>NC_072738.1:32864353-33186165 GCF_026930045.1 Uloborus diversus
AGATTTTTATTGTACAATTTATTTTCTTAAATTCAAAAAAAAAGAATAATAACGAAAAAAAATTGTAATTTTCTAAAGCAATGGAACGCATGACTATTCAGCAGATTCATGTTGAATAGCTTAAGTACTGCTTTTCTAACCGAAATGTCACTTTCATGGAGAGTCTATAGCGTTCGAAAATATATTCTTCCGCTAATACAACTTCTTTTATGTCAAACTGTCTGTTTAAACGTGGAACCCGTCGGTCGTTCTTTTAGAAGCAGCCAAATTTTTAACTGAGAGTAGACGTATGTAAAATAGAAACATTTTTTGAAAAGTTCTGCCATTCAAATTGGAGTAAAAGTTTATTCTTTGAACAGAAAAGGATTGAGTGTCTCGCAGAGAAAGTTCGGTAAACAAGATGTCGTTTGTTGACAGAAATGTTCTGATAAATTCGAATTTTTAGAATCTTTTACCGACGTTCGAGGGAAATATCTATTATTCATAACTTTTCAGCTTGCAAATTGCCATTGGAAACAACAACAGCAGTAGCAAGTTCTAAAATTAAATAACAAGCAAAGATAGAATTAACCTTTTAAATAAATAAAGACTTCTGTCATTTATTTAACTTTTCAAATACATTATGAAAATATATTTTTTAACTACTTAGTAAACCAGCCCGAAGATCTCAAGTTACAACGTATGAAACTTAATTTTCCCCTTTTATAAACTAAGCGTAGTAAAACAACTAGTCACGAATTCTTGAATTTGATGAAATTATTATGGCAACTAAACAGAATAGCAGATTAAAAAAAAATACTAAGCACTTTTCATAATGCACTCAAAAGGACATAATACCTTTTCCGGGACAGAAAGGAGAATTTAAGTATATATTCCAGTAGTTTTCAATTATTCGAAGAAAATGACACCACAAACGAAGAAAAATGCGGCTCAAGTCAGGTAGAGAATTTCGTATCATTATATTACTTTATCATAAATGTGAGTGTTGAAACATGCATATTTTTTGGAGTAAGTTTGGTTCGAAGTGAATTGAGCCCCACTTTTCTTCGATTGGGGTTTCATTTTCTTGGAATAGTTGAAAACTACAATGCTGATTTGAGTGTTGAAACATGCATATTTTACGGAGTAAGTTTGGTTCAAAGTGACTTGAGCCCCACTTTTCTTCGTTTGGGGTGTTATTTTCTTGAAATAATTGAAAATTACAATACTAATTTGAGTGTTGAAACATGCATATTTTTCGAAGTAAGTTTGGTTCGAAGTGACTTGAGCCCCATTTTTTTCGTTTGGGGTGTCATTTTCTTGGAATAGTTGAAAACTGCAGGAATACTTAAATTGTCCATTTCGCTCCACAAAAGTTATTGTGTCCTTTTGAGTGCATTATGAAAAGTGTTTAGTATTCTTTTTAAAAAATCTGTTATTTTATTCTTTTTAGTGTAAATGTTTTTCAGAAGTAGAATAATGTTACCATCATGAAACTTCACCTTATTTTTTCAAAAAATACTCCCTACTAAAAGAAAAAATAGTATATATACGTGTCTAAAACTTGAAGCATTTGGCACTAAAAGTGAATCCTTCCTCCGCTATGGGATTTATTTGTGTGCTAATTTAATTAAAATTATTTAAATATTAAAGGTTTCCAAAAATAATTTATGTTTCAAAATATACAACATACTTGTGGTAAAGATCCTATATCTCTTTACTTATCCCCGCTATCTACTACTGGTATAGATGAGGACAAATATCCTACGAGTGCAATGATAGTAAATACATTTCATGCTTGCTCCAGAGAAGCCTTGATTCAAAATTTTCATTATGATTACTATTAACATTACTGTAGCAAGGCAACAGAAATTGCAACAATGGGTTTTTTTATTTAAACATGTAATGGGTAAATTACATGAAATTTGCTGTTTTCCATCTTAATCGAAATTATAGTTTTATTTTAGAATTTTAATTTTTCAGCGTTAAGTCGTACCTTAAGATTAAGCTAATCATTTAGTGAAATTCCGATGTCTCTAAGTAGTCTAGTTGCTGAGATATAAGCAAAAACAGGCCTCAGATTTTTCCGGCCAAGTATAGTAACAGTGCTTAATAAAAAGCGTTACATCTAAATATATAAAACTCAAAGGTGACTGACTGACTGACATAGTGATCTATCAACGCACAGCCCAAATCAGTGGACGGATCGGGCTGAAATTTGGCATGCAGGTAGATGTTACGACATAGTCATCCGCTAAGAAAGGATTTTGATAAATTCTGACCCCAAGGGGATAAAATAGGGGATAAAAGTGTGTTTACCGAAACACCCATGCAAAAACAGAGTCAAAGAGCAAATTGAAAATCAAAGTGAAAGCCTTGCTTGAATTAGTTACTCAAGTTTTATTTATTAGCGAATTGAAAATGGCAACAGATAAAATTTTAACTCATTAAAAGTTTTCAGGCATATTTTGGATTGCGTTTGCTTTGTTTCGGTTTAGTAGTTTTAGTTATAGACTCTGCTTTGTATTTGGCATTTGTGGGGGATATTTCGATAACTGGGAATCTGGCGCGGTAGTCTCATTTTTGGCGTAAATAACTTTATTTAGGTAACCCTGTTGATTTATAATAACCTTATGTCAATAGATGTTTCTGGTATCTTTGTTTAGGTTCGCAAAGAAAAATACCTCTTGCGCAGGAGCTGTAGCCAAAAATTGACGCCAATGAAGAGAGATCGCCTGATTCCCAATTATCGAAATCATCCCCATTTGTTTTGTTTTCGTTTGGTTTAAGTATAGGTTTTGACGGTTCGACTTTTTTAAAATGACTAAAGAAAATCTGAACGTTAATGGAGAAGTTGAAGGATGTACTGTCGTCCCTATTGTTGGTGACGGTGCATGTTTGTTTCGTGTTCTCTCTTATTTAATGTACGGAACACAAGATAGAGCGATGGAGGTGCGTTCAGAAATTGTCAGCTATGTGGTTAATGACTGGAGCAAGTTTTCAATCATGACCCACGACAGGAATGGTGATAACTACTTAATACCTGACGAATATTTTGCTGATATGATGAAAAATGCTACTTATGGCGGACTTTGTGAGTTAATAGCAGCATGGTTAATATTCCCATTTACGTTTGAATGCTTAGTTACTACGGTTCAAGAATTACCGTCTAAAGTTTATCCAGACAGTATTCATATACATGACAAGCCTATTCAATTGTTATGTCAGCGTGCCAAAGAGCGATCGAGCAGCAACTATCAACGATATCCTGCTCATGTCGATTGAGAGCGAAGAAAAGGTCTATACTTCGATTGATACTGTGGTTAATACAGATGAAGCTACTAATTACTTTGTAGAATTTTTTAATTTATTGAAACCGCCAGGTTTGCCTTATCATAAGCTTATTCTGCGCGTGGGCGCTCCAATTATGCTGTTGCTAAATTTAAAACCACCAAAACTTTTTAACGGTACGAGACTGCAAGTGAAAGCGTTACATCGCAATATAGTGGAAGCCACTATATTCACTGGGTGTTCGAAAGGGGAAACTGTATTTTTACCTCGAATCCCATTAATACCGAATGATATCCCGTTCGAATTTAAACGATTACAGTTTCCCCTAAAAGTCTGCTTTGCCATGACAATAAACAAGTCTCAGGGGCAAACTCTCAAATTTGCGGGTATTAACTTGAGAGAACATTGCTTCTCTCATAGACAGTTTTATGTTGCTTGCTCACGAGTAAGTTCACCCAGTAGCTTGATAGTTCTAGCGCCTAATGACAGATTAATTAAGAATATTATGTACAAAGAAGTTTTGTAGGCCCTAATTTTTTACACACGCTAAACAAATGTAAAGCCGCAAAAACAATACCTAATTAATAAATAATACTTCTTAACGCGAACGAAGCCGCGGGCAAAAGCTAGTATATCATATGATTATACAATTGATAAATATATACAGCTCATCCTTCAGAGGAATATTACGCCCAATGCTCCAGTGTTGTGGGCTCCAATGTTCACTGAAAAAAGAAAAAAATCCCGAAACGTTACTATAAACTTCCGGGTAACATTCCAGGACTTCAAGAGCTTACATTAGTTTCTTGTGAAAAAAAAAATTAATGAAAAAAGTTTTCTATTTCGCAACAAGGTCCACTAATGCTGATTTTATTGTTTTTAAAAGCATTTTTAGGGGACTTTAATGTAAAAATTAATATATTAGGATTTTCCTTAGGTGTTTTTTCCTTAAGACTTAGTTACGGCCCTTCCGGCTTGACTGAGCACCAATCAAGAATGAAATGCAGTATAGTAGCTTTGAAGGAATTGCTTGCAATCTTCGTAGCTTCAATCATATTTGCCTTGGGATCTTTCCTAATAAATCATGAAGTTGACAAAATATTACTACATACATACATACACAATGTTTCACGGTAGATTCATGAGTTATTACAAACACATGACTGGCTTTGAATGGGAAGGTTTCTGAAATTTTCAGATAAATTCTGGGTTAATTTCAGGAAGAATGCTAACTTTCCTCGGGAAATGTTCCTGTTTTTTGCCAGATATGTTATTTGCAGGAATGTTGGGGGTAACTAATGGGAACATTAGTTGCCCGTTATTTTCCAGGAACGTTTTTTTTTTTTTATGTTGTTAAAACGAGCTCGAAATTGTTTTTCAGACAATCATCCACTTTCCCCAGTAACGTATCTGGCGAGAAACAGGAAAAAAACGTAATAAATTATGGAAAGCAAGGGTGCCCATGGGGGGAGGTGGATTATGGCGCAAGTTGCGACATCAAAAAGGGGAGAGGGATTTTTTTTTTAATTTATTGATCTTATTTTATTTTATTTTATTCTGTTTACATTTATTTCATTTATTTATTTATTGTGTGTGTGTGTGTATGTGTGTATGTCATTGACGTAGATTAGAACTTTTCTAATAAAATAATACTAAGAGTAATAATAATTAAAAATAAATAAATAAATAAACAAATAAAAACCTTTTTTAAAAATAAATAAAATTAAAAAAAGAGAACAAAAAATTAAAAAAGGAAAGACGGATTGGAAAAATTTTGGAGGGAATTTGCGCTATCGAACGTAGGGGGCGATGGAAAGATTTTAGTCGGAAATATAAATGAAAAACAAGTCTCTTCTTATTTTCTTATTTCAGGATAAGGCTTTTTCATCATTTGTCTCAACCCAAACTACAGCACCTCTTTCTCAAACTGGAAACGACAGAGTAAACCTGTAAATGTCTTCCAATGTTAAGAAAACTTCTTCATAAGAAACCTAATTCCGTCTTGCGGCAAGAACGAATGGGAAAGCCTAAAAGGAAAATAAAAATATCGGATAGAGTGTCGTACAACATAAATAAATAAACAAACACATAACAGTTCATGGACGCAAATCGATAGCGAACTTTTAGCAGCTGTTCCGTTTTCCCCTCCGTGATCTATCAGAAACGGAGAAATGGCTCGTGGCGGGAATATGTCCTCTTCGAATTTCACTTGAAACATTCCGGGTGAAAAATTGATCTTCTCTCCGGAAGTGTCCAATAATCATATTCGTTTCACACTAGAGCATTTTAAACGTCTTTTTGCAAATCTATTTTTACTTCCTTTTACAAAAAAAGAAGTATTGTATTCGCGAAAAAAAATTCACTCAAAAATCGACCTTAATTTCCATTTTTCTCACCCCCGAATAAATATTGAGTTTTTTTTTTTTTTCCCACTCGACCACACGTGGATAAGTGCCTAAGAACGTATAGACACGCGAAATATCCATAATGACGATTCCCGAGTTAATGAGCGTCTGTATGTACATATGTATGTATGTGCGTATGTATGCCGCATAACTCAAGAACGGAATGTCCTAGAAAGTTGAAATTTGGTATGTAGACTCCTAGTGGGGTCTAGTTAAGCACCTCCCCTTTTGGTTACTTTCGGGTGTTTCTAAAGGGGTCTTTTGCCCCTTTTTGGGGAGAAATCAATTGTTAATTTCTGTGTAAACTAAAGTGGAGTTATAATTTGGCACACTTGGCGATGTATCGCCAGTCTTTTAATCGCCAAGTTTTGTCGCCAACTTGGTGACAAATTTGGCGATTTTTTTTAAAAAATCTGTTTCAATTTTGCCAATGTTGGTGACATTTAGAGAGTAGACTATTGAATCACATTAAAATAGCGAATAATGGGGAAATGACATTAAATTGGAGTAAAAGGAAGTCATGTGATGCACACATCAGCTCGTTTATAATATAAATCAATATTTTATGCTGGAGAAAAATAAATAAATTAAAATCATTTGAATTTTGACGTCTTGAATTTAAATTATGTTTTTCGCAATCACGAATTGCGGTAAGTTTTTTTTTTCTACAAATGGAATGGAATGGAAATGGCCAAGAAATTTGCTCCCGTCATCTAGAATAGGTAATACGAGGCATTTAGAAAAAAAAGAAATGGTGATTGGGGTGCTGTTATCAAGATAATGATTTTGTGGCCAATATCCACCAGTACACTTATCATAGAGGTTATTTACAGCGTATAACGTAACGTTATATACTTTTATTTCTTACTAGTGGCACCCGCACGGCTTCGCCCGTAATAGAAAATTTAAAGGTCTTTTGGTTCGCTTGTATATTTTACAAATAATGTATGGTGAATTTTCTCGCCAATTGGCTTGTACCGACGTTACGGTTCCACGTTATGATGATTTCGTAATTTATGATAGTTTTTTTCTTAAAATTGAATAAAAAAAGAACCACATCGAATTTTCGAAAAATCGCTTCGAGGTGCACACCCCCATGCTACATACTAACTTTGTGCCAAATTTCATGAAAATCGGCCCGAACGGTTTAGGCGCTATGCGCGTCACAGGCATCCTACAGATATCCTACAAACATCCTACAGACATCCAGACATCCTCCAGACAGAGAGACTTTCTGCTTTATTATTAGTAAAGATCAATCATAAATGATGAAAATTAGCGATCTGAGAATTTTATACGTAGATAAAGTTTTACTGTTACAGTTCATACTAGGGTTTCTTTTCTGAAAAAACGAAATTTTACATAAAACACTCTTTTTTTAATGTAAATTATGCTTGAGTTAAGCTCTGAAAAAAAAAAAAGAGAATAAAATCAAACCACAGACGATTTGCAGCTAACAACCGTTGCCATGGCAATCTGAAAAATCAGAGCAACATCAACTTTGGTATAGTGAGAATAATAAGCAATTCGCGATTGCTGGAGAGAAAAAAACTAAAAAAGTATGATAGTTCCTTACAAGTTAGGCAGTTATTTGATTTGAAATAAAAAAGAGCATTTATGAATATGCATTACATTTCTTTGTCAATTTAAACCTTATTTTCTAAAACATCAAGCTACTATTCAGTACTAACTGCATAATTCAGAATCATCGGGACTTAAGCACGCCGAAATTTAGGAATTTTCCGAATTTCAGAACGTTACTATTTTATGTATCATTCTCTATTCAGTTTTCACAATGCAAAGCAACTATCATGATCTATGGGTGGGTGCGGTCGTATTCCCGACGAGGACTCCCAACCTTATTCAAAAAACATTGAGCTCCATCCCCCGCTTGCTTCGCGCACCAACAATCAAATCCTGATTATTTCCAGCATAAATATTATGCACTAGTACCCGCACGGCTTTGAACGTAGTAGAAAACTAAAAGGTCATTTGGTTCGCCTGTATATTCTTTTTACTAATGATAAAGCTAAAAGTCTCTCTGTCGGAATGTCTGGATGTTTAGATCTCTGTGACGCGCACAGCGCCTAAACCTTTCTGCCGATTTTCATGAAATTTGGTAAAGTTAGTTTGTAGCATGAGAGTGTGCCCTCGAAACGAATTTTCGAAAATTCGATTTTGTTCTTTTTATATTCTAATTTTAAGAACATTTTACCGAGCAAGTTATCATAACGTAGAAGATAAAATTACAAAATTATCATAACGTGGAACTGTAAAATGGGCGAGCAAATGAATATAGCCAATTGGCGAGAAATTCATAATTCATTATTTGTAAATATACAGGCAAACCAAATGACCTTTTAATTTTCTACTACGGGCAAAGCCGTGCGGGTACCACACTAGTTACAAATAATGGATGATGGATTTCTCACCAGTTTGCGATATTCATTTGCTTGCCCATGTTACGGTTCCACGTTATGATAATTTGGTAATTTACTCTTCCACGTTGTGATAAATTGCTCGGTAAAATTTTCTTAAAATTGGAATAGAAAAAGAACAAAATCGAATTTTCGAAAAATCGCTTCGAAATGCACACTTCCGTGCTACAAACTAATTTTGTACCAAATTTCATGAAAATCGGCTGAACGGTCTAGGAGAGATCCTGACAGAGAGAGATCCAGACACCCAGACAGAGAGACTTTCAGCTTTATTATTATTAATAAAGATAAAAAAGATAAAATTGTTCAATAATTGTAAAAAATTAATTATACGCGTATTTTCAAGGAAGGTTCCCCCTTAACAAATCAAAATGCCAGTCCTCCTGTCGGAAATCCACACTCTAGTGTTTCGCACTCAAATGGCAACAGACTAATGACATCAAAGGAAGTGAATCAGCTCTCCTTATTCTCTTTCCATCCACGGCTGCAGCGAGAAAGCACTCGGAATTTTTCTTAGATCACAGACGGAGCACGCCTTACTAGTTCCGAGGAAAGGCGGAGTAAGGCTGCGATAATGGAGTGGGTAAACTTGAGATGAGGTCGTGTGTCGGGACACTGGCGTAGGTTTCGAAGCGGTGTGTCAGAAATGTAGGGGAAGCTCAAAGCGGGTATGCTAACTTTGATAATAAAAAAAAAAAATAATAATTTGAATTTTGACATCTTAAATTCAAATTATGTTTGTCGCAATCACGAGTGTTTGTGTGTTTGCGTGTGTGTGTATGTAGGCGTGTGTGTCTGTGTGTAGGCATAAGTGTGTGTATGTGTGTGTGTTTGTGTACGTGTGGTTAGGTGTCTGTATGTATGTATGCGTGTGTGTGTGGGATATGGATGCAACCTGGAGACGGTTTTCGCTAGAGGAGCAGCACCGGGAGGGGTCGGTTGACTGTGGTGCTGCAGAGGAAGGTGGGGGGGGGGAATAAAATCATAGGAATTCAAAACCGTCAAGTGAGAACAATAAGCAATGTGATTGCTCAAAAAAGTTTATGTTTTTTACATTAGGCACATTTTTTTGCATTCATAATTTTCTCAAGTAATCATTGTTACACTGTAAAAAAAAATCTAAACGTTACTGAGTGTATTTTCGTGTTACATTTCCGGATTTCAATGGTTTTTATTCACTTCTTGGAAAATCAAGTATCAATGTCAGAATGTTTCCTGAATTGCTAAAGGTTGCAAGAATGTAGACTTTTCACTGTTGTGAAAAATATTTTTAACTCCCAGTTTAAAGATTGACTGAGCGTATTTATGAAGTATATTGGCTTCAGTTCGATTACGGCTCGTCCGGACTGATTAAGATCGAAAAGGGAACGAATAAGTCATGGACCACATAGCTTTACAAGAATTCGAGGCGGTTAGGCGATTAAAGTTTTAATACTTGCAATTCTGTCTTAGCTTTGACCATGTTTGCAATACTGCTATTGGAACTTCCTTGATAAATCAGGAAGGTGCCTGGCTATTATATTGGCCTTAAATTGGAAGATTTCTGAATTTTTCAGGAGACTTCCAAGATAATATCAGGATGGTTACTGAATTTAGCGGAAAACGTTCCTGGTTTTGGCAAGATATGCAACTAGCAGAAATTGGGCACATGTGTGTAAGTGTTTAAAAGAATAAATTCTGGAAAATACTTGTTTTTAATTCTGCTCAAATTTGTGAGTACATTTAATTTTTTTTCGACATTAACGCATTTTTTTTTTTAATCATTAGAAAGAACAAATTTATTCCAATAAAATTACTGTTCTTTTTTTTTTTTTCACGCGCAGCGGTGGGTGCGATAAATCAAAAATTAATTGTAAGATCAACCAACTTGTGAATTGTTGTCTTAAGAGGGGGGGGGGGGAGAAACATTTGGATTTTGTTTCATTTTTTTATTTTCCATCTGGAGCATTTTACAAAGGCCTTCGTTTTATGTTTCTATTCTCTTTTATTCTCTTGCATCTCTGTCATCTATATGCACATATTATTTCTTGGAGCAGCATAAATACGTTATGTAAAATTAACAATGCATTTTAGATAAATAAACACCTTTGTGTTGAAAAGTAAGGTAAGAAATAACAACGTCAAAAAGCACAAATTGCAGATTACTGCAGACACGTGTTTCGGCGGTATAAGCACCGCCCTTTTCAATGCAAAGGAAATGAGCTTCTTTTCATCCATAAGTCATTTCTTTTGCATTGAAATAGGCGTTCCTTGTAACGCTTAAACACGTGTCTGCAGTAATCTGCAATGGGGTTGTTTCCTTTAGTCAAAAGCAGTACTTTTTCTCACTAAAATTGAAAGAATAAGCAAAAAAAAAAAAAAATTAATTTGAATTTTTGGCATCTTGAATTCAAATTATGTTTTTCGCAATCACGAGCGTGTGTGTTTGTGTACGCGCATGTGTGTGGGTGCGTAAATGTATGTATGCATGTGTGTGAGTGAGTGTTGTGTACGTGCGTGTAGGTGTTCGTGTGTGTGTGTAGGCGTTCGTGTGTGGGTGCGTAAGTGTATGTATGCATGTGTGTGAGTGAGTGTTGTGTACGTGCGTGTGCGTGTAGGTGTTTGTGTGTGTGTGTAGGCGTTCGTGTGTGTGTGTAGGCGTTCGTGTGTGTGTGTAGGCGTTCGTGTGTGTGTGTGTGTGTGTGTGTGTGTAGACGTTCGTGTGTGTGGGACATGGACGCCACCGCCCAGCAAAAGTGGATTTCGGGGGACAGTGCTCAGGACCAGCCGCGCCGCCGCCGGTGGACGGTGGTGCTGCAGCTCTGGTCCAAGCTGAAAAAGGAACCACAACGTCAAGGACGGTGAAATGAAAGCAATAAACAATCGTGATTGCTCAAAAAAACATGGACCCAGAAAATACTTTTATTTTCCCAACAGTTATTTTTTTTATTAATTTTTTAAAATGTCCGATTTTTGAAACAAGGCTTGGTATTGATGACATCACAAAAAATGCACTTTGCCTCATCTTTCTACTGCGATTCCACGTTATGATAATCAAGAAGCGAATTGAATATTGCGCTCTACGCTTGCTATCAACCATACATTGAGAAGGAATAGATTAGTATTCCTTCTCAATGCCACCATATCGTTGCCAATACACGTGAGTAAATGTGCGGATTAAACATTTTGCCCTGCGAATGGCAACACAGATTGGCATTTCATCATTTGTGATATCATCGGACAGAAGCATAAACATTGAAAGCGCGCCGATTTAAGTAATTTTTTTTAAATATTAAACTAATTATTTAAAAAATGGTCAGATCCTATGTTTTCAAGCATGCTCTTTCAGAAAAAAATACTTTTAAAATTTTGGAAACGACCCCATTTGTGTTTTTTGACGCTATTTCTTACCTTACTTTAACAGTGCATTTATTGCTCCGAATAATGAAGGCATACGGATTATGCTGAAAATTATTTTTTACTTTTAATGGAATAGAGTTTGCCTTAAAAAATGGCGACTATTAATAATTTTGAGCCTACCTGGCATGACTATAACTACGTTCTCAAAGTCTTACCTCTACATAACACAACACTCTGTAATGTGGTCGAATCCGGTTGATAATATCAGAATATTTCTAAGGTATACACTCCTTAATACATCAAAGGAAATAATACATTAGCTCTTTGTGCTCCTGCTGGTCACGTGTGTGATGACATGATGCTCAATAGCTTTGTTGAAGTTGGAAAGCGTAAAGAGATCCACAATGTGCTTGAGGAGCTTAAGCCGAAACTTGGACTTCGCTAATGGAGCGGGAAGACGTGGAATTAAATACATAATGTTGCTACTAGAGGTGCAGGGCACAAGACAAGATTTTAATAAAATACTAGCTGCGTCGCCCGGCTTTGCAGAGTGCACGTCGAAAATAAAAGTTGTGTCGAGTGGCGCGTTTTCAACAATCAGTCGTGAAAAAAAAAAAAAAAAATCACTGAAATTTTGCGGCAGATTGCGGAAAAATAAACAAAAAGTAAACATTTTAAATCCCACGATTACAGGAAAGCCTCAAAACAAAAGCCAGAATTTTTTTCTTCATATTCGATGAGAAAAAAAATGTAACAACACATCTTTCATCTCAATGATTTTCTTCACGCTAAAAATTGTAATAAAAGCAGTGTTGCGGAAAGTTGAGATGATGCACTGAATAATAATTTGAATGAGGAAAGTCTTTGAAAAATAGGGATTTTATGTCGAAATCTAAGTATTCTAATTAATAGTTTTTAATTGATATCTCCGCTATTTTTTATCGGAGGATTATGCTAAAAAACCAAACACGAAGACGGGAAAATTACGAATCCATCGATACCGGGTTCGATGGTCAGTTTACTGGCGTTCGGGAGGAGTAACTCGGACACAGATCGATAGATGGATAGATAGTTACATACACTCAGTTTTTAACTATTTAAGACTGGATTGACGTCACCCTTTCCTTTTTCAATTCTAAATTAATAAATGAAAAATTTAGTATGAAATGTTTTTTTCTTTAACTTTACAGGAGAGACAGAAAACATTTAATGCCCTGTTCAGTTAATTTTTCCAAACCATTTTTTTTTTTTTTTTGAAAAATCTTTGGTGTGCGACTTCATTTTTTTTTTCTTTTTTAAATTAGCAGTATTATCCAGTTACGTACAGAAAAAAAAGATTAGATTTTGCTGGTTTTGAAGTAAATTGGCCCTATTTAGTTTTTATTTTATACTAATCCATTCAAATTCCAAATAAATTCATGTTGTTCATCTCTTTTATGCCGATTACTGGCCTGTACTATCATAAATGTGATTTGACAAACTAGTTTATTACAATGATATTGCTAAAGTTATACGTGAGTTTTAACAATGGTGCTATGGTAATATTCCTTACGTAATATGAAGATGTTTACAATTGTAATTACGCGCTTATACTAACGGTTTACTATAACGATTTAGAAATTCACCCTTGGACCTCAATTAGGGTGGATACTCTATATGTTACCAAAAAGTAAAAAGGGGGGGGGGGGGAGAACTTCAACGAAATTGTGAAATGGTTGGCTGTTCCGCATCCAGGAGAACCCATAGCATCAACAGTCTTGAAATTTGGAACAAAACTACTTCGAGCCCGAGGATGTGCACCTCGGAGCGTTTTCTTTCAATTTTTATTTCGATATTTTATGTAATTAATTTTCCAAGCTAAAGTTTCAAAAAGGGTTAAAGATTTTTCCCACTTCTTAACATTATACGTTATTCGGAAGAGCTTTTTTTGCATCAGATTAAGCTTGTTCAAATTTTCTCAATTAATTAGTAGATATAAGGGTTTTTAATTTAGAAAAAATTCCAGACTGAACTCAATTCAAACAAGAGCTAAAAATCAAAATGTCACTGGAGATCACGAACTTGAAAATGAAATTTCAAACGTTCAAAACGACCGTTTTGACATGGTCAAAAGCCCCTTCGCACCTGTAGCTCTGAAACTTGGCACAGGCACAAGTTATGTAGTTTGTACCTCGGAGGATAGGTTTACACTTCTAAAAGTATTTTTTATTAATAATTTTTTGTTCACATTTTCATTAAGTTGTTTTATTCTTCGAATTATAGCAGGATTTTAATAATGTTCTAATTACAATGATTTCTTTACTTAAAGATTTTTTTCAGCCGAAGCAGGGGCACAATTTTTATTTCGTTCTGATCGAAATGCATGTTTTATTCTGATTCGTCCAAACAGACGATTTCAATCATCAAGAACCAGTTGTCATTGCGAAGCATTCTTTGGGGGTTGCAGGGTGAAAACGAGCACGGGGCGGCACTCCCTACTTAAAAAAAAAAAAGTTACCAAATTCTTTAAACACACAAATGTAACCAACTCACGTTCTTAGAAAGCGAAAAAAAAAGAAAAAAAAAAAGACAATTTGAAGGTCGAGCAAAATCTTTTCTAAGATATGAAATGGCATAAATTACGCGTTCTTCTTTCTTTAATTCAACTCTGGAATTTGAACTTTCTTTTTTCTTTACTTATACTGACCTTGCCTTATATCGCAGTTCACATGTTTCTATTTTAGTCACGCTGTGGTTGGAAAAAAAATTAACTTGAATTTTGTAATCTTGAATTTAAATTATGCTTTCCGCAATCACGAGTATGTATGTGTGTGTTTGTGTATGGGGGGGGGCATGTGTGTTTGTGTGTAGGGGGTATGTGTATGTGTGTGTAGGCATGTGTGTTTGTGTCTGTGTGCAGGCATGAGTGTGTGGGTAGTTGTGTGTATGAGTGTTTGTGTGCGTGGGGGGGTATGTGTATGTGTGTAGGCATATGTGTTTGTGTCTGTGTGCAGGCATGAATGTGTGGGTAGTTGTGTGTGTATGTATATGTAGGTGTTTGTAGGTGTGTGTGTGTGTATGTATGCGCGTGTGTGTAGGTTATGGATGCAACCTCGAGACGGTTTTCGCTAGGAGCAGCATCGGGAGGAGCCGGTCGATGGTGGTGCTGCAGAGGGTGGCGGGGGGGGGGGGGGGGAAATAAAATCATAGGAATATCAAAACAGTCAAATGAAAGCAATAAGCAATCGTGATTGCTCACAAAAAAAACAGTTTCGACAGTTGAAATGACACCATTTTCATTTTTTTTTAAAGCAGTAATTTCCTTTTCAGTTTTCTTCGTGTATCACAAAGCTTCTATTGTATTAATATTTTAACAGTCCATTCTCCAATGTACCAAAAAAAGTAGTTTTCATCGTCGCGTTGTTTTTCACTTGGCTACCAATCTGACCTTTGAAAAAAAAAAAAAAAAAAGAAAGAAAATATCGCCGATCTACATTCATCAGGGAAGGAAACAAACCTGCAAACTACAGCATTTAAATTTTATGGTGGTTTTCGGCAAAATTATTTATTTATTTATCAATTTTATTTGAACAACGAAAAGAGAAAAATGAAACCCTCCGTTTTCATTTGAGTCATTTTGATACTTGCGCAATCAGTTCAAAATGTTGTGAAACGTTAATTATGTTTCACTGGAAAAAATACTTATTAATGAAAACCTATGGATTGCATATTACAACTCAATCGAAACAATTTGGAGAAACCACGATCAATTTGCCATTCAACATAACATAATAGCTCGTTCAACTCTCATCCAAAAAGCCCTCTTATGCAATAAAAAGCGATCATAGAAAAAATTAAATAAAGAGAAAAAACAATGAATAGTGCTTTGCATTCCATTCTGTAGTGGTCACAGCCGAACGCACTTAAGCTTGAAAACACAATTGCAACTCATTAAGAATTTTTTTTTCCGAAAAAAGAATTGAGGTGGGAGCAAAATTACATCCTTTGAACAAGGGCGTAGGAAAGATACCCGAGTCCTTGAAAGTTGAAGTGAAAGTTTGGATTTTCGTTTTTTATTGTTACTGGTTTCTGCTGTCGTCGGCCGGTTCAACAAATCCGGAATGGTTGAAGTGCGGCTTCGATGGAGTAGCGCATTTAAAGTAGGCTTGGACCGTTATCAGATGGTTTTGTTTTTGTTTCGTGCTTGAGAATTTTGGCCGCGTTCCCGTGCGGAGCTGGTGGATATAATTCTTTTTCTTTTTTTTTTTTAACACCGTAGAGGATTTGCATGGCAGACGATTTTGAGAGTGGTGACGGCAGCAATGGTGAGGTAAGCGTAGTTATTTTTAAAAAAATGTGCATCATTTTTTCTTTTTTCTTCAGAAGTCATAAGTTTGAATGCTAAGAGCTACAAAAAAAAGTTGGGGAAATTACTATGACGTGGAATAAATAGTGCGTTTTCAAAGTGTTCCGCCAATCTAATCAAAACAAAGCTCTGGTTTACTTATCAAATGATGCCAAAAACAATATTGCTGAAATATAAAATTGAATGAAAATGATAATAAAATTAAATTATATGATTTAAAAGAAAATGCGTGAAAATAGAAAATTATCTGCCAAATAATTCAGTTAAGCCATTAAAAAGTTAAAACAAAAAAAACTGCCAAATTGCCTCACAAAAAAAGAAATAAATAAAATAAATAATAATAATTATAATTTTTGTTAAGTTAAAGTATGATGAGTAAAAATGGCAACAGTAATTTTGACAAAGCGTTATGCTTTCACCCAATGGGCATGTTCCAAGCATAGACAAATATCGTTAGTTTATAATTCCATCCATAAATAAAAATTCCTACTTTTTTTTTATTATCTCCGAGGTTGAAATAAGATATAGATGCGAGGAATTACGAAGCTTTGAACAACTTTTCTGAGCATATACTAATAAATTAGAGGAAATTATAAGTGTGTTTTAATTATTTTTCACTAAAAAGCAATTGAAGGGATCAGTGGATAAAGGTGTTAACCGACATTTGAAAAAAACTACATCAACGTGAGCGAAGCCGCGGGTAAAAGCTAGTCTAAAAAAAAAAAAAAAAAAAAAAAAAAAAAAAAAAAAAAAAAAAAAAACGAGTTTTGTTGATGGATGAAAGTTTTAAATGATTATATTTCATATAAGCTAGCATTTAAAGTCCTATTCTGTGTATTTCCCGAGATTCTAGATGATAAAGGTGTTATCTTACTACTATTATATATGCGAAAGTTTGTCTGTATGGATATATGGATGTTTGTTACTCTTTCACGCAAAAACTACTGAACGGATTTTGATGAAACTGTACAATAATATAGCTTATGCATCAGAATAACACATAGGGTAGTTTTTGTTCCGTTACGGGGGGCAAAACCCCCTTTTGGGTGGGGCAATAAAACACAATTCTCGTATAAATTCTCTAATCTAGGGATGAAAAAATACTTGCACATATTTACATTATATGTCCATCGAAAGCTCTGATTTTTGAAATTTCTAGGTAGAATAAAAAACGAGTTATGAGCTTTTTAGTTCCATGTTCGAAGGCTTTCCTCAACTCAGTACAGTATTTAGAGTATCATCTCAACTCAATGTCGATAGCGACAATTGTTGTATTGTTGACTATCTTTGCTTTTCGTGTCTGTTCAAGGCTTTTCTCAAGTCAAATCTTGAAGTAAGATTTTTACACAAGATTGGCGAATAATACATGGACTTGGCTGATTATTTTCCATTTTAAGGCAACTTTGAGGCAATTAATGCGCTTTTTTTATTTATTTATTTATTTTTGTTGACTGGGTATTTAATCGATCAGCAAGAATCTAGCCAAACTTTTTTTGAGGAATCATTTCAATAACTAAGGCATTTGGCAATTTTTTTCAACTGTCGCTGTTTGTGAAGCTAAAGAGTACGCAATGCTGTTTCTTGGTTTTCACCATGTAACCAAATATTGCCATTTCTTTGATATTTCTTTCTTTAAATTTGTTAACACGTAAAATTATTCGCCAACTAAATCAAGTAAATCCATAAACAGCATAAAAACTTCCATTCATTTGTCTTTGAGCACAATTTCAAACAATCGCCAAATTTTTGCTATTTATTGGAAACATTTCGGGTAGCAACATTTTATAATCACAAGAAGTATCTCAGTATTTGGCGACACTATCTCTTCGATGAAAATTAGTAATACACAGTTTTACAAAGTAGGGAGGGGGGGAGCCTCATTTAAGTTATCCCAATACGATTAATGCAAATTCAATAACATTTTAAATCGCAGTAAGGGATTACGGGCGGCTACGTTTTTAAAAAGTTTGTACTTAAATAGCAATATAGAGAAGGTTTTAAATTATGTTCGAAAAAAAAAAGATAAATCTTTTTAAACAAGTGAAATTTAATTTCATATTTTGGAAATTCCTCTGATTTGTATATGCTTAAGTATCAATTTTTCGTTTCTAAAAGAGTACTATTTTGGTCATCATACTTATTGCCATTTTACTTTTATGGGTTAGGAAGAAGCTCTATTTTTAATCACGTCAAAGCGGTGTGTTTTGAGTTGTTTCAGTTACAGCACAAAACGGATAAAAATAGCGATTGTTTCTCATAATTATTACAGACCAAGGTAACGCCGGGCACTTTTGCTAGGTACAATTATCTGGTAACTAAATAAAGTTATGAAATAGAGTCCGCCACCAAAAGCTTTTTTGATAGGAAGAGTTATGATAACGTGTTCGGGACGAGTGTTCAAAAATTTTGGCGCTAGAGCCATTGCAAAAGTTGCATTAAAATGTAAAATTTCCGCCAAATTAATTTTGGTAAAAAGATCATTAAGTACTATGAGGTATTGAAGTTAAAATTAATCCGCCAAATTAGCGAAACAACACCCTTAAATAACATTAAAACTACTATTAAAATGTAAATTAATCCACCAAATTCTTTTTTTATCTCCAGTTTTTACCAGGCGACTACGTTAGTGAATTGGCGAATTATTTAAAATTTTTATGAAACTTTTCATTTTCTTTTTTCTTTTTTGTGTGTGTATTTTTAATTGTTAATGATGCTAATTAGGATTTTGTGAAATTAATGACCCTATTTTAATGGCGACAATGGAGAAAAATGTTCTCTCTTTCTTTCTTTTTTTTTTCTTTTTTTCCTTTTTTTTTTAATCCTATCGGACCTGTACTGATGAATATTTTTGGAAATAATCATGACTGAGATCATCAAAGGGAAATTTTATTTGAAAACGCTGACAGTGATCATTCTAATAGAGACTTTTGGGAATTTTTCTCTTTGCGAAATGAGAAGTTTTTTGTACTATTGTCCTAATTTAAATGGGAACTTAAAAAAAAAAAAAAAAACCTGTTGTCCTTACTCTAATTTTAATGGTATTTTCACTCTGAACTTTTTGGTATTGTAATCAGGACCGTTTAAGTTATTTAGAAACAGTTGATTTCCTTCTAATGGGGATTTTAAAGGTTTGATGTTCTCACTCTAAAGGGACTTTATTAGATCCAGGATTTGTAGTGATTGTTGACCCTGTTTTGGGACGATATCTCTGGTAAGAAGCTATACATTATACAATAATTTGGATAGCCGGTGTAGCGCTGGAAATTATTTGACGGAGATCAGGATTATAAGGAAACTGTTTCACTTTATTTAAGAACAGTTGACTTCACTGGAATTGGATTTTTTGAGAATTACTCAAACTAACTTCTTTAGAACTCCTGAATGTTTTCGTGATTTATTTTGTGTGATTTTTTGGGTGTCTTCCCAGTATCGCCGACATTTCATTTACCCCCCTTCCCCCTGATTTTCAGTGTTAATCATACCTTTTGATACATTTAAAGGTGCAGGCAATTTGAAATGTCAGCGAAACTGGAGACGAACCATTTTTTAGTAACAATTTGACCTCTGCCTGTGTTGACCGTTAACTTGAATCGATTGAAAAAAACTACATCAACGTGAGCGAAGCCGCGGGTAAAAGCTAGTCTAACATAAAACCGTAAATTTTCTAGTGGTTAAAAGTGTTTACGTATGTTAACACCTTCATCCACTAGAGGGCACCGTTTTTGATTCCAACGCTGGCAGCAAACAGCTGTTGAGTTGATTTCTCCTGACTGATATGTTTGTTTACAGTACTTTCTGAACGTGATTTAGCTATTATTTTCTTATAATAGCCTTTTGCGCTTTATTGTGATAATTAACATGCGATGCATTTTGTCAAGAGAAATAATGTCAAGGGCAAAGTTATTAGTTAAAATTGCCAAATGCATACTTCACAAGAATGAAGATAATGATGAAAATATTGCGTGTCATGCTAGTTTGATTAGTTGTCAATTTCGACTGTCAAACTATAAATATTTGTAAGGCAGCTATGTGCTCTTTGTATGGTATTGGGAGAAAAAAGCTTGATATCATAAAACACAGTATTTCAAATGGGTTGTCAGCACCACTACCAGATAAAAGGGGCCATCACAGTTCAAGACCACACAAAGTGGAAAATGATGTGAAAGCATATGTAATGGAGCATATACACAGTTTCCCAGCAGAAAGTTCACATTATTCCAGGTGCAACAATCCTAACAGAAAATACCTTTCCCCTCTTCTTAGTATCTCAAAAATGTATGCTATATATATTGAACGATGTAACGAAACTCACCAACGAGAAACTTTTTTTGTCAAAGAGTGGACATACAGAAGTATTTTTAATAGCAAATTTAACTTGTCTTTTTCACAACCAAGAAGCGATACATGTAGCACATGTGATTCCGGGAATAATGATGAAGAATATGAAGAGAATTTCAAAACTGCTTTCGAGTCAATCAAATTTGATAGGGAATATGCAAAAAGTAATAATGGAACTGCTTTCATTACCGTTGACTTACAACAGACTATGCCGTTGCCAAAATTAACAACATCAAAAGCCTTTTACTTGCGTCAGATGTGGTTCTACAATCTAGGAATACATATAACTAGTCGACCCGTGCGGAACTCCGCACTGTGCTTCGAATCGCTTCATAAGGTATTTCGCTCTTTAAGAATTTCAAAGGAAGAACATTATGAAGAAGAACCGAAAAAAAGTAAGCGCAGAAGAGAAGGCATGTAATTTAAAGACATCAGTAACAAAACCTCGTTAAATATAACGTTGAGATAATTTGATCATCGCTCACCCTTTGGTCGTACATATTTTCAATTCAAACATAAATATCATTAAAAGTGTGGCTGAGTAGTGACTCGTGAAAAAGAAATAATTGTGCATGTAAAAAAACAGGTTGTGGCAAATACAGTCCTGCCCATGTGAGCATCTGACGGGAAAAAAAGAAATATTAAAGAGATATTTATCGGCACGGATTCGAATTGGCGCCATTCTGATTAACAGCCCGACACCCCAACAAACCTAGCAATTGCGCCTTCCTTTTCGAAAGCTATTCATTGAAGGAATGCGTAGTAAAAAACAGCAAAAAAGCTTTTTGCCAAAAAATAAATAAATAAATAAATAAATAAATAACAATAATAAGATCATGCTTCTATGTTTCGTCATTAACCAGCATGATACGATTTAAAATTATTCGAAAAGCATGGAATTTGATTAAAGAATGACGAAGATCTCACGTAGCGATTGAAACGAACATTCTACAGAAGTAATAAATTAGATTGAAAATAAGTGTTTTTATCTTTGAATATTGAACTATTTCACATAGAAGGTTGCTTTAACAGTTACGGCTTAAATGCCCGCACATGTTTCTCTTTTAATGGAACACTTAAAATTCAAAACCAAAACCAGTTGAACTGAGTTCGTTTTTTAACTGTAATTTTTCGAACGTAGACAAAATGTATTTTTTTTTTCAGCAGAAAGCAGAGGAGTAGAAAATGATTTCTTGCTAATGAAGTTGATAATAATTTTAATGCTTTATATCGTATTCGCGCGAATAAAAAATTAAAGGTTTACTGGGTGAAACTCGTAGTTTTAATTTGGCGTAGTATTTTTTCATTTGTACAAAAGGTCGAACACTGCTATTAGAAACATCTACATTTCAGCATACAATGAAAATGTTTTTCTGCACAAAGAGAATTTCCTTTAGGTAAATCTAATACTTGTTTTTGCTTACAATATGCTGCGTGGTCTGGATGTAGTCAAAGCTTAAAAAAAAGGAAAAACACTCTTCGATTAACAGTCAACTTATCCGAATGATAACTGTAGCCTGCATAAAGGAGTCGAAACACCAAGAAGCATTCCCACTGCATTTATTTTATTACGTTTGTATGTTATGAGTACATGTAATGCGTAATACTAATATAAATTTGATATTCTTTCGGACAGCCCAAACTTGCCCGAAGTTCAGATAGTTTATAGCCGAACGCTCTACCGAGAAAAACTTATCAATTTAACCGAACAACTAAGTCCAGTGCTTTTAAGCTTTATTAAAATATGAACACACACACAGGCTTTTTTTTTTTTTTTGCCGAAAGCGACGTAAAAAATGGAAAACTGCATTAGAACTTTGCTTTTAAAAAATGCATAAGAACTACAGGCAGCATCAAGGTTTTGAAAAGCAAAGGGCGTTTTCGAAAACTTGATTTTTCGACCGTAAGTCTATTTTTGTTCATTAGCCAGCCTGATAAGTTTTAAAATGAGAAGGGAATAATATATAAGATAAGATATTGAAGAAACATTTTTTTTATTCTTGAAAATTTTTACAATTTGTTACCGCAGGCTGCTTGAACCGTTATGACTTAGATGGCAGCACGTGTTCATCATTTAACAGCACGGTTAAAATACAAAATAAATTGAACTATGCTCTTTTTTAAGCGTAGCTTTTCGAATGTAGTAAAAATGTGATAAGCTATTTGTTTTTTTTTTTTTTTTGCAAAAAGAAGAAAAAATATATATTTTACCCTTCAAATTGAGGTAGTAATTTTTTTATTTGTACAAAGAGTCAAAAACTCATTAGAAGAATATATATTTCAATATACGATTTATTATTTTTTTCTGAACAAAAAACAATTCTATTGTAGTCTGAAATCTTAAACCTGTTACTTATATTTTCGCTTACATTATGCTTTAATTTTCTTACCAGATCCAAAGCTTAAAAAGAAAAAAAAACGTACAATGCCGAAGTAATTTAGCACAAAGTCACTTCAAGTTTTCATATCAGCAATTAGCGTTTCCATCTCATTTATTCTATTCCTTCATAGTTGTTATTCACTTAATTAAGTGTTCATGTAATGCGCGATATTTCTCTAATTTTTTGTTGCAGATTGTCCGGACATGGGCCCGAACACGCATTCTCCTGGTTACGAAGAGAAAGCTCTGCCGATCAAGCTATTCAGCTCTATCGGTCATAGCGCAAATTAAAGTTATAAGTTTAACCGAAAACCTCATTCTAATTCTTTAAAACAGGTTTTTCGGCTGAAAAAAACAATTTTTAGACCGTGGGTCTATTTTTCGTCAGTAGCCAGCACCATAAGCTTTAAAATAAGGCGTAAATCAAAGAAATCGATCAAGAATTGAGGAAAATCTGGCGTAGAGACCAAAAACAGGCTACAGAAATAATATATAAGGATTTATAAAAATGTAGCCAAAGCCACATTTTGTACATGGACTGAAGACGTTGCCTATCGAGGAAGCTCAGAAGTCTGTAGTTCAATTTTAACGGCAATAGAAACAGATGATGAGCTGAAAACAAAAGACGGTTTAATAGTATGGAGTGACTCTTGTGCTGGTCAGAACAAAAACTTTGCAATGATCTTCAATCTTTCAATCTTTCAATTCTTTTAATTGAAAGGTTATTTCAAATCAATTGACCATAAATTTCCAGAAGTGGAACATACATATCTACATTCAGATCGGGATTTTGGAAGAATTGAGAAGGTTCTTAGAAAACACGAAACGATATATGTACCAGACCAGTATCGGGATATCATCCGGAGTGTATCTCGAAAAAACAAAGTGTTTGATATGACAAACCATTTCCGCCATACTGAAATGCTTGCAACAATGTTAAATTTGACAAACAAGAAGAAAAATTGTCTACAAGAGAAAGTTAGGTTTAGAGTTGGGATCAGATGGACTCGGGTTAAAGAATATGGATCTTATCTATATAAGGAAAGTTATGATCCATCTTTGCCACTTAAAAGAGTAGATTTACTATGAAACAAGAAAATAGCAAGTCCACTAAATACTAGTATTCGTCTTCCTAGAAAAATGGGTAAAACAGGAACTATAACAAAGGAAAAAGCTCAAAATCTTAAGGAGCAACAAAAGTTTATAAACGGAAATGATATGTAAATGACAGTAAAGCTTATAAAAAAGTTTGTTTACTTTATTTGGTTATTAAATCCAGAATATTAATATGTTTTCTTCAATTTATAATTCAAAAAATGTGATTCAGATAGATGTTAGTGTATTTTATTACCATCATCCATTGACATGGTATGAAAAGTTTGATTCGAAATTTAGTGGATGAAGGTGTTAACTACATAAAAGTGATAAAAAAAACTCATTAATTGATGGTTTTCACAGCTGATTATTTTATAATAGATATTTCAAACAAAAAACTAACATTTGCTACCAAAAGAGAAACATTTTATCCATTGCATAAAAAATGCTAGCCTTTGAACTTTGACTGCGTTTTTCTCAAAACAAATGATTTGTCAGTTAACACCTTTATCCACTGAGCCCTTCAATTATTAAATATACTACCTTGAGCAAGTAAACGTCAACATCTACAAAATTTTAATAATTATCATTTATTTATTTATTTTTTCGCAATTATTTTGGTGCATCTTACTTCTCTTTGATGTACAAATTAGCTGATTGATTTGATTTCCGCCGAAAATAAAGCATGAAAAAGACTGCAAATTCCAATAATTTACTGGTGTTTGTGAGGAAACACCATTCAAAAAGGTGTTTTTAAAATATATCAAAAACTCATTTTGGTACCGTATTTCTCCGTTATAGGTATTCATTTGGGTCAGTGATCGTGACGAAAAACGAAAAATTACGTTTACATCGTTGCCATGTTTGGCCCCCTTTTTGCTAATTTCACATTTTAATAGAACTTCTAATACTTATAATGTGACTCGATAATTATTTGGCAGAATATTATACCTCTTAATTTAGTATTCAAAGTTGATTTGGCGAATTATTTTAGAGGAATTTTTTGATATGTAATGGATTTTCTTTTTTTTTTTTTTCCTTTCCTTTTTTTTTTTTTTTTTTTTTTTTGTCTGATTATTCTAATTTTAATGGCTTACATTAGTTATTCAGCGTTACATTTTTCTTTTCAATTTAAGATTATTTACTATTGTTTCAAAACTTGTTTTGTCGAACAGACCATTAAAAACACAAAATAATGCATGGTGACGCCAAATAAGTAGTTCCTATGAAACTTCGACCAAACATGGCAAAAATAAATAATAGTAATAACAATAACCGCCAAATTTTCGAAATGCAACGTGACATACGTATAAGGAAAAGTATATAATTCAGTGTAATAAGGCTTTACATTTCATTTATTTATTTTTTCTAATCTGAATTGCATCATTTGGATGATGAATTCTCCTTTGATATCGAATTAAAAATGTATAATAAATTTTTTCGATACATAAGAATGGTGTGCTTGATTGTAGCAAAGTACAAAACATTGATTGTAGTGTAAAAACTTTTTTTTTTTTCTTGTTTGCCTAATGCGTGCTTGTAGGTACGAATGAATACTTATCCTGTGTTATTCAAACTAATCAATAAATCGATTCCTACTTTCTTGCTGAATTGCATTTTTACCGCTTTAGAGTTTTCGTATGGAATTTGAACCGTTTAAACGATTTTTTTTTCTTTTCTTTTTTTAATGATGAACATTTCTTTTCCTCTTTTGAAATTCGATAACTTAGCTAAATTAATGATTTCGTGAAACAACTTTTAACTAAAAAAAAATATTGTCCAGAAATGTTGCAGCTTGTTTTTAAGAAAAAGTAACTTTAGAGTTCTTTTGTTTTTAATGAAAAATATTTTATTACTTGGTCAAATATGATTTGTTCTTTTTCCAGACAAATTTGAAGTAATTATAAGAACAAAAGAACTAAATTAGTGGATTTATTTTGTGAGGAGCATGTTAAATTATGTTTAGAACTTTGTGTACTTAAAAACTGTAGTCTATTAATACGTTTTCAATGTTTTGAATGAGTGTTTTTTCTTAGTTTTATTTGAAAAACTTATCTAAATATTTTTTTCCTATTTGGAACGATGAATTAACGTTTTAAACATACTTCTATACTTCTGAAACTTCTACATCTTTGGCGTATTATGGCTACTTTAAGTTTTATTGTGAAGATATAAATTTTTAAAAAATAATAATAGTTTTTGTTTCTAGATTTTCAAAATTCTATTTTTGTATATTTTCCAAACAATCTATTCCTTCTTGATTTAATCACTGTAAATATAGCCCCCTCACGTTTTTGAACAATTAAAAGTGTTTTATAATTTCACTTTGAATCGGCTTGACGTTTCTAATTTTGTTGTGATTTGTAGGTAGCGAGCCACGTGATTAATTGCTATACGTGGTGAGAGGGTCTTAGATCTGGACGATTACCTTAAACTTTTCGCCAAATACCGCGATACTTCCGGTGACAATAAAATGATGAAAAATCTCTATTTGAAAATTTCTAGAAATAAGTAGCGCAAATGTGGCGACTTTTGAAATCGTGCCAAAAACTTTCAGTTATGAAAGATTTAGATTTTTTTTTTGTGGCTTATATCGAACTTTTTCTCATGTTCAATGTTTTTTATTTAGCTCGTGAATCATTTTAAACTTTAATGAACATTATTGTTTAATGACGTTAAAAGAGGGGGGAGGGGAATATTCTCCACAGTACCTCAGGAGCGCACAGTGGGGCGACCCTAAAGTCATTTTGGAAATTCGGCGGAAAATTAAACCGTTTAATATTGCATTTTTACTGTTCTATTGACAAACTAAGAACATATTCTTACTAAACTGGCTAATTTTCAACATTTTCACATGAAGATCATACCTTGGATTCGAAGAATTAACTTGCTACTTCGTTACTAAAAAATTTAGTAAACAGTAGGTTACTTCTTTAATAACACTGCTTATAAAAAATTTTAAAACCGCCGACTGGGTCGCAAATGTAGAATCAAGAGGGAAAATTAAAAATCCTTTCAAAAGCCTTATACAATTAATATTAATTACAAGTATTTTATTTGTTAACAAATAGAAACTGGCAACAGATGAAAATTTAAAATTATTGCTTTTAATTTCCTTGTCGGCCAACAATGAATTCGGTTACTAATCACTGAAAAAAGGCTTAGCCGTATTTAAATTCTGCTTTAAAAAAGAGTTACACTTCGAATCCTATTTAACATGGAAGTTCCAAACACATTATATCAGGTGCAAAAAAAAAAAAAAAAACTCTTTATTTTGGTACCAAATTTAAAAAATTTTAAATATATTTTCACTACAAAAATACCGAAAAACCTTTTAGAGATTTTTAATTAATATCTTTGTTAATTAGGGTCATCCGAAGACGCAACCAAGTTAAGAACACTCTCGATCAACTCTCTTTTCGAACAAAAAAAAATTTCAAAATCGGTCCATCCGTTGCGGCACTAGAGTGCCACAGACAGATACACACACACATACACACACACACACGTCAAACTTATTATAACCCCTTTGGGTGTTGGGGGTTAAAAAACTCAACTAGTTTAATGCTGTGACGTGCTTTGCTTTATGTGCCCTAATAAATAACAAAAACGCCCAAAAAGGTAGCTTTGAAAAAAAGAAAGTTTTAGAGATTATTTTCAAAGTATTTTGAATGTATTTTTGAATTGCGGAAATCGATAACAAACGCTAACAAAATAATTAAATCCCATATATTGTAGGCAGTTTCAGCTTTTATAATCCGTTTTCAGTTCTTGCCGAAACTTGTCTATTCAAAGGATGTAGAAAATTAAAGCCAAGTAAACATGTTTATTTTTCAGTTTGTTTACTATTTATTGCAAGCTCTTTCAATTAAATCCCTCGGAGAATCAGTTTCATTGTGTTCTTTGATGTCCAATAGGGATGTTTTTAACAATTTATTAGTCAATTCTGATCTTTTGATTTCAAATTTGAGACCGAAGGAAATTAAAGAAGCTAATGTTTCATATGTTACTACGAAGTTCTTGCATTAAATACTTATTATTTATTTTTTTTTTTTTTTACATTTTTAATTACAAAGTTTTATAAAATTGTTAAGTAGAGATTGTTTTTACTAGAATGTCCGACCTCTCCATACATTCGCCTAAGTGTGGGGTCGAAACTCTCAATTTGCCGAATACAACCCCAAATTTTGCCGAATGGAACTCCAAATTTTGCCAAATGATGATAATTTTGCCAAATGTAGCTCCAAATTTTGGCAAATAATGATATTTTTGCTGAATGGAACCCCAACTTTTGCCGAATGATGATAATTTTTCCGATTGAACTCCAAATCTCGCCGAATGATGATAATTTTGCCGAAAAAAAACTAATTTTGCTGAATCGTCAGACAAAATTTACTGAATAAGGAAACTTTGGGGGGTCACAGTGACCTCCCATTGAATTGCCCCTGTAGTACCTTTTAGAAGTTTGGTGAAATTAATGGTTAACGAGATAATATGATAGAACTGACTAATAATAGACATGCGATAAAGCGTATAATAAAATTTTTTTTAAATACAATTGTGCCAATTTTCTTTGCTTAAAATAGCCTTCGTTTTGTCGATACAATCGACTCCCGCTACAACGCGATTCGACTTACGAAAAAAAGGCTATAACGCGAGTTTTTCCCGTGGAACGAATTTTAGGGCTTACGCGAATTCCTCGTCCGCAATACGAATTTTTTTGGAAAGAAGTATCGGTTTAGTTATTGGGTCTTAAATATTGATTTCGTGAATATATTTTATCCTTATAGCGTCACTGATAGCGGAAGTTCCCTTCACCATACTAGTACATGCATCACTTTGTTAGTGCATCAAGTAACCACTCTGCGTCTTTCTTTCTTTTCTCTTTCTAAATATTAAAGTTGATGAAATAAAATGGCACCTTAGTGCACTGTTTCATCTAAAGTTTGTAAAGATTAGAAGAAAAAGAAAGTTTCTGGCAAAAAAAAAGAATAAAAAGTTTAAGATATTCGATATGCCTGAACAACTAAAAAATTAGTCAACGATAGCACGACAATAAGTATAAGTGATGTACGTACCATGTAGTTTATTTAATGTCTTTCCTTACCGTTGATCATTTATTTTGTGCATCTTAACAGTTTTTTTTTTATTTTGAATGACGCAGCTTTATTATTTTTTAAGTACAATAAAAGTACAGTTCTTAATCATAAGAAACTTTAATGTATAGTTGAGGAACGCTTTAAAGTAGTCTGAGGGTTGTTTATAAGTGTCTAAAAAAATTTGGTATGCTTCAAAAAAAAAAAAAAAAAATGTATACATATCTTTTTCTACAACGCAAAATTTCGACTTACGCGAGGGGTCTTGGAACGCATCCCTAGCGTAAGTCGGGATTCGACTGTACTACAATAAATTGAATCCTAGGACCTTCCATTAGAGTGCAAAATTTCTCTCCTGACTCAACGAAAGAAAACACTGGACGGAGATAAAAGATCTTCATACCCTCCCTTCCGCAATGTCCATAAGAAATATCGAACCATGTTCCATCGGATTCTGGTCCAGTAATCCCCTTAGCCATAAAGAATTTGGACTCACAGGTGCGCTCAATTCCATCAGGTGTTTCCGCTTCTGTGATCGAAAGGACGCTACGTTCCAACTATCCCCTGCCCTACCCCAATGACGATCGATAATTTCGGATTTTTATGTGGGCTCTATTTTTTCGGACATTACATACTTGGAATTTACGACTCCGAAGTTTTTGTTGTTCTTTAGCTTTTTTTTTTTTTTTTTTTTTTTTTCAGAGCTTGATATAAAGATACGAATTTCTTAAGCCCGTATTACCTCTATCGTAGCTTTAGTTAGTGGGGCTTTAAAAAGAAAGCTTATAGATTCTTATTTGAGCTATTTTGTAAAACATTTTCGTCTAACGAAGCGGAAGTATGTTATAATTTTTTTACGAAAAAGAACGTATTGACGACGATATTTTGTAAAGTAGGTGTTCCAATAATAATATATGTCACTAACTTTTTAAAATATTTTAGTCTTGGAAAAGATCTTGTAGTATTTTATAAAGTTTTCTACTTTTTTTTTTTAAATCAGTGTTTCAAAAACTACTTTCATGTAACGTAAAGAATAAAACCTAAGCAAAAACTCTTTAAGGTAAAAAATATAACGGAAGAGGAATCAATAATTAACATAAATAAATTAAAATATACGTGCAAGTTGTATACGCTTGTACATAAAAAAATTGCGAAAGATTTTTGAGAAATGATGTCACAGTGTGATACAAATTTTTCTATAAATGAAAGCTAGCATTTATGCTAAAAAAATGTATTTCATATCTCATAATATGCATGAATATCAACCAAAACCTCTTTTTTGAAAAATAAAGGGAAAATGTTAATAAGAAACATACATAAAACTAGAAAACGGTCGATGAGTTAGAGCAAATAAAACCTAACCCTGGTTATTTAGCAAGGCATTTTCATAAAAACTTTTGTAAAAGTTTTTAAAAAAAGTTATCTTATAAGACATTTTTATAAGACATATCAAAAAAGTATTTTTTTAAACATGTTACTCCTAAAAAAATCTCGCGAAACAAGTTTTTCTGAAAAAAAAAAAAAAGACATACAGTGGCTCCCAAAAGTGTTCGTACACTTTGAAATTTTTTAGAAAAATCAAAATAACGCAAAACGGAATTCGAATATGAAGTTCAATATTTTTTCACATCATTCCCATGTCATTCGAAAGAAAATCCAGTAGTTTTTTCAAAATATTTACGGATCTTCTTTTTGAAACGGGTCAAAAAACGAAAAGACAGCAAAATAACACGCCACAAAAGTCATCGTACACTCAAATATATTCGAATAAATTCATGTCATACAATCATGTGTCGTTTTTTATTATTTTTGCATTTTGTTGACCATTAAAAGTCATTTGGCTTTACTTTTTTGTTTTTTTTATTCCCTTATGCTTTCCTTATTACTGTAAAATGGCTGGTATTCGTAAAAAACAACAACCACCATTTGAAATTTAATTTTTTTCCTCACAGTTGCGGTAAATTGGTTTGAAATGTCTCTAAATTAGTTAATTTATTCCATTCTAGGGCAAAGTTCTTGATAAAAGGCTTTAAGAAAAGAATCAGACTGAAGAAAAGGTCAACCAGCAAAGTTAACAAAGCGTGATCGGAGTTTTACAGTTAACAAATGTATAAAAAATACACATTTGAGTGCTGTAAAAGTTTCTGCAGAATTTAATGAAACACTTTACATTTCTTTTTTACCCAAAATTGTTCGCCAAGTTCTCTGATTAGATGGATTTAGCATGACCTCTTCTCGCAGAAATTTTTCTGTTCGTGAGAAAAACAGAAAGCTTACACTTTTCATAGCAATGGTAAATAAGCTCAAAACGTTTTGTAATAACGTCTTACTTGCAGATGAAAATAAATTCAACATTTTTCTTTAAATTTTTGTATAATTGTAAATAGAAGAAAAAATGAGGAACTTAGTCTTAAGAACGTAGTTGGATCAGTTAATCAGGACGGTGAAGGTGTTCTTTTTTGAGGATGCATATCAGCATCAGGACTTGGTAGTTTGAAATTTGTTGATGTAATAATGAATCATGCTGTTTATTTAAATACTTTTAAAAACAATTTTTAAACTCTTAGCCAAAAATTTCGTTATCAGAAACAACTTTGTTTTTTTATCAAGATAACGATAAGAAGCACACGGTTTTCAACGTTTGCGTCTAGTGCCTCAAAAATTACCCTAAAATTTAGAAAATATCCCTTTAATCTCCAGCTTCGAACCTAATGTAACATATTTAGAGATATATGGAGACTAGATTATAAAAATTCGGCTTTGAAACGTAAAGAGAGTTCGAAACAGTAAAAACTCGAAGTGTGGTTGAACACTTACTCAGAAATTACACACAAAAAAAAGAAAGAATAAACATTGAAATCTATTCCCAGACGTTCAGAAGCTGTTGTTAATGTTGAATGATATTCTACTAGAAATAATTGAATAAAAAGTTAAGTTATTCAATAATATATAGACATTTTTTAAAGTCTACGAATACTTTTGTGAGATAAAATTTCCGGCACTTTTTGTTTTTTTTTTATTTTAGTTTTAATATTTCATTAAAATTTTTCATGTAGTTTTGTTAAAAATTAATCATAGATCTTGTAATTAAATACCTATTCCGAAAAATTAATTCTAACCAATGCATATCGGCCTATTTCATAGAAAGTCGTAGGTGTACGAACACTTTTGGGAGCCAGTGTATATTTAACTTTGCCTACAAAATGTTACATTTATAGTCTTAGGTGCCTCAAAAAAAAAAAAAAAAAAACTATCTTTTTTAATTCTTAGAACTTATAGTGTACAGATATAATGCAATTAATTAAACTCGTGTTTTGTATAAATATAATGGTTGATAGAAGTTTAAATCTACATAAAATATGGTGTTTCTAAAACATTTTATTGAGAAATACTGGAATCTGGCCAACACAAAGTTAAAGTAGAGAACATCCATTAATTCATAATTGTTCTTCAAAAAAAAAAAGAAAAGAAAAAACTTTGAGAAATCTTTCTGCTTTTTCTTTTTTTTTTTTTTTTCCATTTAGTGTCGTAGCCAATCAGTGATGACACTCAGGGTAAAAAAGAGAATGATGTCACCCCATGAAAACATTTGAAGGGAAACAAACAAAAATAAAAATCATGTAAGCGCAAAGTATGTAATGCAGCATATTTGCATCAAGATTAAAACAAATTATTAATCATGGCATCAACAAATTACATTACATATCAATCAAACATCATAAGCTTATTCAGGAGAAATTGTCTAACTAAGCTTGTTTTTTTAATTCTTCATTTTTAGCTTTATTGAAATTCGTTTTTTCCAACTAGCTTAGTTGTTTGAAAACACTCCATATACTAAGTGTTTTGAAAGGAAAACCATGAGTCAGTAATAACAGAGAAAAAAAAGAGGAGAAAAAGTTTTAGCTGTTGGTCGGTGTTTTGAAGGAGGAGAGGTTGCGCATCATGGCCAGACGTCGCCCCTTGAACGTGTCACATCCGGAACGAAGAGCGCCCCTATCTTAGCTTCGCCACTATCCCCATTCTCATTCAAATCAAGAAAACAAGTTTCGTAAACCCTAAATTCTATCAATTCTCACATGCTGCAGAACAAAAAACAGGTTTAGAATTTTGGACATTGAAACAAAGATAATAAGAATTAAAAAAAAAAAGAATACATAGAAAAGGAACAATGCCGTTTGAAAGAAATTTTGACATTCGCTATGACCGATACAGACACGATGAGTCATTTTTAAAAATAACGTAGCAAGTGATCTGAGTGGGATAATTTCTGTTTTGTTTGTAAGCGGAAATTTCGAACATTGTTGCGTTCGAATACCCACGCAGTTGAGGCGAGCGATACATTTCAACCCTAACTGCAGTACCGGAAGTGACGAGTTTTATCTTAGGGTCATAAATTTATATTTCTTATTCTTTCGCACAACCCTGAAGTCAGCTTTGCACCATTGCGGTATTTTATCCTTTTGTACACAGTAAACATTTTTTTTACCGATAGCTATAAGTCTTTTATTTATGTAACTTATATTTTATATTCACTGATTTGCCAACGTAGAGGTGTTACTGTTCCGAGCACGGTAGCGGAAGTAATGGAGTCGGACAAATTTTGAAGGAAAGAAGTCGGAGTCGAAATTCCCGCATTTTTAAGTCAGTCGTTTTCCCTCCGAGTTAACTCCAAAACATGTGTATGCAGTTACGTGCAATTTTTTGCCTTATTGCAAATGTGTGTTTTATTATTCTTTTCAACTATCTATTAGTTGAACTACCGTGTTTTTCAGAAATGTAACTAATACGTCGGAGAATGTGGGGCAAAGTGAAATAGTTGAGGTAACTTACTTTTTTCAAAATGAATAAATCGGAAAATTGTTCTGAGAATTACGCTACATAAAAAAAGAACAATTATTATAAAACTTACATTGAAACATCATTTTTTATTTTGAGCAGTAAGTTTGCATTGCCAGAAAAAGGAACTATTTCGCTTTTTCTCATCCACTTTGCCCCACATGTACTTGACTAATAGTAAAAACCATTGAAAATACAAATACGTTTATATTAAACAAATAAATACTGCACTCTATATAAAGATCTCAATTAATGTATAAAATGTTAATAACAAACATTTACTAAAAACAAAACCAGAGAGATATTGATTTAAATCAAATTATTACAATATGAACATCAACTTTTGAAAATTGTTTGTATTATCATATTCTTTGATTTTCAAGGCATTTTTTTCTTGATTGGAATAGAATGAATGTGATTCTACATAGTTAAAATATTACTAGATAGTTGGCGCTAAAAGCAGAATAAATATGTCCCCATTTCACTTTGCCACGATATTTCACTTCACCCCACATTCCCCTGCTGATAAACAAAAACTTTTCATGTTGCTGAGCTATTAGGTGCAAACCGCGTCGTTTTATTTTTGATAGTTCAATATTCAAATAAGGTTTTAATAAGTGTACTTGTTTTTGATTCGCCCTGTACAATACATTATATTGCAAACTAGTGGTACCCGCACGGCTTTTGCCCGTAGTTGAAAATTAAAAGGTCATTTGGTTCGCCTGTATATTTACAAATAATGGATGACGAATTTCTCGCCAATTGGCTATGTTCATTTGCTCTGCCATTCCACGTCATGCTAATTTCGTAATTTACTCGTCCATCTCGTGATAATTTTGCTCCGGAAAATGTTCTTAAAATTGAAATAGAAAATGAACAAAATCGAATTTTCGAAAAATCGCTTCGAGGTGCACACCCCCCTGCTATAAACTAACTTTGTGCCAAATTTCATGAAAATCGGCCAAACGGTCTAGGCGCTATGCGCGTCACAGACATCCTACAGACATCCAGACAGAGAGACTTTGAGCATTATTATTAGTAAAGATTAACAAAGGGTTTTCATTGATTGCCCTTTTCTCTACGAAACAGTTAACGATGTTACTCATCTAAAGATAGCTTACAAAAGCTCAGTATTGCGATGCATAGGAAGGAAAATCCAATTTTTCACGTTGGATGCTTCCAGGAAAATTCGAAGGAGACAGATTCTTGCTCCGGGCTATTTCTCTCTTTCGGATGGATCATGGAACGGAAATAGAACAGCTGCCAACATCGCCATCGATTTTCTTCGATGATCTTTCAATTCTTGGTTTAGTTACTGCAATATTATTTCATGAATACCTTTATGGGCCTTATTTTTCTTACTTTCAAGCAAAGTTGAATTCAAATTTTGAAGGGAGATATTTCTTTTCGCATTTTTATCGTAGACATTATGTGCATTGTCGAGTCTCAACTTACGTGAGCGTTGCGTTCCAGGGCCCCTCGCGTTAGTCAGAATTTCGCGTTGTGGAAAAGGGAGTGAAACGAATTTTTTGTAAACACTCCTAGTTATTTTAGGCTTTTTTAAACGACTACCAATCTGTTTCAAACCATTTCTTAACTATGTATTTCTATTCCTTACGTAAAGAAGTTAATTTCTACTGTATTTTTAAATTAATCTTATTCAGCATAAAATACTGCTACGATTCACAAAATCAACGATCAGCGAGAGAGACAGAAACCTAAAATAAAACAACACGGTACGTGTAGTATGTGGTAGTAATAAAATGCAACACTCTAATAGTCCTGTACAGTAGATACAGTAATTATAATTATAATATAGCTCAAAATATTAAGCTGGTGATGATTTATGCTGTGCGATCAGATTGTTATCAGTCTTTCCCTGACATTGCATGCACGTCAGGAAACTCGTCAGAAAAGAGGAAGAACAAGAAAGAGTAATGAACTAATCTTCTGCTTTCTGTCGAAAAATTTCGTCTTTTGGGTGAGGGATTCGCGTGTAGCTATAAAATTCTTTACTCGAGGAAAAACTCGCGTTATAGCAATTTCGCATAAGTAAAATCGCGTTGTAGCGGGATTCGACTGTAATTATAAAGCACCGTTTTCTTACTTTAATATACTATAGAACTTTTTGAAAATAACTGTATTGTAGAAAAAAGCTCCAATTTAAAAAAAAAAAATGTGTTTTTTCCCTCTTTTTTGAAATTTGATACTTTAGCAAAATGAATAATTTCTTTAAATTTAGATTAATTAAAACAAAGATTATATAGAAATGTGTAAGCTTGTTTCTAAGAAACAAGTAATATACTTAAAAAAAGTCAATTCCTACCTTATATAATTAATTAAAATTTATTAACGAATTAATATTTGAAAAAACTGTATAACTATCAAATGTAATTCATTAGAAGTTTTGAAAAAATGTTCTTGAACTTGAGTGGATGAAAAAACCTATTTTAACGACTGAAAATTTGAATAAGTAATATATATAAATATATAGGAAGAGTCCGAACAAAAGGAAATTGAAAAGTCATCCTTTGAGTAGTTCTTTGAACTGAAAGATGTTGTATTATTGCGAGAAAAATTACATGCTTTTTTTCTAAATACAGCTGAAGTAATTATTAGGAGAAAATTATCACATTGGTAAATTTATTTATCGAAACGTAGGTTTTGTTATCTTTCCTACTGGCTGCATTTCAACTGCAATCTTTTAGTACATTTTCAGTTTTTTTTCAAATTATGGGTACGCCCATAAATAATGTCATACTTTTTTCTAGAAAAATCCTTTGAAATTTGAACATTTTCAAGAATCCAATACTTCCCTTCACATAATTAGTTACAGAAAAGAGTAAAAATGATGTAAAATTTCCCATCGACGAATAAAAGAAAAAGTAATTTTAAGACTCAAAATTGAAATTTTGACCTTTTTTGGATTTTTTAAAAATTTCAAAAATACGGGCATAGTTATTAACAGGAGGGAATGTTCTGTTTTAAGAATTTTGTGGCAATCCCACTCAAGGAGATACCCTCCTAAAGCGGAGCCAGAAACCACTCTGTGAATTTTTAAACATCAAAGTACCTATGTGCCAAATTTGGCAAAAATCCGAAGTAAACTGTTGATTTGTACACTGTAAAAACGATTCAGAAACGTTCCTGTAAAATAGTGGGCAGCTGATGTGCCCAATGTCTTCCAGTAACATATCTTGCAAAAGCCAAGAACGTTTTCCTCGAAAATTCAGTAACCTTCCTGAAAATATTTTGGAAACCTCCTGAAATATTCAGAAATCTTCCTGTTTAAAGCCACTCGTGTCTCTGGAAGTTTAGAGTAAGATTTGGTAGGAATAGTATAATATCTTGGCACTCTCTTATATGCGTTTTTAAGAAAGCTCCAAAAGCAGTACTGTAAACATGGACAAAGCTAAGACAGAATTGCAAGCAAATATCAAGAATTTTAGTCGCCTCTAAATTCTTGCAAACCGCGTAGTCCGTACTCTCTTAAAAAATTCCAGCGATTTTAACTCAGACTGAGTAAATTTTCACTCCTTTCCAGTGTCGAAAACGCACTTTCCTTATAGGAGTGAATTTCATTCCTTTTGCGGAGCGGTTATTTTCACTCCTTTAGGATAAGCTAATTTCACTCCCTTTTGATAAGTGTTTTTCACTCTTTTTAAGACTAAATTAATATCCTAAATGAGTGGTTGCTTTCCGTTTTGGAAAGCCGCTATTTCACTCTTTCTTTAGAATAAAATAGGTAAAAGCATTTCACTCTCCTTTGGTGAAATTGTTTTTTAAACGTGTTTTCATGTGCTTATGCTGTGTATTTGAATTTAAAACTGTTTTTAAAACTTATTTCATTTGAAAAAAAAATTAGTTTTTCAATTTAAAAAATGAAAAAAAAAATGTTTTTAGTGTTTCAGAAGAGGATGCACAAGAACTGTATGGTAAGTACGAAGAATTTTCTTTTTTATTAAAATTTTAACTGGTAATATTTCTTGAACTACTCGTATATCGTTACAAATCACCCACGTGCAATATTACGTACATTTCCGAATCTAAAGATTGAAATAAAACTAAAAAACCCACACAGTTCCAAATAAAAAGATTTAAAATTTTGAAACTCTATATTGATATTCTCGGTGTGCCTTTTAACATTAATAATGTTTTAAAAGTTACATCAGTTCAAATTAATTTAAAAAGTCACTCATAAATTGTGACAAGATACGTTTGAATTCAATTTTGTTTCTTCGAGGCCATTCATTAATTACGTTAGGACAATTTCCTTCCCCCTATGTAAGGGTATGTAAGACTCCCCCCCCCCCCCCCCATCTTACGTAAGATTCTTTTTTTTCTTCACAATAATAACAAATATTACATCACTAAGATTGTTCTTAAATTAACTATTTTTTTTTTTTTTAATTTTTTCAAAAACATTTTTGAGTAAAAGAAATGTTTACTGTAAGGAATCTAGACCGAACGTTTTTCGACTAATAATTTTTGTATATGATGCGATAATAATTAAAAATAACACATGCAAAACACAGTGCGATTCTTTTATTATATTTTACACGTTTCATTCTTTGAAACACAAGTAAAAAACAGCTCATCCTATAATACATACTTTTGCCTTCCTGAAGCAAATGAAATATAATATTTGCCAAACCACTTGACCGCGGATTTCTAATATAAAATATCGATTGATTATAAGATAAATAAATACCTTTGTGCTGAATAGAAAAGTCAGAATAAACGACGTAAGTAGAAGCACAAATTTGTAAATTACATCAGACACGTGTTTCGGCGTTACAGGGAGCGCCTTTTTCAATGCAAAAAATAATGAGCTTATGGATGAAAAGACATCCGACAAAAGCCAAGAGCAGATAAGCATGCAGCTTAAAAGATAAAAACAGCGGATTAGCCAAACACCAATGACAAAGTTATAAACCGATCAGGAACCAATAGGAATGCAAGCAAAGGCCAGGAGCTTTCTCTTAGGTACGAACATAGAAAGAAAGAATTCAATTGGACAAGGATTAAGCCGAAGCTTAAACAAAAAGAAAAGAAATTGTCAGTAACCGTGAACCGCAAGAAAGGAAAAGCAGAATGGAAAACCATGAAATAAAATAAACAGAAACACAAAATATTCGAAAAAAGGAAAAATAAAGATAAATAGAAGAAAATTGGGGGGGGGGGTGTCAATCAAGACAAAAAGGTAAAAACAAACAAAGGAAGATAGATAAAAATGAGTGGGAAAAAAGGGGAGTATTAAAGATATGGGAGCCAAATGTTAGAAAAATATGGAACTGAACTAAGATCGTTAACTAAGTTAGAACTGTTCCTCAAAATATGAAAGGATTCCCAAAAGTCAAGATCTGATGAATTGGGGCATTTTTGGATAATCTGATAAGAGTTAAAATCAAAAGAGTGATTCGAATCCCAACAATGTTGAGCAATACTAGACTTATTTAATTGTTGTTTTTTCACATAATTTTGATGCTCTTTCAAGCGAATTTTTAAAACACGCCGAGTCTGTCCAGTATAGGCAAGTTTACAACTACAATTAATTCTACAAATTCCACAACAATTAAGAGGGTGAATAGGATCTTTAAGAGAAGAGAATGAAAGTTTATTAATAGGAGAGAACACCACCTGGAATTGGAAACGTTTTAGAATCTTAGCAACCTGATAGCTTACAGATGGAAAGAATGGCAAAACAACCAAATTCTTTCTGATAAAGGTTCGGTTAAGAACATTAGTTTGGGATTTATTTGAAAGTTTTTTATAAATGGAATCAATCAAAGTTGGCGGATAGTCTCTATCAATTGCCATAGCTTTAAGATAATTAAGTTCCACTTTAAGAAGTTCCGACGAAGAACAAATATTAATTGCGCGATAAACAAAAGAATTGAAAGCAGAATATTTTTGATTTGGAGGATGAGACGATAGTCATGAGGAGGTAAAGAGACAGCAAAAAGTTTGAGATAAACAGTAGTTTCAAAACCAATTTCAGTACGAGAAACAAGTACATCAAGAAATGAAATGCAATTATTCCGTTCTTTCTCACAAGAAAACTGAATATGAGGATCAATGGAGTTTAAAATAGATAAAACCTCATCACTCTCAAACTGATTCTGGTTCATTAGAACAAAACAATCATCAACATACCGAACATAAAATTGGAACTGCAGTTTTTGGAACAGCTTAACCTCAAAATAATGCATGTAAATATCACTAAGAATGGGGCTAAGTGGGTTACCCATAGCCAGACCATCTAACATAATATAAAAATTCCCATTAAAAACAAAAGAACATTGCTTAAGACAAGTACGGGTAAGGAAAATTAAATCCTCAATTTCCGTATTGGTGAAATGAAATTCAGAAAGTCTTCTACGAAGGCATAACAATGAACCCTCGACGGGAACGTTCGTAAATAAAGAGTTAACATCAAAAGAAGCCATAAAAGAATTATTTGGAACGAAACTATGAATTTTTTTAACAAACTCAACAGAATTTTTAATAGTAAATAAATTGTGACTCCTAAGGGGAGAAAACACAGAGACTAAATATTTTACAAGTTTGTACGAAGCCGTACCAATATTGGAAACAATCGGCCTGAAAGGAATACCAGCTTTATGCACCTTAGGTAAAGCATAAAATCTAGCACAATTAGCAATAGATGGAACAGCAGAGCGTTTAACATTTGAAGGAATAGACTTAACAGACTTGACAGCAAATGCAATAGTTTTTAACTCTTTATCACTAGGATCTTTAGAAATTTCAGCATATGGCCCAGAAGAAATCAAATCATTAGTTTTATCAACATAAGATGATTTGTCAAGAACAACAATTTGGCCACCCTTGTCAGCTTTGGTAACAACCAGATCAGAATTCGAAACTAAGTCTTTAACAGAACGGCTAACAGTATTAGCAAATACAGGTTTAGAAATTTTCGAGTTAAAGTCAATATTAGAAGCTATAAGATGCCGAATCGAATCTTTTTGAGAGGAAGTTAAAGCACTAAATTTAAAAGCTTTCTCAACAGGAGCAATAAGCTTTGAAAAAGAAGGATTAACACTCACAGCAAAATTATCATTACATTTTAGAGCCTCAATTTGAGAATTACTTAATGGAACGCTAGAAAGATTAACAACAACATTCTTATTAACAACAGGTAAATTATCAAGAGGAACGACATGAGAAGATTTACAAAGCATAGCTAATTTCTTTTCCAAAACAATTTGATGTTTTTTAGAGGAACGAAGGGTTCTAGACCAAGAATTTCTGTTAATAATGTTAAAGTTGGGAATGGAATTAGAAACCGAAAGATGTAAATCATAAAGTTCACGTTCAATAAACGATAAATGTTTCCTAGTTTCCTGGATCGAAGCTCTGAGTAAAGCCGATTTCGACCGAAAGATTACTTTGTCAATTTTTACAGAACGTGGTAAATTACATTTCAAAGAAATAAACTTCGGAATAATTTTCTTGCGCCTACACTCTTGAAGAAATTTTAAATGGTTCAAAAAACGAAATTTCTTAATCCGAAGATTGGCAAACCTATTGATTTGAGACATAATCAAAAGCGAAACCAAAACAAATGAAAATAAACAAAATCAAACAATAACAGAATGAATAAGAAACAAGAAGTAAAAAGTCACGATCAAAATACAACAATAGACAAAAATTCCGAAAACAAAAACAAAAACACAAATTGCATAAAAGGCGGAAAATGTAAACGTAAGGCCCGTTTAAGCCAAAATAATAAGATAAATAAATACCTTTGTGCTGAATAGAAAAGTCAGAACAAACAACATAAGTAGAAGCACAAATTTTTAAATTACAGCAGACACGTGTTTCGGCGTTACAGGGAACGCCTTTTTCAATGCAAAAAATAATGTCATATTTTTTATTCGATGACCGAAATAAAATTGTTGATAACAGTTTCATTAATTTGGAAGAAAAAGTTACAAAAAGTTCACCGTAACATTGCACGTGGATGATTTGTAACGATATAGCAGTTCAAGAAATATTAACAGTTACAAGTTTTAATAAAAAAGAAAATTCTTCGCACTTACCATTCAGTTTTTGTGCATTTCCTTCAGAATCCTCATTCGGCAACAAATAGTGTTTAAATTCATTAAATGAAGACATTCAGGTAGCGACATCCACTTCGTATTCGCGACCAACGTTAGTTAAGCCTAACGTGGAGGTATAGAAGATTCTCTCTAAACAAAATCACGTGACAGAATCGAACCAATGAAAATGCTTTTGAGTCCTTCTTTTAAAGAATGTTTTTATTTTTCGCTCTTTAAAAGAGTGTTTCCGAATTTCACGTCAATAAGGAAAAGTTTTAGTCTTGGTTTTTTTCGTAAAGCGTCTTTTTTCGATAAAGCTAGCACTCAGAAAGAATGAATGCACCCGCAATAAATTTCACTCTTTTTAAGAGTGATTTTTTCGTTCTTTTGAATTAAGAGTGTAGACTGATTTGCGTCTTTTGGACGCCTTATCAGTCAGGACGAACCATAATTGAATCAAAGTCGATACACCTTATAAGTACTCTCAGTTAAGCTTTAAACTGGGAGCTAAAAATATTTTTTACGGCAGTGAGAAGTCAGAAATCGTGCGACTTGTAACAATTCAGGATTTTCTTTGACAATGATACTTGATTCTTCCTGGAAGTGGATAAAAACCACTGAAATCCCAGAACGTTACACGGAAATACTTAGTAACGTTTTAAAAAAATTTTTACAGTGTGTAAGAAACTTACACGCGCACACACGCACACACACACAAACAAACATAATGTTTTAGTTGACAAATTAAATGTTTTCCTCCCTTTTTGTAATTAAAAGTAGAGGCTTAAAGTTTGTAAATGAAAGAAAATTTCACTCTGAAGTTCCAAAGAGGTGAAATAGTACAAAGCAGCTAAGCTGTCTGGATAAATATTTACGTACAAAACAAAATATATTACTTTTATTATGATAAAATAAGGGTCACTGCACATTATTTATGGAAGTTATCGGACGTTTATTACTTCTCAACAAGAATATTGCAGTTCATAAAACATATTTAAAGCTTAATATATAACATCTCCTTCACATTTAATTACTTATTCAAACACTAAAATTCAGATATTTACTGCCAAAGATAAACATTCTTCTAATAAAAATACATTCGTTAGTAAAACCTTTTTCGGAAAAATACTCACAGCTAGACACATTCCAAACAGAAGATGGAATATAAGTTAATTTCATCTCTTCCCTCCATAAATTTTCGAAGAATCTGGCACATTCGGAACCCTCCATCTTGTTTATATCACTCTCAAACAAACTGGAAATTCCCCCGGAGCCATGGATAAAAGGTTGCCTCATAAAAATAGGCAAGGAGGATTTTCTTGGAGAAGTAAGATGCTTCATTTTTTGTCGTGGATACATAGATGGAATTTTTAACAGCTTCTTTTTTCCACAATTGTATTTCCCCCGGTAGTTCTAAATAGATCACATTTAGAGATTTAGAGGTGATCTCTTGAGCAGATTTGGGGAAGGTTTTGTGGGAGCGTCTTCGGATTTTAGTGGAAGGTAAAGATTTTGGACGGCGTCGTAAATGCATGATGGAGCAGTAAATTTATCTACATTTTTCTGCTCATTTCATTTTATTCGCTCAGTTTTTCCATCCTAAAACATGGAAGTTTTCATTGTTTTTGCATATTCTTTTCGTGAATCGCTTATATTTTATTTTATTTCGTTTATTTTACAAAAGAGTGAAAGTAATCTGATATTTTTACAGCTCTTTAAATTGTGTCTCTCATACTTTAAACTCTAACCAACTCTTCCCTCCTAAGAGAATGGAAATAAACTGTTTATTTTTTGCCAGTTTTATTGATTAGTTTACCTTTTTGAATTTGGACTCGGACAAAGGATGGCGCCAGGTCGCCAAGGAGCCAAGATTTTCAGTTCTGGCCCCAATAATTTTGAAAATAAAATATCTCGCAAGCACAGTATGTTATTGAGATAGTCTTTTACCGTACATTGCATGTTTATTTTTTTTAATCAGAAAATCGCCCGTTTAGGTATAACGGGTGAATATTGCTTCTCTTCCTCTACATTAGAACGAAGCAACTGCCTTTTTGGTGACATTTTGATAGTTAACATCTTAACCATAAATTCCAGTGGATGAACCCTAAACTCCAGGAGATAGCGTTTATTGTTGACCACCTTTTCGTTTTTTCATTCCCCTGAAATGAGTCTTACCAGTAACACAGTTAAATTACAGGATCAAATTCTGCCTGGGCACAATAAAACCTTTCCCAGCAGGTTAAACATTAACAAAACTTATTATCAAATTATCATGTCGTGACGCCGGTTTCATTGCTGATGACGTCAGGAGCGTTTCTCGATCATTGGCTATTATATACATGAGGATGCAGTCAACAGTCGTTAAATCGAAGCCTTATAACGAAAATTTCTTTATCTTGAAGTTTTCATTGATCCAAAACTCTTGAGAAGGCAGTGGGAACTGCCCAATACTCACGAGAGTTGACTATTAGTGTTTATAATTTTTTTGCATTGAAAAATAAAATCTGTTTCATCTGCTTTAAAAATTACTCTCTTTTGTTTTGGGAACATTTTATCTCATTAATTGCTTTAAAAAATATTTTTCAGTTCTTTGTTTGCTAAATTGAATTTTAAAGCAATGATATTTGAAATTTGTTTTAACAAATTAGAAAAATGATTGTAAAAAACAATACATAGTACAGAAATTACGAAATAATGTCAAAGCCTTGCAAAACAATGACATGCAATAAATTGAAAATTTAGTGCTTTGTAATCAGTGTTTATCACCTTTTTATTTTGATAAAAAAGGTGTTTTTTCTCTCTAAAAAGGTGCACTATATATTCTGCTCTACTAATGCTGTTTTTCATTAATTTGTTTAAGAACGAAGTTTTTTTCCTTAGTAAAAAAGGCGCACTAAATAAATATTGTGCTCTACTTCTGTTTTTTTTTTTTTTTTTTTTTGTTTTTCATCAATTTATTTTCAGAACAGATTTTTTTTTCATTCGTAAAAAAGTGCACTAAAAAAGCAAAACATTTATATTTTATCCTCTACATTTTAGTTTTTGGGTTCGTGTATTAAGATACATATGTGTCGCTAATTAAAAGATTCTATCTTCATATTTTTAAAATGCGTATTTGTTTTGTAAATTTTATTATTTAGATGTATGTTTTAGTATAAAAACGAAGCAAGACAGTTTTCAAAAGATAAATATATAATGACCAATAATAGCTGAACACACACTTGTTTTTTTTTCCCCTAAGGCAAAATTTGCAAAGTACTTCATACAAGAAGGCATAGTAAAATCATTCACAGGGAGATACACCATTTTTCTAATGAACAACTACATAAGTAAGACAATTTCGAGTTTATTGTCTAAGTAAACTTTCCAATGAAAAATCTTTCCTGCGAAAAACATAACTGGGAGATACAACATGCGAAACAAATTGAATTACGCTTTTAAAAAGTCAAATTTTCCATATCTACAATAACGAACTGGGACAAAAGGCAATCCGGACAAACTAAAACCGAATAATCAAAACCGTAGAAAGTAAAACAAATTTTTTAAATATGCAGACGTAAATTTATTACAGGAAAAAACTGCTTTGAAACAAAACTACAGCGTACCGTTTCTAGCAAATACTTTACCATTTAATAGTTCAGCTGCGATGGTATCGGACTGACACTCAAAAGTATGTTGTTGTTTGTATTAGTAGTACATTTTGTTGTACGTTCTGTGCAGAAATTGCAAGTTTAATCAAAACAAAAACCGAATGTTTTGCTGTATGTATATAGTGCCCTTCTTTAGAGGCGTACCTAGCGAACGAAACTGTAACCAAATTTTATGGGAGCTAATGTACAAAAGACAAATAAAAATTATGCACGCTATAACTTTTCCTAGACGAAAATGTGTTGGTCTTCGAGAGGTCGAAAAAAGTATGGGGGTATATGTGTTTGTGTGTGTGTGTGTGTGTGTGTGTTTGGGGGAGGGGGGTTTCCGCGGAAAATTTCAAAATTTGTAGTACGCCACTTTTCAACCAGGCGCATGACGAATCCGATTTATATTTATCACAGACTACATTCGTAGTACGTTGCAGGTACGTCAACAAAGTGCTTTTAAAAAATTTCCGGTCTTTCTTTCTCCGAATTATTTAACGATCTCTTTTTATAAACCGCCTACAACGATTGTAGTAAATTTTCCGCTTTAAAACTGAAACACGACTGCAAGACCACTTTAAGACTTCCTACGTCTTTGTTTGTTAAACGATGCACTGGAAAATAGCTGAGCGTCATACATTATTGATAATTTTATGGTATTTTTACACATCATAAGATTTGTTTTCTACACGGTAGAATTTTGTATGTGACAGATAAAAGTTTTATATGATATATGAAACTTTCCGTTTAACATTGAGTCTAATGTTATTAAAACCTTAGAAAGAAAGAAAGCGCATCCATTTATACTTAAACTCCAGACTATAGATACTTAAAAAACCCTGTCAAAACCTTGTACTGAAATACGAAGGGTAACTGAAACAACGTTAATAAAAAGTGCAAATAAAAGTGATAGAGTTAAAAAATCAACAAATAGCTGTTTCAAGGCTACCAACACTGAAGGACCATGCGTCCTGTTTTCGGTAATCCTGTCTCACTGTCCCCGAATATACTGAAATATCCCATTTTCTGAAGCGACTGAAGAAAGGGAATACTGAACGGGACACTTCTGTTTTCAGGCATCCTGTCCCGTTGTTCCCACTGATACTGAAATGTCCAATTTCCTGAAGTGACAGAAAATTGTATTGAATGCTTCAACCGAAAGTCAATATTGTTTTTTTTTTTTTTTAGTTCCTGTATCTTTTTTATTTTGAAGTAATCTGCTAACTGAACTTTATTTATACAGTTTTCAAATCGTAATTTCTTTATAAACTTTTATATTATGTTTATTTTGAGATTGTCTTCAATGAATCATGAAATTTTGTTTAGTTTCGAAATTCTGACAAAGCTATGCTATATTTGTGCTCGATTTTATATACCTGTTTCGATAAAAAAAACCTCTTTGTTAGCTTAAGATTCAAAATATTTTGTCCTGAAGTTTTGTTGTACCATGTTTCTATCTATTTTGACGACAATACGTCAACTGTTGTTTATGTTAAAAATAAGTAGTTCAACCTAATTTATTGACAACTAGCCTTACTTACAACCTTTAAAAGCATGCTAGAAGAATTTTCATTATGTTGGAAAAGACAAAATTAATGGATTTATAAATAAAACTGAGAACCTCTGGCACGTCAAGAACAGAAGAAATATGCGTACTTTTAGTGTCTAAGAATATAATTATCTGACTTCTTCCTTTGTCGACGAATACTTTATTGTTTTTATGCATTCGGTACTAAGGGAAAATGGGGGTTGGAGTTATTTGTTGCAGATATTTTGTGACTAAATATTGTGTGGAGTACTTTTAGGCAGCAAATTTTAGTTCAGTTGCGCTAAAAGTTTTCCACAAATCGTAACATAATCTAAACTTGACTGAAAATAATGTTCAATAAAATATTTAGAAGCTTAATATTTTTCTGATGGTATTAGAAAACAAAAATGTATGGAGGAGATATGTATTTCAACTGTAAATCATGTCTAATATTTAATGTAAGTATTCGTCATTTGAACCCAATTTATTTGCGTATTTTTTAACACATTTTTCTTCCACTCCATTTAAAATGTAACATCTTTTAAAATTGTTTTTGCTTTTCATTGAAGACTAATTTTTAGCTAACTTCCTCTGCCATTAGATTTGGGTTTTGCTTCTGCTTTTTAATTTTTGCCGTAGACACTGAAGAATAATAGTTATTATAAAGTTAGTTTTGTTAATAATTGAAACCAATTTATTTCATAGCTGAGTTTAAGCAAGCATAAGTTTGGATTTTGGTCATTTTCGGCTTTCGTTAATTTTGGAAGCTTCCTTTAATCCAAGCAATACCACACTAAAAGCATTCTTTAAACTCAGTCTTGAATCTCAGTGTGAGGTTGATTCAAGCCAAGTCATCAGTTTAAAACCGTTTTTAAGATCTTTCTTTTTTTTTCATACTTGTTCAAAATAGCTTTTAGGTTCGAGCGTAAATTTAGAACAGTTTAATAATAAATATAAGCTATTATCTCTTTACGCGTGATACATTATATCAAAACGAATATTTTTGACTAGGATAGGTAGCAAGTAAATATGTTTTAAATTTCAAAAAGTTTTACTTCAATATAATACCCTTCATGTCAAAATTGAAAAACGAAAAAACTTTAAAATAAGTTATAAGCAATTTTTTTTTTTTTTTAACTCTAAAGAGTTTTTCTATACACTGTAAAAATATTCCGAAACGTTTCTGGTTATTTCCGTGGAACGTTTCGGGATTTCAGAGGTTTTCACCTATTTTCCCGCAAAATCAAGTATTTTCGCAGAAACGTTTCCTGAATTGCAAAAAGATGCACGAATGCAGACTTTTCACTGCTGTGAAAAATGTTTTTAGCTACCAGTTTAATGGTTGACTTAGCGTGTTTATTAAGTGTATCGGCTTTAGTTTAATTACGGCCCGTCTGGATTGACTAAGCTCCCAATGAGAGCAAATAAGTCACTGGATAGCTGCAGCCTTGCGAGGCAGGAATTGTAGGCAAGAAATGTGTTTGGTTCTTGCTTGCAATTATTCGCGTAGCTTTGGCCATGGTTGCGCTAATGCTTCTGGAGCTTTCTTGTTAAACCAGGAAGGTGCTAATCAAATACATTAAACATATTCAGTTTTTGTAAACGGTACACGAATGGCTTTAACAGGAGAGATTTCCCAGTATTTCAGGAAGATTATTCACTTTTATCGGAAAACGTTCCTGGTTTTTTTAAGATATGTTACTGGTTGAAATTAGGCACATCAGCTGCCTATTATTTTCCAGGAGCGTTTCTGAATCGTTTTTACAGTGTAAGCTTGACTCTTATTAAAAAGCATGAACTAAAATAAGTAAATGATATCTTGATTACAACACTGCAGTTAATCTTAGTATCATTAGATTTAGATAAATCCTAAAGCATACAATAAAAATTAAATTAAATTCGAAAAGAAGGCATTGTATAGCTTTATACAAAAAGCTTTTGCTAAACCATATATTTCTTCTTCTCTTACATTTTCAATTCAACTTTTATTGAATGCTTTAGAATTAACCTAAATATAACAATATTAGGTTTAACAGCAATTTTTGAGAGTTGTAATCAAGAAATCATGTTATTTTATTTCACACTTTTTAATGAGAACCAATCTAATAGAAATGATCTTTAGAATTAAAGACATTTTTCATGATTTATTTCTCTACCTAAGCGAATGTTTTCTCCCAGCATTATACTTTTACGCAACTTTTCTTAGATATACAACTATACTTGCTATAGACTACTATAATACTTTTGTAAATCATTTCGTTCAATTCAGTAAATATGGTCACACAATTTAAGATGTAATCAAAAAAATACATATATTTGCCATTTGTATTGGCACGAAAACACAACTGTAAAACATTTTTCAGATTTTCCCAGCTCTTCTATAGTGAAACTTGACATTTGTTCTTTGTTAGACATAGCACAGAACTAAATAATGAGACGAACTAAAAAAAAAAAAAAATCAAAACAATCAAATGCAGTACACACTGTAAAAACGATTCAGAAACGTTCCTGGAAAATAATGGGCAGCAGATATGCCCAATTTCTTCCAGTAACATTTCTTGCAAAAGCCAGGATCGTTTTCTGCTAAAATTCAGTAACCGTCCTGAAATTATTTTGGAAATCTCCTGAAATCTTCCTGTTTAAAGCCAGTCACGTCTATGGATATTTCCTGCGTTTTCAGACAAGCCCCAAAAGCAGCATTTTAAACATTGCCAAAGCTAAGACAGAATTTCAAGCAAGTATCACGAATTTTAGTGGCCTGCAATTCTTCCAAAGCCACATAGTCTCTAGACTTATTTGCATCATTTGGACGCCTTATCAGTCTGGACCAGCCGTAGTCGAATTGAAGGCGGTACACTTTATAAATACGCTTTGTTAATCTTTAAACTGGGAGTTAAACAGATTTTTTTTACAGCAGTGAGAAGTCTGAATGCGTGTGACTTGTACCAATTCAGAAAACGTTTTGACAATGATACTTGATTTTTCCAGGAAGTGGATAAAAACCACTGAAATCCCTAAACGTTACACGGAAATACTCAGTAACGTTTCGGAATTTTTTTACAGTGCAATACTACTCAAAGGCTAGCGCAATGAATATTCAGTTCAAACAACTTTTGAGGCTGTTGTTTTAAAAAACCTCACCCTTATTTATTCTAGATTTGACCAAACTCGATAGCTACGCCTTTTGGAAACAGACATCACGCGTCACTACACCATGCATATATATATATATATAAAAAAAAGAACTTTTCCCCTCAAGTTTAAACATAATTTCTACGCACCGTCGACTCCCGCTACAACGCGACTCGAATTACGCGAAATAGCTATAACACGAGTTTTTTACGAGTAACTTAACTTTTACGAGAATTTTTGGGCTAACGCGAAATCCTCGCCGTAACATGAAAACTTTCAGAAAGGAATTGCGGTGCTAATTGTCGGCTTTAGGAAAATATTAGTTTCCTGAATGTACTTTCATCTTTCAGCATCAGTGACTGCGCAAGTTCCTACACCGCACTAGTCCAAACATCGCTTTGTTAGTGTGTCTAAAAACGCACTCCACATTTTCCCTTTTTTAATTCTAAATATGAAGCAATGATGAAAAACAAAAAATGATGAAATATTGTAGCACCTAAGCACGTTGTTTCATATAAAATTTGTGAAGATGGAAAGAAATAGAGAAAGTTTGTGACAACATAAGAAAAGGTAAAGATTCTTGATGCGATTGAGCAATGAAGTTAGCACGACAATTATGAGTGAATCTTCCATACGTACAGTTAAAAATCAAGAAAAGGCAAACCGTAAAAAATCAGAACTTAATTTTAATATGTAGCTTGCTGAGTAGTGTAATGTAAACAGTATAAAAGGAGAGGGGCGTTACCATGGATGGAAACGTTATAGAAGTAATGCTGAAGCAACTGTATTTAAAAATACATTAGAATAACGATCTGATTGCGCTGAAAAAATCATCATCTTCAATTTTTAAGCTATAAATGTAACAATTGCATCTACTGACCAGCTCGATTACAGAGCTGCGCTTTATTATAAGAACATACTATACGTACTGTACTGATTTAATACCTCATTCTTTTATCCCATTATACCCCCTTGATCATTGATTTTGTGCATCGTAACAGTATTAAGTCGAACAATTAAGTTTTTTTTAATGCAGTAAAAAGTAAGCTCTTTGTGTAAGAATCCGTAATAAATAGTTAAGAAATGGTATAAAACGATTTAAGGGAGAGGGGAGTTAAAATGTTTAAAATAATTGGGTATGCTAATAAAAAATTCGTATGCATACCCTTTTTCCACAACGCGAAATTTCGACTTACGCGATCGGTCTTGGGACGCATCCCTCGCGTAAGTCGGGATCCGACTGTATTTGTTCTGCTGCAGTTTCATCTTCCCTCATAAGCTCAGATTTTGAATACACTAATACTACGTATATACTGTAAAAACACCTGTTTTCGCGAACCTTAGTTTTTATCAAAATAAAGATAGCAGTGATTTTGAGAGCTGAAAATCTCGCGAATTTTACATTAGCCGAGCCGAAAGTTGAAAAATGCGAGACGAAAAGATATTTCGCGAGAATTAAATTTTTATGATTGCTAAGGACTCGCGAAAATTAAAACTTCGCAAAATTAAGTGCTTTTAGAGTATACCAGTACAGTGAATTACACGTGTACTTTCGTTAGCTAAGTCATCGTGCATACTTGAACGTTCAGCGACTAACTGCTGTACCCCGTACAATTAATCATTAGATAAGGAAAGACCGTGTACCTCCACCCCCGTCAAAGAAGAGCAGAAAAAATGGTAATTCAGGCTCTCTAATTAAGCGTAGTCTACCAAAAAGTTTGAGTTGCACTTACGAAAGCATTAGTTGGATTTTATTATCTGAAACTAAGAAACATAAGTAATATGAAGCTTGTGGGAAAAAAAAAATAGATAATCACAAGAATTATGTTCGTCTCAAATAATTATTTTATTTCTAACAGCACTCACTGCTGCTATCTTAATTGTCTCTTTCCCCGTCTAGTGTTTCCTAAGCCTTCGGAAGAAACATGTTGAGAACGTAAAATTGCAAGTTTCATTCAGTTTTTAGTTTGGCAATTTGAAACTCAGACAACAACAAAAAAATCACCTTTCTTTAAATTTCAAAAAGCCAGCCTCTATATTCACCATAATTTTATAGATAAAAAAAAAGCTTCTAGAAATAATGCGTTTTTACTTCTAATGCAAGTACTCATTTTTTTGAACTATTTAAAAACATCATTTCTTTCATAGGCGTAAAGGGAAGTAGTGGGATGGTTTTTCATCAGGTTTGGTCATGAGGTGATTTGAAACCATGACTTTTCTTCATATATATATCGCATAACATAAACAGAACTAAACATAATATACCCATAATCAGGGTTCGATATATCCCGGACGTCAGGTTTGCCAGAACGAATAAAAAATGTCCTGGACGACTATCTCTTTCAGAACAAAAAATCTTTCAGAAGTCACATTACACTAAACTTTCGTATAAAATCTTAGAAATAATTCTTCTATCTGTATTTTTTTTCTTGGCTCCTAATATTTTATTACTTGTGTCGGTGTGTGCTTATCACTTAAATTTATATTACAACCTAAAATTTATATTATAACCTTACGAGTTATTATGTATGATATGCGTCGGTGTTTTGCCAAACGTCGACAAGTACCACCGAACAGTTCATTAATCGATAAATTGCATATAAGAAAAAAGGTTTTTTTTTGTAAAACTTGTTTATCTGCCTGGGCACAATCCATGCTAGGAAAACATAGTGTTCTGGTCACATAATCAAGTACTGGCGTTTCACATTAAAGGTTTAGTTTCAAACTGCATGTTCCTAGTAAGACACTGTATTTCCATGAATACTGCCGTGCTAAGCACATACAGGGTGCTCCAAAAATGAGTGCTATATTTGAAAAATCAATAAAAATTAAATGGGCTACGATAGAAATATTTCTTTTGTTGCATCCTCCTTGAGACAACAGTAAATTTTCAGACAGACAAACTTGCAAAATTAGTTACAATGTTCCTCGACAGATGGCGCTGCTGGTATTTCAAAAGGTATATGTGAAAACGCAGTCTCTGTAAGATCGCCAAAATGACCGGTATATTTGAAAAATCAATAAAAACTAAACGGGCAGCATTGATCTCTAATTATGTTTGATCATTTTTGGAACACCATGTAAGTCGTAACTGGGCCACTCTATTGGGGGCTATTTGTGATAGCAACATTTACGATTTGTCATAAGAACTATAAAAAAAATCGAAAGTTAGTCAATTTAAAGAAAATAATTGAACGACACACAGTAAAAAAAATGCCTGTGACGGAATAGAACACATACGAGTCCCGTTCTGTCACTGACATTTTATTGCATATTCTTCAATTATTTCATTTAAAAACAATAACTTTTAATGTTCTGGGAAATTCTTTTGGATCATCCTTACTGTTGCGGTCAAAAATGAAACTTCTAGTTCATTTGTTCCTATTCTGTTTCTCATTTTGAGATTAACTGCATATTTTTTGCTTATCAAGGTAGATTAGATTTTAAATCTTTATAAAATATTTTTAATTAAAAAAAATTATTGAAATGTGTTCCTTATTACTTTACAGGATGAGCTGCAAAAGGATAAACCACCTCCATCGGAGTGCGATATCGGCATTGAGGTTGTACCTTACAAGATCGGAAGGAAAGAGGTGAGTTGAGTGGTATAGATTTCTTCTAATTTATGTTTTTACTTTAAAATTCTCATCAACGCCATCAGGTCTTTGTTTGCCATTAAAAATGCCATTATTTAAAATATTTTAAGTTTTACCGAGGTATAGATTATATTCAACGTATCGATTATATTTTAAAAGCTGAACTAAAGAACTAACCATTTTTCAAAGCAGCGAATTTGAGCAAACTGGCTTGAAAGCTTCATTTGTTTTGCTCTTTACTAAAAAATGCTCAATTACGCCAACTCCAATTGCCATTATGACTTTAATATTTAAAATATTTAAGTTGTACCGAGGTATTGATTATATCTAACGTACCGATCATAAAGAGCTAAATTTAAGAGCTTACTATTCCTCAACTTAGTGAATTTGAGCAAATTGGCTGTACAGTTATTGACTCCTCTTCTTCGGATTCTTGAAATCAGGATCTTTATTCACAACTAGTGTGCTCTGCCCCTACTCTTTTGTCTCGCCAACCCACGTTTGCCACCTATGGCGGATGACAATTGATGATCAATAAATAAAACGCAGTACAAATTCCAATTTTTATCAAAAGATTTGCTTTAGTTCTCTAATACGAGGGAAAAAAAAAAAAAAAAGCTTCTGAGTTGGAGTTAAAGGCTCTGAAATACCTGGAATCGGAGGCGGAGTAGATAATTTTCTCTCTGACTCCGTAGCTTGGCCAATAAGCTGAGAGTTAGCATTCATTTCCTGTTTATCTTTTAATTTTTGGCTGTTACAATAAAGTCACAAAAAAAAAAAAGAATAATATTTTTGAAAAGACGATAATTCAATTTAATAAGATTTATACCAGTCAACATGAGAGCATTAAGGATTCCAGTGATACCATCTCTCCCATGAAAAGAAGTCGCATTTACATATGAGATAGTGAGAAGTAAAAAGATGTATGTGGACATTTTAAAGTTTCGAGTAAAACACATTTAAAGTTCTGGTCTTAGGTAGGCTTTCATTGAAATTTTGTTCTAAATAATGTTGTATAGCAGCACCTGCCACGGGGCCGTGGTGGCCTGATCGGTAAGGCATCGGACTCGTGACCATAGAGTTCCGGGCTCGATCCCAGCCGGATCGAAGATCCACCGTCTTCATTAATGGTGACTGGGGGACGTTAAATATGCTTGTGGTTACAAAGTCTTCCAAGTGAAATTATACCTCTGGAGGTGCTGGACCAAGGACTTCTCGGTTTCTGATCTGGTCAAAAAATCAGACCTGTCTTCAGGGTCCCATCCAACCGGTTCAGCCACAAACAGTGGTAGGTACGGGGGGGTGTGGAGTGTGGAGCACCTGCCAGGGCCACTATTTCGTTCTCTTGCCCCAAAACAGAGGAGAGGTTCACCTACCATTTGAACAGATTAACTCCACATTTAAAATTTTTGAACTTACATCCCTTTGCTTCTCACTGCCTCATATGATGTAGGTTAAAAAAACTGACTTGGTAGAAGATAACTTCACTATAGTTTTGAATTCAGCATGTCCGTTAAGCTCTATAAAAGCTCACAAACCCAGTTACAAAATAGTCCCCGAATTTAATTCTTCACTTTTCTAGAAAAGTCAAAAACTGATGAAGTAGCTAATGCTCCTTCAAAACCACTCATGTTTGCCTGAATTACACCATATAAAACATTACTGTTTTTAAACTTTTTAAAAGAGTTTTTTATTCATTTTTATAACGAAAAAATGTATGGATGGAATGAAAAAAAAAATTTCCTTACACGTCTTCAACTTTTTTAACTTTGAGATAATTCAACTATTTAGCATATCTCAAACATTAAACAAGAAATCTGATTCGTTGTAACGTAATTTTAAAAATTCTCACTTTTCTAATTAATAAAAATCGATTTCCATTATGTAAAAGCTCTGGAAAAAATAATGATAACTTTTTTCTTATCCTTAAAGAATCCCACGGGTATTTCAGATTAAAAAAATTTTATTCGGAAAATTTTATTTTCCAGTAGAATAAATTTGAAAAGCAGTTCATGAAAATTAGCACATTCTTCCCGAATTATTATCTTCTAATTTAAAATGTTTCTCACTTTAAACGTTTATTTTGAAAGATTATGTTTTAACAAACATCAACTTTAAATGATCTATACTATTTATGTGACTTTCTCGCTTTTTATATAAAAAGGATATTGTATAATTTATTTAAGGATTACTTTAGAACTTATTTAAAGTACTGCTGCTATACACCTTGAAGAATAAATAACACTGTTACAGAAACATAATTGGAAAACTTGGGCCTCCAAAGTTGCTCAAGCGGTTTCCAAGAGATAGGATTCACTTTCTTTGATTATTTCTTTATCCTTGAGTATATTTAATTTATTACTTATCCGTTAGCATTCGGGTTTGTTATTTTCAATTTGCTATCATATTTTATTTAAACTTTTTAATGTAACACAGCAGTCTATGGAGAAAAAGCTCTATTTAGTTCTTCAACGAAAAATCCCTCTGTACTCTTGGATAGCTATAGGTGTGCTACGCGAACAATTTTTGGTGCTCAAAATTGTTCCCCCTCCCTTTTTTTTTTTTATTCAAGGCAAAGGCTTTCCTCTTCAATTGATTCACTTCATATACTTCTAAATATTTTATTTACTACTCTGCTGTTAGTATTTGGGATTTGTTTTTATAATTTCTAAATCAATTCGCTTAAAAACTATAATGCAACGCAGCTGTCTTTGAAGCGTGTTACAGGTTTCCTGTTATGTTCTTAAACTATTACCCCTCCCCCCTTCTGTGCCATAGGTGTGATACGCAACCATTTTCGGTACCCAAATTTGTTCCGCATTTTTTCGGAGTTGATCTTCTTTCATTTGCTTATGTATTCAGCTTTTTGTCCTTGTATAATTTACTTGTTTTTGCTTTGCTTTTAGTTGTGTTATATTCAGAAAATTAATTTTTCAACTCCTCTATTTAAAAAATCTCGTGAAAATTGCTGATTTCGAAAAATTCACTTTTTTTTGTCTTTTGTTTTCTTTTCGTTCCCTTCCGCCTCCTCTAACTTGTAAGCCCACTACAAAAGTGTGTCGCTTTATAGCCAAGTTAAATTCTTGCGTCACAATCCCTATACACCAATAATTCGATGAATATTTTAACTGCTTGTGTGCTGCTAAAATTAATAAAGCGCAGAAAAAAGAAAACAGGATTTCACAACCTATTAGGTTTATTTTTCTTAATGCTGCACCACATGTTTTTCAGAATATTGCAAAACTAAATAAATAATATATTAAACGAATACCTTCAAGAATAGACTACATAATAAGGAAAATTAAATAATCTTTGGTCGGGTTTAATATCTCACATTATTTATGACTGGACAGCGTAGGCAAGAGTTAATTAAATATATCTCCTTCAACTCCACGCAATTTTCATAAAGATTTTAATGTTTGAGGAAGTAAAATCTCGCTTCTCAGTTTCCATAAAACTAAGAAACATCGCAGTTTAATAATAAATCACTGTACTGAGTGCAAAAATTTTTCCTTTTTTTTCTTTTTTTTTCTCCTGAAACTCAATAAAACTCGGAATTTCTGATGCGTGAAGATTTTTCGAAATGTTTCTCGTAACTTTATTAATACTTTATTTTTTTGGACAATGTTTTATGCATGAAACTTGATGCATGTTATGATTAATTAGTGCAGTTTATCCTAAAAGAGAATAGTTTATTAATGTTTTTAATTAAACTTGTGATAAATAGTTTATGCATATAATATCTAAAAACAGGCATTAGATTCTCATATGGATTTTCTCGTTTCTTAATAAGCGTACATGCATTCAACTCAAAATGTATGCTGAATGCAATGTAATATAGAAAAACTTAATTAATAAGTATAGTTAGAATGATTTTCGAAATCATCATGGCACGTATTCATGGTATACATTAATAAGAAGATCAGCTTTATTTGTTAACAAATAGAAAGTGGCTACCGATAAATATTTAAAATCATTGAACTTTCAATTTTTTTTTTTTTTTTTTTTGTTTTTTTTAAACTCTGAAATCGTTACGTATCAAATCAATAATCAGGCCCCGTATGTAGGGCTGCGGAATCAAAGTCGGACTGATTGTGGGGTAAAGAGGTCGGCGTTGGAGTCAGGAGTCTGAGGTTTAAAATTTCAGGAGTCGGAGTCCGAGTTGAAGGCTTTAAAATTATAGGAGTCAGCGTCGGAGTCGGAATTGTTAATTTTTCCTCCAACTCCACCACCTAGCACGTAGGTCAAGGGCTCAATTATACCTCCCTCCCTGTCTGATTTTTAAAAAGTTAATGTTTTTATATTTTATTGGGCCTCGTTTTTGCGGGTTTTTCTTTAAAATTGCCCTGAGCATTAACCTTCCCCCCCCCCCCTCACTAGAAAAAATTTAAATGATTGTATTTTAAATGCTTGGAATTGTATTTAAAAGTTTAACTAGAACGGTTACAGTTCGAGTTCTGTGTAACTTAGAAATTCCAAAAAAATTTCATCAGACGCAGAAAAGTCGATATTTTGATTAGTACTTATATTTTAAACGTGCAATGTACATTTTTACTACCAAAATTGCGCGATAAGTCCAATTCGATCTTGAATTTTCATCCCGGTAACTAAAGTTCAACAAAGATGAGACCTAATTAAGAACACTCTCGATCAAGTCAAGAATTTTTATGCCCAGTTCGTTTGTGCAGGAGGTACGATGCCACAGGCAGTCACACAAGTGCACACGTCAAAGTTATAGCCCCTTTTTTTTTGCGTCTGAGGTTAAAATGTGACACTTTACATGAATAACCCTAACTTAAGGCGGTAACTTACTGAAAATGAAACTTTAGTTTTCACCAGTTCGCGAGATTTGATAACATCCAGAAACTTCACTCTGATAACTTTTGCTTTTCAACAATGAAATACATATTTTATTGAAAATGGCATGTTCGGCGATTCATCTCCGTAATAACCCTAAGCTTAAGGTACGTTATAAGATATTTAACTATTACAAATTATTCCTTACAAGCACATACTAAATAAATTAATTCAACTTTGATTGCTAATTTTATCTTGTTTCTTCTTTTAATACTATCGAAATAAATCAAAACTAGTCGACCCGTGCGGAACTCCGCACTGTACTTCGAATCGTTTCATAAGGCATTTCGCTCTTTAAAAATTTCAAAGAAAGAATATTATGAAGAAAAACCGAAAAAAGTAAACGGAAAAAAGTAAGCGCACAAGAGAAGGCATGTAATTTGAAGACATCAGTAACAAAACCTTGTTAAAGGTTCTGTGCCCGAAGTTCAGACAGTTTATAGCCGAACGCTCTACCGAAAAAAAAAAAAAAAACCCACAGGTAATTTTAATTTTTTTTTCTTGCCGAGAAGTGTTTTTATTTTTGAAAATTGTTATAATTTGTTATCGCAGGCTGTTTGAACCGTTATGAATTAGATGGCAGCACGTGTGCATCATTTAACAGCACGGTTAAAACACGAAATAATTTGAACTAAGTTCTTTTTTAAGCGTAGCTTTTCAAATGTAGTAAAAATGCAATACGCTATTTGCTTTTTTGCAAAAAGAAGAAAAATATATATATTACCCTTTAAATTGAGGCAGTATTTTTTTTTATTTGTACAAAGAGTCAAAAACTCATTAGAAGAATCTATATTTCAGCATACGATTTATTATATTTAACTGAACAAAAAACAATTCCAATGTAGTCTGAAATCTTAAACCTGATACTTATATTTTCGCTTACATTATGCTTTAATTTTCTTCCCGGAGTCAAAGCTTAAAAAAAAAAACCTTACAATCGAGCATCAATTTAGCTCCGTGTTGCATCAAGTTTTCATAACAGCTGCGAGCGTTTCTACCTCATATATTCCCTCATATTTGTTATTCATTGTTCATGTAGTGCGCGATATTTTTCTAATTTTTTGATGCAGATTGCCCGAACGTAGGCCCGAACACGCATTCGCCTGACTACCAGTCGAACGCTCTGCCGATCAAGCTATTCAGCTCTGTCGGTAACACTGCAAGTTCAAGTTATAAATTTAACCGAAAACCTCATTTTGGTTCTTTAAAACAGGTTTTTCCCCCCAAAAAAACAATTTTTTGACCGTGGGTCTATTTTTCGTCAGTAGCCTGCACGATAAGCTTTAAAATAAGGTGTAAATCAAAGAAATCAATCAAGAATTGAGGAAAATCTCGCGTAGAAACCAAAAACAGGCTCCAGAAAGAATATATAAGGATTTGTTGCAAGAACCTTTATATTTTCATTGCAAATGCAAATAGTTGGGCTCGATCCAATAGTTTAAAATATCCTTGTATTGGAGATTTTTTTATTTTGTGTGAGTCATTATTGTTCTTAGCAACTGGATACATTGCGAAATTCAAGCGGAAATAAAACATGCGACTTTGTTCTCAAATCTAGAAAAACGTACTTCAGACAACATTTTCAAGCTGAAACTTTGAGTAATATTATTTTTCAATATCCTGTTATTAAAGTACTTGATTGCGCAAAACTATTTGAAACAAACCGAAAATAAAGCTTACCGTACGTGTAAAGTAGAGTTATTTCAACATTACTGCTTGTCAAAGCTTGCACGTATTTTTAGTTCATGTAAAACTTGGTTGAAGATGGATATGAATTAAAGAAAAAAAAAAAAAAAACGACATAATAAATACACAAACTGCAGAAATGTGACACACTCATGATTCCGGGAAAATACGGCAGGCTGCCCACCAGGGGAGTGGTTAAAGGGTTTCATTGCGCAGATTGCGTCATTGAAATTATTAGCGTTGTGTTGAGATTTTTTTTCGGGGGGGGGGAGAGTCTCTTACTTGCAGTGGTTCGTATTTTTTACTGGTTGCAACATCGCTCTTGGAGAGGGGGGAGGCACCACTGAACAAGAAACACCATTTTCAGTGCATGAAGTTACGATGTTTATTTTTAGGTTTGCAATCTCTTTTGATAGGGTAAAAAATCCAAGTTGAGTTTCTGTGTGTGTGATTTGGACTTCTCTTTCGCGCACACTATCTTCAAAAATCAATTATTTCAAAATTCAAACCAAGGAGAAAGGAAGACCAGTTTAAATACAAACAGGGAACAAAGCTAGCGCTGTAATCTGGCTATATTACTTAAACTGCCTTGAAGTTAGGGTGAACAAAGCTAGATTGCTTTAACAATAACGTACTGTAGTACTTATTGCCTTTTGCTTTTGTAAGTATTCCTCCTTTTCTCATAATGTAGAATAAATGAGCTATTTCAAGTACATGCCTCATTATTATTAGAGCCATAATGTATATTGTCAATTGTTTTTGGATAAACATTCTTGTCAAATAATTTATCTTGCTTCACAAATGTATTACACTTCAAAACTTACTATTTTATTCATTTATAAACCGGTTCCACTTCAGCCCCAAAACGCGCTAATACCATGTAAAAAAAAAAGAGAAAGAACTTCGTTAAATTGTACAAATTACAGATTGCTGCAGACACGTGTTTCGATGTTAAAAGGAGCCTCTTTTTCAATGCAAAATAAGTGAGCTTATAGATGAAAAAAATAAGGTCACTTATTTTTTATTGAACAGAAGTTCTTTGTAACCACGAAATTAATCACGTTTCTGCAGTAATCTGCAATTTGAGCAATTTAACGTCATTTCTTTCCTTTTTCAATTTTTCATTCAACTTTAAAGTTAAGCTATGTTATTGCAAGTTCTATTTCGATTGCAATCTCTCATGGTTTTCTGCTGTCTAAAGATACCCGTCTTACTTCTCCGAGTTCGAACTACCTAAAACTCTTAGTTTAGTTCTGTACCTCAGAGCCAGAGTGACGTAAGTCCGAAAATTGCGAATTTCCGTTTATTAGTGCATTGTACATAGAAGCCTATTCCGCATCCAGCCATGTGAACGTTATTCTTTAAAAGAATATTTTCAATTGGTTGCCAGGGTTAAAAGAGCGCGCGTCCCATACCTTACGTGTTCTAGAAAAAAAGTTTTTCTTCTCTACTGAAAAATTATTATAATATGATTTACTTCCATCTGGCTGTGAGGTACAGATTTGTTTATGGAACATAATTTTAAAATAGAGAAGAAAAACTTTTTTCTGTCACATGCAAAGGATGGGGCGCGCGCTTTTTTAACCCTGGTAAAAAAATTGAACAGGATTTCTTAAAAAGAATTACGTTTAAACGACTCGATGCGGGATAGATTTCTACGTACAATGCACTAATAAACGGAAAATTGCAATTTTTGGACTTACGTCCTTCTGGCTCTGAAGTACAGATTTATAAGCGAAAGTGCTTTTCAAAATTTTCATAAACGTTTTGCACTTGAGTGCATAAAAAAAAAACTGCGAAACATTTCTAGAAAATAATGAGTAGCTAATGTTTCTAAGTTCTATTAGCAACACATCTGGTAAAAACAGGAAAGTTTTCCTCCAAAAAGTCACTTATATTCCCAAAATATCCTGGGATTTTTCTGGGGAATTCAGAAACCTTCTTAATAAAAGCCAATCATGTTCCTGGAATAAGTCAGGAACATTCGGAGAAAACTTCAGTACGCTCACAGCAACAGTTTGGCATCTGCGTGATTCACTAGGAAAGCTCTTCAAATTTGGCCGAAACTAAAGCAGAATTGCAAGTAAATACCAATCAGCTTATTTGCCTGCAAAGCAACAATGTCCAGAGACTGCATTTCGCCCTTGTTGGAGTCAAACTCTGGAAAGGCCGTGTCTGTGCTGAAAACGAAGCACCTGATAAGGAAGCTAAATATACAGGGTGTTCCAATTTATCCTGCAAGACCTTTATTTTCACAACCGTTAGTCCTAGATGCATATTTCCTATTGCAGAAATGTTCAAAACTAGATGCAGAGTTAAGATGTTGAAAAATTGGAGCGAAAATAAAAATGAGTGAAAACATACGAAATTTAATTTTTTATACGGGCCCTAGGTCCCCTAACTTATGCTTAAGGAAATAATCGCCATTGGAAAATAATTCCAACACAAAAAGTTTGACATTGGTTCGACCAACATTCACCGAGATACGAAATGCAGCGTGATTTACACAACTTTACATTCGCCGTTAATAACACCTTCTGAGGGAAAATAAAGCAACTAACAGGGGTTTAAAATTATATGTGTGCATCGAATGTGGTTTTTCGAATTGTTCGAGGTTTTGTAGTGTGTGCATATCACGGCATAAGATTTGCATTTGTTTTTTAATATCAATGAAAAATATTAATACTTTTTTTTTTACTTCGACAACCTGTCATTCCTCTGAAAAGGCGATAACTTCAAATCTCAACTTCTGTATTGTCCCTTAAAACTTTAAACCCGAACATCATCTAAGTTTTGGTCGCATAAATGTTAAGTTTTTTATGTTAGTAATATTTTTCAAAGGTGGTTATTTTCCTAAATATAAGTTAGGGGATCTTGGGCGCCCGTATAAAAAGTTAAATTTTGTATTTTTTGACTCAATTTTTATTTTTGCTTCAAACTTTTAATATCTAAACTCTGCATCTGATTTTGAATATTTTTGCAACAGGAAGTTGCATCTAGGACTAACGGTTAAAAAAATAGAGGTCTTGAAGGTTAAAACGGAACTCCCAGTATTTTCATACTAGAACGAAAAATGTTCTCTACAACACTGAAATTTTCATTCACGAAACCTTGTCGTGATTCAAGAAACTTTTTCTCACAAACACTTGTTTCATCACAAGAAAGTGGGGCAAACCGAGAAATCCTGGAACGTTGCCTCGAAATAATCTGTGACGTTTTGGAATTTTCTTACCGTGTTTGTCTCGGAAATGATAAAACAAGATAGGGATTTCAAAATTACAAGTAATTGCTAATCATTTAAGGTAAGCTCACTGGTAGTAGCCAGAGCTTCAGTAGTGGTCACTTCAAGGTTTATATTTCGAAAAATAGAGTTCCAGGTTTCACACTAGCACTGGCTACTACTAGTGTGTTGAACTTACACTTATAGAAAAAAAAATCGAATTGTCTGTGATTATTTTCATGGAACGTGTTGGGATTTTACAGGTTTTCGTCGATGTCCTGTGAAAATTAAATATCTTTGTCAAAAAGTTTCCTGAATTGCTACAAGTTGCATGAATACGGACTTCTTAGTGTCAGGGAAAATATTATTAGCTATCAGTTTAAAAATTAACTGAGCATATTTATTAATTGTATCGGCTTCGAATAGATTACGGCTCGTCCAGATTTACTTAGCTCCTAATGAAAGCGAGTAAGATTCTAGAGTCCGCAATGAATTGACATTCCATCTTAGCTTCGGCCATGTTTGCGATAATGCTCTTTTAGCTTTTTTCGTGAATCAGCTAGGTGCCTATTAACCTTACTTCAGTTTTCCCTGAATTTTCCAGAGTATTAACAGGCTTTTACCCGGGAGATTGAATTTTTCTGAATATTTCACGATAATTCCTGGAAGGTTACTGAGCTTCAGCGGAAACGTTCCTGTTTTTGCAAGATATGTCACTTGCACAAATTAGGCACATAAGCTGCTCATTAATATTAAGAAACGTTCTTAAATTGTTTTTACGGTGTACATTAGAATCTAAGTATCTGTGTTACTGATAGCTATCTTACGTGTTCAATTTCTACAAAACCTTACCAAATTCATATTTAGTTTATTATTAGAATCTAAGTATCTGTGTTACTGATAGCTGTCTTACGTTCAATTTCTACAAAACCTTACCAAATTCATATTTAGTTTATTATTAGAATCTAAGTATCTGTGTTACTGATAGCTGTCGTACGTTCAATTTATACAAAACCTTACCAAATGGTTATTTAGTTGATTGTTAAAATGTAAGTTCATGTGTGGATTTTTTTTTTCTTAAACAGTGGGAAGAACTATACATAGCCGTCCTGTACACAATCAAGCACAAGTTGGGGGCCAACAGCAAAGGTTATTCTGTATATGCCGAAGATCTTTATGAATATGCACAGGAAGCCTTCTGTATGTCTGATGAAGACCACAAGAGGTTTTTGAGCATTGCGCAAGACGAAAAGGTAAAATCTTAAATGGATTATTTTTCATCTCCTCTGATTTTTCGTACTGATACCGCGTCTCAAAACGTTTTTTACTTGTTTTTACAGTTTATGAACTCTATTAAAAATGCTTTGAATGCAGAAATCTGTAAAATAGCTTTATAGATGGGCCAAACCTAAACTGGCAGCATTGTGAAGGCCACGCAAATCCTAACAGTAGTACGACGTTGCCAGCTGCCAGGTTGGGTTTCCTCCTACTACAGATATAGTATTTTCAGTAATATACCCTATAGCCAGGGCTAAGGCAGAAATAAATGAAATTCACCCCCAGCTCAGTTATTCCATCCGAGGATTGTAGTTTCGTGCTTATTTGCACTCATCAGCCCAGAATAGGTTTGGTCAGTGCTAATTCTATATTAGCTACCAGTTTATTTGGCACTCTTGGCTTCCTTAAGAGGTTTTCCACCTCCAACTCAGGCACTTACTATTCTGGGCTGATGAGTGCTAATAAGCACGAAACTGCAGTCCTCGGATGAAATGACTGTGCTGGCGGTGTGTTTCATGTAGAGTTATAGTATTTGTGAAAAGTAGAAAATGCTTCTGAGGTATAAAATTTGTCATAAATAGGTTTCCTTTTTTGTGTGTGAAAATGGGATCTAAGTACGTACTGAATTCATTGTGCTTATGGAATGAACAACAAAATATTTCATACATCGTATGTATGCACAATGTATCTCATACACTGGTGTGAAGTGAGGATGAATCGAATATTTTTGCTCTTAGAAATTTGTACTTCAATTTTAATTGGAGTGTTAGAATTTATGCTTCTTTGTATTTGCGCGTGTGTATGTGTGTGTTTTTACGGACGTAAGATTACTAAAATTTTTGCTTTCAAATATGCTTTGCTAAAAAAAATTACCTTTATGTTAAGAATGTTTTAACCCATATTTTACCACATTATGAAAAACTTAATATTTTTCATAAAAATTACTATTATAGACTAAGGAGACCTCAGGAATACACATAAAATTTTAAACATTACCAAATATGTATTCGTTTCCATTTTACAAGCTGTCTTTATATAGGACGATGGTACAATCCACTACTATATACTTGGTTTTTCACTCAAGCTTTCTGTTGCGTGTGAAATGGAAGAAAACACTCTACGCAAAGTCCTAAATAATATTTTTCATGAACTGACACTGTTTTTATTAGTACAATGCTTCAACTTATTGTGCTGTTTTCAGTTCAAAGTTTTTATTAAAACGCTTTTAGTCTGCAGCTTCAAAAGGCTGTTCTGTATGGTTCGAGTCTTGTTTTGATGAACAGACAATTGCTTTTCAGCAATGTTTAGAAGTACACACAAACCCATGTAAACAATAGTAACTTTTCTACAGGCTTCAATGCATATTAAGGTTTCTTCTGAAGCAAACAGCTTCGATATTTTCCAAGCAGCATCCAGTGCTGCTTCAAAGGCATTACGAAGTTATGGTTGGTCGTTACCATTTTGTATTACATATGGATGCATAATATTTCTATATGATTTTCATATAAGTCCACACCATTTTTACACTAGTACAAAATGAAATATTTTTCCTTTTTGTTTCAATTCTTCATTATTCTGTGTTTTTTTTTCTTTGAAAAATTTTGTATCTTCAAAATTGCTGATGAGTGATATTTCTTTGCCATCATTTCAACGAACAGCTGTGATCCTTTGCTTCATGTGAAATTTCCTATCGGATGTTTAAATCCCATAATTTTCAAGCTTTTGGATGGTTCTAAGGCACATTTTCTCATTCCAATTTTCCTTAGTGTTTCCGTTTCAAATAGTTGTTTGTTTCTGAGATGAACAAAAATATTAGAAGACAAAAAATTTATGTTTTGTGCCCTGATGGAGTTTTAATAATGGACAGCAAATTATCAACAACTGTATTATTTACTAACTGTGTTACTTGAGTGTAATTCTTTTCATTTTTCATCTTTTTAGCTTTGTCAGTCTAGACAGTCGAAACAATTTTCGGAATCGGACATCTCTTTTTGTGCTCCTTGATATAGTATAAAATGGAAAGTGGTAACCACCAAAAGAGTTGACAATCGAGAGCTTACTACTAAACTTCATGAGCTTCCCATTTATGTAAATTTTTCATCTCTATATTTCAAAATAAAGGGCAATTATTTCAACAATGGTTGAATGCTCAGAAAACACACCAATTTTTTCAAAAGCTTCATTCAAAAAATTATAAATCAGGCGAACTTTACAGTAGCTATCTAAATCAATAGTAGAGTTATTATCAAATTGTAAAAACAGCTTGATATGAAAACTCTGTTTTCTTGACATAGTTTCACGAACAAAAGTTGTTCCTTTATCGGGAGCATCTTCCCCATTTCACTGGGTATTATATAATATTCGCTACATAACATTATGCCCAAAAAAGTTTCAATTTTGATGTTTGCAAACAAAAATCGTTGTTATTCTTATGCCAGGGTTACTTATTACTTTCCTTTACTGCTTTCATCATATTTTCAACCACACTCTCGAAAAATTTCACGAGTGTTTTCCTGAAATTATCTCCAACAATATCTTCTGACGATTTTCAATTTTAAAGTGATTCATAAAGATATGCAAATTTCCGGTACACACTTTGGCCGTTTTCATTTTGATATATTAATTTCTTCATTAGTGTTCATTCCTTTTGGAATGTTTATTGCTCAAGGAGTCTAGAAGTTTTTCGTGAAAATCAGCGTAACTATACAGAATGCTAGAATTATTTTCATGAATGTCTTCATCATTAGTGAATGTATCTGGATCAGATGGCAATATTTTCAAGTCAAGGTCACTCTCATGGGTTCATCCTCCTATGACATTACATATTCTATAGCTAGTTCAGTTGTTAATAATTTCTTATTCAATATGCCACATGTACTCTTTCGTTAATTTATTTGCTTCTGAGATCAGCGTCCATAATTTGATCATCAAATATTTTTACTCAATCCAGAAGGTAGCATCACAGCGTATTAAGTGCGTATGATAAATTAATCAACAAAAAAATCCCTACGACCCCCAAAAACCTGCTCTTTCAACTCTCATTGTGAGAAAACTTCATAGTATTGAGTTTTGAAAGAGAGCAATCAAATTTTCCACTCCATTTTCCAACAGCTCAGCTACTTTAGTAAGGAGCGCGCATAGCAGGGGATTTTACCATCGTCCTATTTACAGGACGGCTATTAAAACCTTCATAAAGCCTATCTAAATATATTTTATCTTTGAAAATTTTACTCAGTACTAATGTATATGTTTAGTAATGATAAAATTAAAGGAGGATTTTGGCATATTTTCTACACGATTATTTTAATTAATTATTAAATTATGCATTATAAAACTGCAAAAAAATGTCAAATTTAAAAATAAAAATAAAATAAAAATATTTGTAATTGAATTCTAAAATTTTGTCTACAGTACTTATCAAACGTGGGATTTATAAAAATACCAAATTTAGAAACTAAAAATGTGATAACCCTTGCCAAAATGCAATAAATATGATCTGTCCTACATACAGGACGATAGTAAAATATGGGTTAAAAAAATGTAATTACATATCTCCTTGCTTTCAAAATTTATTTTGAAAAACTTCATATGCTTTTTATGATTACAAAAATGCATAAACACAAGTAAAATCTTCATGCTGGGCTCTTTAAACTATAATGTAAAAATGCACTAATTTTTCACTTCTCTAAAATTACGTGTACCTAAAAAAAAGCGAGTATTTTCGACATTTTATTCTACATTCTTACGATAAATGCATGAAATGTTACATTTTGTCCATATATGTAATATTACTGTCGTAATTGGACCTCCTTGGCACTGAGGTATAAGCTTCTCTTCGAATTACGGAGGTCATGGGTTCTATTCCCACCGTAGCTGTGGGAGTTATTTCCTCTCTTTAAGCTGTAAATATTTCTTGTGTTGTCTTATACGTTAATAAATAAGTCCAATCTCTCAAAGAAATGGCTCCCCACGTTTTAATGTGATTATTACAATGACACGACAACAACAACAACTATGTTAATACTCATCGAAAATAATTTGAAGTTTCAAGAGGTAACATAAGTGCCGCTAATCTTAAAGCTAACCCGAAGGTCCGACGAATAGTATAAAATGAATCAAAACAAAATAGGTATCAGTGTAAAGAGTTTATTGAGACAGTATTTTACAAAAAAATATTTGCCCTGGTTCCCCCGTTATCTATATATCAAGTTTTAAAACATGCCAACATTTTAAGAAATGCGCCAAATTTAAATACTTGGCAAGAAATTGAAGGTACCCCGCGATTTCACCGTTTTTAATCGCTAGGTCATCCATCTGAAAAGCGTATGACAAATGTCTTCCATTTCTCACCGAAGCTCACTAAATTTGGCGACTTTTCTTTAAATTTCGGCTGAATGTAAGACCTAATACTTTCATAACGAGGACACAAGGGCAATTAAATTGTGCTCCCAGAAACATTTGTTACTATGTTCTTGATTGCTACATGTTTTGATTTCTTTTTCATTATTACACTACCGTAATGGTTTCCGGGTAAACATCAATAGTATTTCTTAATTATTTGTCGCTAATATATTTTTTTTTCTGTTACATTTATATAGCCTCCAATTCTTGTTCTCAATGTGACCGTCGTCGAAGCTCAAGGACTCGAAGCTAAAGATCCTAATGGTAAATGCTTTAAACAATACCCTCCCCCAATATCCTATTGTACTACATCATTCTATAACACTGTGTGACACGATTTTTCTAACATGAATACTATCACGTGTATTAAATTGCTTATTTAATTCTAACCAAAATTGCCAAATAATAAGGGTGTCTAACACGTCACGTTTCTTAATTATAAACCCTATAACATTTTCATGCCCCCTCGCTTATAATGCTATAAAAATAATTTGATTCCAGATACATTTCAATAATAAGAAGCATAAAACAGTCTATTAGTATATACAGTAAAAAATATAATCTGCAACAGTTATTGTTTAATAGAATATTTTATTTCAATTAGAATTGCTGTAAGTTTCTCATGTGGCAACAATTATTATTTTTTTTTTTTAATTTACCTCACATTCTGCAAGAAAATTATTCTTCCACACTTACATATGAAACTTGGCTTGACGAAAACTTTTGTCAAACCTATGGATAAAAAAAGCAAAGGTTTTTCGTATTTGAAAAGCATTTTTCCCAGATTGAGTGATGCTAAATTAAAAGAAGGCATTTTTGTCCGTCGATAAATAAGAACGCTTATGAAGAACAATGACCTTGATGAAAATCTCACCTAAAAAGAATTAGCGTCTTGGTTGTCTCTAAAGGTGGTAGCTCGAGGATTTTTGAACAGTAAAAATAAAACTAAAAATGCCAAATTTTTAAGACAAAAACTTGTTTCAAAAATTTGAAACAATGGGGTACAGAATGTCATTGGAGATAGATACATTTCTTGCATCCTCACTTCGATTTTTTCCCTCCTAACCTTGCAACGGTGAGTGATGAACAAGGTGAACATTTTCATCAAGATGTTAAATGTGCAGAAGAGCATTACCGACGAAAATGGAATACAAAAATTCTGGGCGATTACTGTTGCTTTATGATTCAAGAGGAAAAGTTAATTTTTCATAATTTTCTTTCATAACATGTGACTTTTTTTTTCTACTCAATGATAAAACCTGTGCCAGTTCTCCTCATAATTTATGTATAAGTGTATTTTATTACTATATTTGCATTAAGATTAAAAATGTAAGTAGATAAACATGTTTCGATTAAATTCAATTTTTAGCCATTTATGGAAATTAAATTTGTCATAACTTTAAAATGGTACGTATTACAAGAATTTAGTTTGTATATTTATGTTTAGCAGGCCCAATTTGACATAAATCAGCTATTTTTCTCAATATTATAGAAAAAAAAGTAAAATTTGTCCCACAGTGTAATTAACAAATACACTGTGCAGGCCAAGGAGTCAGTCACTTTTCTCACCTTTAGTCACCTTTTGAAAATTTGGTTACTTTTAGTCACCTTTTGCAACTTTTGTCACCTTTCTCACCTTTCTTGAAATGCGTCTTAGGATTTTTTTTAAATAATTAAATCTTTGAAAAGTATCTGAATGATAGCTTTAACAGTGAAATTAATAAAAAAAATAGCCTTAAATATGCCCCCCCCCCCCCTCAGCCTCTGTCGTAAAGTGAGTTGATTTTTTAAACGTAGACACGGATGAACTGTTTGCAGTTGGTAACAGACTACCTCTTGAAGATCTCGTTGTTAGTGGAGAGGTGACAGATGAACTGTCAAAACTGAAAGAAAATGAAAAGGTTATGTTTTTAAGAGCTGTTAAAAAGCATTGTGTGACTACATGCAATTATGTAATAGAAAAAAGTTGCACATCAAACGGGTTACTGAAAAGTTTTAAATTTTTGGATCCAAAAGAGAGAAGTAAATCTAGAAGCTGTAAGGATTTGATAAAGGTTGCCAAAATCATGCCTTTTAATGTTCCACTCGATAAGTTGCAAGATGAATGGAAACTTTTGCAGCTGGAAAAAGATGATGAAGCATCCGAAAACAAAACCATTGATATCTACTGGCAGCAGCACATTTCAAAAAACGACCCAACTTCCAATAATCTAATGTTTCTAAGGTGATAAAAACTTCACTTCAGGGTTGGGTTTTGGACTGTCCAAAACTGGTTTAGGACAGGACAGGTAGTTTTTACCGTCTAAAACTGTTCAAAAGTGTCTGAAACTGCCTTTAACTGTCCAAAACTATGTTAAAGTTAAAGGGGTGTAATCTAATCAATTCGTTTTCACTGCAGTATTCATGATGCATAAATAAAGATATTAATGAGGTTTAATTAATCTGTATTTGATAATATTTTTCTTCAAAATGTTCTGTTAAAAAACATTTTACTTAAAAAAAATTGCCAATAACTATTTCACAAAAACTTATTTAACAGTTGGTAGAGTTTTGAAAGGAAATTCACAACACTACCAAGACAACTAATTTCAGTTCCATTCATAACACAAAGGAATATTATTAAATGTACAATATTTAGGTGCAAGAAAAGAGCTAAATTTTTTAAATGGTTTTTGCAAATAAGTTTTACATGATTTTTTAACAAAAATCATTTTTAAATCTTAAATTAAAGAACAAGAAATTGATGATTAAACACTTATATTATAAAACTTGTGCTATTCTTTTTTTAGTTTACGTTTTTAATATACATTCTGTAACTAAAAAAATTGTAATTTATTGCATTTAAGTCAATTATTGCACTATATTTTGAACACTCTCTTTTGCACACATGCATAAATGTCAAAAAATTTAGTTTATGCAAAAAAAAAAAAAAAAAACTCCGGCATACAAATTGAAATTTTTAATGAAGAATTTAATAATTTCTACTTAACTAGATTAAAATTAGCTGCATAAATAAGTTACATATATATTTATACCTGAATGTTCACATTGAATAAATATATTAAATAGTCAATAAAATAATTTTGACACTTTTTTGTTCTGTTTTTGATATTTTCTCACAAAATAGTTTTGGACATTTTCGGACACAAGGGTTTTGAACAGGATGGTAAAAACCTTGCCAACCCTGCTTTCATTTGCACACATGCATAAATATCGGGAAATTTTGTTCCTATTATCAAAAATAAATAAACTTATGCATAAAAATTGAAATTTTTATCAAGAATTCAACTCCTATGCGACTAGATTAAAATCAGCTGCATAAGTAAGTTGAATGTTCTCATTGAATAAATGTTCAATATAAAACATTACTTTGATACATTTTATTCTTTTTTTTTTTTTGATGTTTTCTCACACAATACTATTTTTCTTAAAATATAGTTTTGGACAGGACGGTAAAAACCATGGTTTTTATCATAATGTCCAAAACCTTGCCAACCCTGCTTCACTTGCATTATCACATGGTAATGCTGACATTGAAAGACTATTTTCTATTTCAAAGCACCTTTTTGGTGAAAATAAGACAGCAAGGACTGAAAGATTTTTAAACAGCATACTTATAGTTAAAGACGCTGTAAAAGAATATCCTCATTTGCTTTCTTTACCAATTGGTCCAGAAATAATTAAATGTGCACAACAAGCACACGTAAATTACACAACATACATGGATGAATGTGAAAGGAAAAAGGATTTGGAATTGAAACAGAAGCAAAAAGAAGAGCAAAAAAGAAAGGATTGTGAAGAAGAAACTAAGAAAATAGAAAAAATTAAAACATATATTGAAAGAGAAGCTGTAGAAATCTTTACAAAAAGCATATAGGCCTATTTTGGTAAAAGTCAGTAAAAAGGCATAATCCTTTTCTGTTTTTTGAGTTCTTAACAAATTGCTTTTGGTCACCTTTTAGTTACTTTTTTGTCACCTTTTAGTCACCTTTGTTTTCAAATTTGTCACCTTTCTCACTTTTTTCAAAGGTCATCAGCAGTCCTCGGCCTGACTGTGTCTCCGAGTTTTTGACTTACCTTAAGTTAAACTTTTATCCCGTAGGAAAGTGATAACAGCATTTTTAATCTTATCTATCACAAATTTAAAAAAAAACACACACAGTTAAAATTATGCTGTTATGTTAAACTGTTCTAGTTTGATTCCGACGAAAAATGCAAAATCTTAGTCGCTAGGAAAATATTTTTTGCGCCAGACGAATGAAAACTGCAGTAGAAAAGTCCTTAACTTGAACTATTGTAATGATACATTTCTTACAAATCTTCAAATATTTGCTAAATGACTAAATTAAATATTTTTAAAACTTCAAAGAAACTTTTCTCTTCAGTTTTGAATCCCTTAAAAGATGTACTAGTAAGGTAAACATATCAGTAGTGGTCACTTCAAGCTTTATAGTTGAAAAAATAAGATTCCAGGTCTTCTAATGGATTCAAAAGTGCATCAAACGTGTATGAGGTATTACCTCCTGCACTTTTAAATCCATTGCGAAACATGGAATCTTGTTTTTTCAAATGTAAACCTTGAAGTGGCCACTAATGAAAAACTCTGATGCACTGGCCACAACCGGTGTGTTTACCTTATACTACAACTGTTTGATGGTAAGCAAAATTATTTTTTCTAAAAAGTCGACAACTTGCTGAACTTAATTCTTGAAAAAAAAAAAAACTAAAATGTTCAATTCTTAAATAAATTTCAAACTACTAATTTATATGTCCTTTGCATCGTTTTAGATACATATAAGTCAGATGTTTATAATACTTTGTTCAGAAAAAAATATATAAAACGTTGATGATTAAAAAGCTGTAATTTTACAAAAGTTCGTAAGACCGTATCATTTTGTAAAATATTACTTAACTTGGAAATTTATAGACAACAAAAATAATCATTAATCCTGAGATTAAAAATTCTATTTGTGTTGGATTTTTTTCTGTCGTTCTCTAAGAAATAGTGGCGAAGATTTTTTTTTTTTTTAGTCCCTCGGGATTAGTTTGACTCTGTTAGAGTTAAAATGTTCCTGCTACTGCAAGCTGTTTTCCTTGCATTAGCAGTGATCTGGCACAGAAAGTACTTTTACAGAATTATTTAACTTGATGCTAAAAACGTAAATAGCCAAGTTGGGGGACTTGGGTAACAAAACCTTGGTAAAAGGAGAACATTCTAAACTGATGTGGAGCTGAAAGAGGCAGTTTACTCAATCCTTCAAGACTTTTTTTCGTTACATATAAAGTGAACTGGTGAAGATAGATCAACTCAAATTCAAATATTATTAAATCGCGTTTGACTGAAATGCTGTGACACTCTACGATTTCGCTTTGAATGGCATTACTCAATGCTGTTAAATAAAAACTAGACTTTTTGATAGAAATTCTTAAATTATTTCAAGTAGATGTTCATTAAGGTGTCCCGAAAAATTTTTTTTTCGTTTTTCTTAATGCAAGACCTCTCAAAATTTGCGAAATCGATCGTAAATTACAAAAATAATTTAAAAAATAGAATAAAACTATATCTTCAGGGCTCTACCGATCGTCAAAGTTTTGAAAAATTGTCATTTTTATGGCAACTGAAAAAGAAGTACTGTGAATAAAGTTATAAATTTACTGTGAAATAAAAGCTCGACAGTTGAAATAAAAAGATCGTGATTCGTAATATCAACACGAACAGAAAAAAAAAATCATATGGTGATTACTACTGTAAATGCCTATATGGGAATAACCCCCATTTCCGCAGTAGAATCGTCCACGAAGCTTGGCGCCACGTCTCGATTTGCATGCAACAATATGTTACTGACGACTTCGACTTTGTTTGGTTTCAACTTGCTAATTCCTTTTACTTGTTTCGAGGACTTTCTTGGTTTGACTCACGGGTGTTTTCTTCGTAGCCAAAGTAATTTTAATGCTATAAAAGTGCAGTTGCAATTGTTAGTGTTATATGCCGATTCTGTTAGTTTTAAGTAATGAGTTCGAGACGTAGTGAGACTACTTGTGCTACACTGGGACCCTACAAGGAACTTGATGATCGGCAGCTACCTACTGCAAAAGACGTCATAAAATTTTATTTGTCAGGAGCGAACAGAAATGTATGCATAATGGAAAGGACCCTTCCAGTTCAGATATATATACAATTGTTTCTGAAAAAATCAACAGTATTTGGACAAAAGCTTCAATTCCAATCGTAACTAAGGAACGAGTAATTCAATTATTAAAATTCTATTTCGAAAAGTACGTCAATTTGAAACGATACCCCAGAAACAAACGAAGGGATAGTTTTGAAAATAAACTGAAGTGCTTTTTAGAGTCATCTGAGAAGCTCTTCGACGTTGCGGCTTCAAGTGCCCTGTATTTGAGTCTTGTTCGTGTTTCAAACCTAAAAAAGTTCCCATCAATGAGAGAAGTTTCTTTTTGGATCAAAGAAATGACAGGAAAATGGTGATAAGAGGTGTCGATAAGAAAGAAACAGCTAGATTAATGAAACAACAGCAGAAAAAACTTGAAAAGGCAGCAAAAAGTCTTCTACTGAAAATAACGATTCTGTCTCAGCAAATTTTGATGACGATTCGATGCGTGAATTTTCTCCAGAAACGTATCCCATAACAGAGACGAATACGGCCTCTACAGGGACACCATCAACTTCAACGACAAATAGGAATACACTGATCTTGCCAACAGTTGCTAAGGTCTGTGATAGATACAGTTTGTCGAGGCGATCTGCTGCTGCTGTTGCTTCTGCAGTTTTAGCTGATGTCGGTTTGGTTTCAAACGAAGATTTAACTCTAGTTGTTGATAAAAACAAAATCCACAGAGCTGTAGCTAAAGCTCGGAAAGAAGCTTCCAAAGATATTGGAAGTATTGTTATAAAAAAAATTTACTTTGATGGACGTAAAGACAAGACTCTGATAAATGAGAAAATAGGAGCTCGTTACCATCGCAAAGAAATTTTAGAAGAGCACATCTCAATTTTAGCAGAACCCGGATCAGTTTATTTTGGACACACAAAGCCAAGTCGTGGCACTGCAAAGGCAATTCTAACTTCGATTACAGCTCTATTAGAAGGTCAATGCTTGAATTTAGAAGACGTGATTTGCGTTGGATGTGACGGAACTGCAATAAACACCGGTTGGAAGGGTGGCGTGATTCAATATTTAGAGGATTATTTGGAAAGACCATTGCAATGGTGTGTGTGTATGCTTCATGCCAACGAATTACCCCTTCGTCATTTATTCTTGACCTTAGATGGTTGCACTTTGGGTCCTAAAGAATATTCCGGACCTATTGGAAAACAGTTAGCTGGTTGTGAAAATAAAATGACATTGTTTTTTTGCGCGGTGGATGATAATTTGCCTAATTTGCCGAAAAATGTGGTTGATGAACTAAGCACGGATCAAAAATATCTTTATGAGATTTGTCAAGCTGTATCAACTGGTTTCTGTAGTCCTGAGCTGGCAAATCGCCAACCTGGAAAAATGGCGCACTCGAGATGGCTTACTTCTGCTAATCGTATACTCGGACTTCATGTAAGTACTCTTAATCCAACAGAAAATTTGCGATTACTTGTTAACTACGTGGTTAAAGTGTACGCTCCAGTTTGGTTCTTAATCAAGCAAAAGTCATCTTTTAAGGAAGCAGTCAAACATCTTTTTCAAATGATTGTGTACTCTCGATTTTTACCCGAAAACTTGAAATCTGTTGTGTATTCTGTTATCGAAAGAAATGCTTTTTTTGGCGCACCCAGAAAACCTGTTGGTCAGTATGTTGTTTGATGATAGGGAGCACATTCGGGAGTTAGCATTACGAAGAATAAAAAAAGCTAGAGAGGCTGAAAGTAGCACTAAACGCAGAATATTTAAAACACCAAAAATTAACTTCTTTGCTAAAGATTATACGGAAATAATTGTCTGGCAAGAGTGTCAGGTTACAGCACCACCGGTTCTTCGACATATTTCTAACGAGAACCTTCAAATTATGGCAAAAGATAATAGCTTGGAAATCGTTGACTTTCCTTGCCACTCACAATCTGTGGAAAGATGTGTTAAACTAATAACACAGGCTTCACAAAGTGTTACTAACGCTACTTCTAGAGATGACTTCGTTAGAACCAGGTTGCAATCTCGCGCAGAAATGCCAAATTTTGGACACAAAAATAAGTTTAAATTCTAAACTTTTGTCATTATTTATAAACTGTAGTTTGTTTATTTTGTTTTCTTGTGCTTTGTTTCATTAGTTTCTTAAATAAAAGGCTTTCAAAACTTTATTTTTGTATTTTTTAAATCATATCGTTTAAGTCTGTCAAAAATGTGAAATATGCAAAACTTCAAAGAGCGGTAGAGCCCTCAAGATGACACGCAATTCCATTTTTTTTACCTTTTTCGTGATCTGTGAAAAATTTCGCAAATTTTGACACCTCTTGTGATAGTGTAGCTCAAATTTATTTTTTTTCTCATATATGGACGGGACACCCTAATGTTCATAGAAATAAGCTTGCAATTATCCACTCGACGGTAACATCACTCCCAGATAACTGTAAAATCAATAGACGCACCCGAAAATATTCGGGCTAAAGAAAAAGTTATTTTGTTATAAAAGTATCTTCGCACATAGAAGATTAAACTCAACTTATGATTACCAATATTGTAAACTTTAAGTCAAAACAAAATTTGACATTTTTTTTTTTTTAATACAGAAAGGAGAATATTTCATTTACAAAAGAAGTAAGAACTGCAACAGAGTACAGGACTAGAAATTTCAGCGTTTCAGGAAATTTCAGCGAATTTCAGGAAAAAGAAGTTATTAGAATTTGAGGTCGCAATGACAACGCACCGAGAGTAGAAAGGACGAACCATTCTGGCAATCTTTCATCGGTCACCACTAAACTACAAGCCACAACTTTAAACAACAGCTTTAAACTTTTTTTTTAACTAAAAGTGTGTAATAAGTTTGTTAGCTTTCTTCGCATCCATCAATTTCTGACTTTTTGTCCATGTAGCAGGTCAGCATTTACTTTTGTAACTATATGCTCCGTATTGCCGACCTTGATATTGTGGCCTGCTCAGAAAACTGGACCTACGTCCTATCTGTTTAAAAATGGGAAACTTCTATCCGTAAATCTTTTATCTGCTGAACTTTCTGTCATTCTAATATTCTGTCCATCGGACCTTTTGTGCGTGAGTTTTCAGTTCGTAGGCCTTTTGGTTATAGACCTTCTATCCGCGGTTTTAGACCTTCTGTCCGTGGACCTCTGTGGTAGGAACAAGGGACCCTCGGGGACAATGTCCGTGGACTTTTTGGTTTTAGACCTACTGTCCGTGAACCTTTTGGTCTTGGATCTTCTGTCAGTGCACCTTTCTGGTTTTGGACCTTCTGTCCAGATCCCATTATTATGAGCTCAACTTTCGTGTAGATTTTGAACAATTAGTTCTGGATTAGCCTGTTTACAAATGTACTTATCTTCTTTGTACATTTGTTGTAGTATGTCTGTTCTTTACACAACCTTGCACTTGCCATTTCTTGCAGGATTCAGCGATCCGTATTGCATGCTTGGTATTCAGCCAGCTAATACCTACCTGGAACGACGGAACAGTTCCGACGAAGAGTTCAGTTCCAGTGGCAGCATGAAAGGAAGCCCTCGTCGTCAGGGGGGACTGAAGAAGCTGGGGGCCTCTCTCAAGCGCAAGGACCGCATCCGCAGCAACAGCATCTCGGACACCTTGCCAGCCAAGTTCATCCGCACGACATCTGTCAAACCCCAGACTCTCAATCCCCGCTGGAACGAGAAATTTAGACTGTAAGTAAAAGAAAAAGATTATTTTCATACCTAAATACTTTATTTTAGAGGCATGTGGGACAAAGTGAAATGGTTAAAGAGTTTCATAGTTTGCAGCGCCCCCTATTCAACAATGTTTTAACTAATTTAGTAAACATGTAGTTGATTGCAGTCAAAATATAAAGTGTAGCTATCATGAGTCACTTTCAAAATTCGACACACATATTGTAGTGTCACATATTTTGTTATTTATCAAAAAACAATTTTTGTTACTTGCGGAATCCATTTGCACGGGTGTGACTTTTAACTAAATTCGTAAACATGCAGTTGATTCCAGTCAAAAAATAAATAACAAAAGTCATTTTCAAACTGTGATACAAATATTGTATTGTGTCACATATTTTGCAGTTTATCAAAAATAATTTTTGTTATTTGCTGCATCCATTTTTACGGGTGTGACATTTTTACACATATATTTGTAATTTACACTTTAAAAATGATTCAGAACTGTTCCTGGAAAATAATGGGCAGCTTATGTGCCCATTTCGTGCCGGTAAGGTATCTTTCAAAAAACAAGAACGTTTTCTACTTAAATTCAGTATTCCTCCTGGAATCTTCCTGAAAAATTCAGAAATCTCCCCAATGAAAGCCAGTCATGTCTCTAGAAGCTTCAGAAAAATCTAAGTTTTATTGTGAAATGCTACATTGTTCCGTCCTTATGTAGTACCGTAATTTTCAAAACAAATTACCAATTAATTCCTTTGAAAAAAAAAAGTTTTTATTTATTTATTTTTTTTTTTTAATATTTCACTTTTCTCCACATTCCACTACTTTGGTAACCGAATTCTTGCATATATTTATAATATTTTTAAAAATATATCGCCATTTTTCGTAAGTAGCAATTTATCCACTGATATTTCTCACAGTAAAAATTATTTCTTATGTAATGTTTTTTCAAATGTGATTGGTAATTGAAATTTTGCATTTAAAATCGTCATATCTTAACACATAGAGTCCTGTGCAAGTTGATCACTTGTGGTGCAATGCTTTAGGTGTTTAGATCAACTAAAGTGTTTAACCTAATAGAGGTTAATACATATGACGCAGGACTCATTTTGCACCTGACAAAAGCGGTCTACTTAGATGATCAACTTACAGGGGTGGGCAACTTTACAGGTTTTACCCTACATGTAAATTTGATGTAAAAAAAAAATGACGTAGAAAACTTAAGGGTCAAAGATCTTGCATAAAATCACAAATCCTGTACCCTCTCGTAACTCTATATATGACGGTGAAGTGAAATTGATTTTATAAACCCTTTTTCTTCAAATAATTTATTAATTTCTTAATAATATTTGCTAAAAAGCTATAGTTAAATTAATTTAGAACCTCAGATGCTTGAGACAGAGAGATACGGCTGCTGCTAAAAAAAACGAAATTGACACACGGAATAGTGAGCTCGTTTAGTTCTGGACCAACTTCTTGTTTAATAAATTAAATTTCAAGATGCATTCAAAGTTCCTTGTAATGAGCCCTAATTTACGAGAAATCAGACTTTACCAGAAAATTATAAATACTCATTTGATGCTATTCTAAGTTATAGGGAACGCAACTCGCTTTCAAAGAGAAAATCCCGGATATTAACGAGAAATATTTTTGTGATTCGCGTGAAATATCCTCTCATCGCAGACCCATTTTTAAACACACTCGGATATAACGATCCTTCGCACTCGCTATAAGCAAGTTGAACTTCATTATGCTTAAAGCTACAAAAGCGAAAGACACTTTCTTCTGCTTTGTAAAAATGAATTTATTTAATAACGGTAAAAGGTCAAGCGGGCAACCCCATTTCCCCTTACTTCTTTTTTCTTCCTTTTTGGAACGGGGCTAAGTATGGTTTTCTGAAGCACTATTTCAAAAGAAAAAGATTTGTTCTACGATATCATATATCTACGTTTCTCTCAAACGTAGAAATTTCCTTTCGCTTATTAATACGTATCTTACTTCGCTGCATTCCTTCGCTTCATTATATTTCGTATTTCCACTAGTCAAATTATTTCGTGTCGTTCCAAAGTAACAATGAAAATCCAATTAAAAAATCTTACCTTCCGTTTGCTCTTGGCATTTAATTAGAGCTTTGCAGCGCGTTGCCACCTTTCTTTACATAATTCTGAGTGAAGAAATCATTGTTTTGTTGCCATTATCGGTAGAAATCTTTCACGGTTGTCACGCTTGACCGCTGATATTAAGGGATTAACCAACACATTAGTATACGTTGTTTTCTTTTTTTTTTTTCTTTTGTCTTACGTTGTTTGTTTTGTCTTTTATTTTTACTAAATGTTTGGCATACTAGTAATTGATTAATGAGCTAAAATTGTAAAAGAGCTTATTTAGAAAGAACTTTAGTGCCAAGGATAATCAATCATGCATGTAATTTTGATTTGTACGGAGGCTATGAGTTTCCAGAGAAAGTTTATGCAGGAAAACCTCATTTTGTTTCGTTATTTGTTTACTCTAAACGAAGTACCAAATAAATTAAATACGCATCAAGTGAAAGGCTAGTTTTGTTCTTAATTTTGTACTTCGTCCATTTAGATTTGTGAAAACAAATTGATTTTCTTGTTTACCTAAATTTAATAAAAGGGAGAAAACTAAAAATAAACGCAACCATTTTAATCCATAATATTCTGAATTCTTCAGAAAGATTGCAGGTTAATTTTAGAAAGGTTGCTGACATTTAGCGGAAAACGTTATTGTTTTTTGCAAGATAAATTACTGGCAGAAATTGGGCACATTAGCAGTCCAATATTTTCCACAAATGTTTCTGAATTGGTTTTACAGTGCACGACTAAACCTGTTAAATAAGGATGGTGTGAAGCTGTTACTATAAACGTATGTAAGTTTTTTTTTTTTTTGTAAGACTCCTAATTTCTTCTAAAAACGGGAATATTTTTCATTCGGAATGTTTCTGATTTCTTAAGAATGAATTGACGTTAATTTTAGAAAGATTACTTTTAGCTGGAAACTTTGCTGTTTTTTGCCAGACGCGTCACTGGCAGAAATTAGGGATATTAGCTCCATTATTTTCCAGGAACGTTTCTAAATTGTTTTAACAGTCTATGTAACGTCCATTTTATTTTATTCTTCTCCGTGAAACTTCTAAAATTGTTTACAATTTTAAGCAGTACAATAGAGTCGTTTTGAGGACGTTTTATTCGTGAAAAATAAATGCTTTTCTCGATAAAATTGCTGTGTTTGGCTTTGGCAAAGGTCGGGTTGATGCCAGGGGTCTCTAATCCATGTTCAGCCGAACTCTAGGGCTCTTTAGAACTTAAACAAAGGTCCCGCTAGTGAGTTATATTTTACCAATCAAAAGACCGAAACTTTAGGACTTTTGACTTTAATTTTGTAAAAGGTCGAATCTTTAAATACTGATTACTATTAAAAAATATAGATAAATATTTTATTGATGAAGTAAAGTTATTACAAATTTTAAAATATTTGCGAATATATATATATATATATATTATTTTAAAATCATCTATTAGCTACCTTGCTGTTCATTAAATACGATGTTATTAAGATATCTGAATTGGATCAAAATGAAGGTGCAGTAATAGTTTTTTAATTTGATCAGGATAAAGCTTTGATGTAAAATTTTGGCTGTTTGTTTAAAAGTTGTTTTTTTTTTTTTTTTTTCGCGATTGTGTTACGCTCAAAAGGTTCCCGAAAGTATAAAAAATTTAACACTGCTAGTTAAGGTTGGAATTATCTCACTCACATTTTTTAATGTTAAACTCAATTATATCGAAACATAAACTAGTTTTTATTATGCTAAAAGCATTGCATAAAATTTGCTTATCATAAAAACGATTTCAAATTCATTTTGACAAAAGTATGATCCAGAAATCTCTTACTAATGATTCAAATTGCTTCGTAAGACATTTCTTTACTTAGAAACGAAATAAAGATAAAAAAGGACGCCCTATCTTTATTTCTTTATTAGGCATTGAAAATATTAATCTTTGCATTATCTCTTCGTCCATCTATTCCATTTTATCGCTGCTGCACTTTTCTTTCTTTCTTTTAATTTCTCTCTCCATTTATTGATGTATCAATATCATCCATCTATTTCTTCCTTTTATGGTTTTAAATTCAATTAGCTTTCTAAATATGTAAAATGTGTATCTCCTTTGTCTACTTTTGCATTTTCCCAATCATCCATTTTTTTTATGCTGTCCAATGCTCGAATTAATTTCAACTTTTTTTGCTTTCCATTTTTCTTATACAAAGCCTACACTGTAAAAACGATTCAGAAACGTTCCTGGAAAATATTAGACGGCTGATGTCCCTAATTTCAGCCAGTAACACATTTTGCAAAAACCAGGAATGTTTCCCGCTAAAACTCAGGAACCTTCTTGAAATTATCATGAAAAATTCAAAACTGTTCCCGTTTAAAGCCAGGCGTGTCTCTAGAACTTCGAAGTAATCTTAGGTGGACATAATATAACAGCTCCAAGAGCAGTATTACAATCATGGCCAAAGCTAAGCCAGAATTGCATAAAATGATTACAACTCTTGCAAAGCTAAGTAGTCCAAAGATTTATTCCATAAACCGATTATTCGAGCCATAATTGAATTAAAGTCGATACAGATTATAAATACTCTCAGTTAATCTTTCTTTTTGACAATGATACTTGATATTTCCAGGAAGTGGATAAAAACCATTGAAATCCCGAAACGTAACGCGGAAATACTCAGTGACGTTTCTGATTTTTTTTTTTTTTTTTTTTTTACAGTGCACTCGGCTTCACCCAAATTATTTACACTCCTTTTTCCATTGATTAAGAGGTTCTTTCTAAATTCGAAATACGTGTCAACATTATTTTGTGAGACTTACCATATTATAGTCTTGATTTGTTCGTAAATGTTTCTTTACAAAATAAATAACAGTGACTTAATGAATATCGGTTCATTAATTAGAAATCGGAGTTATTTCTGAGTTATATTTTTACAAAAGAAAGTAACTGCACTGAATATGTAAATATTCTGGTCAATTTCTGGTTTAAAACTTTTTGTTTTTCAAAACTATGAAAAATAAACTTCTGCTTTTGTTTCTTATATTGGCATTGTGGTTCATCAAAATTAATTTATAAGTTATTTTTTAGTTCTCAAAACAAAACCTATGTGCGAAAAAACTCCAAGCAGCACGTTTTTTGAATCTCTAAAAAAAATCTCACTAAAATCTGTCTTTCGACTGTTCAGTACTTATTCTTTAAATTATTTACTTTTCTTACTAAAGAAGTTATTCAAAATCATTTGTTCATTACAAAATCTTTCGTCGTATAAGCCAGGCTTTTAAAATTTAACTTCAAAAGAACTTGACACATTTTCGTGACACAACATTCTCAGAACAAACGTGCTTCGAGAAAGAAAAGTTCCCTTTTCCTTGTTTGAAGAGTTAATGACGTCACTTCCAATCCGAGCCAATCAATGTCGAAGAGGCAAAAATGCGGGTCTCCATCGTCGCCGTGTTTGCTCACCATTCAACAAATGTTTTAAAACTGAAAAATAATAATAATAATAATAAAATAAAATAAAATAAACAAAAATGAAAATAGTTTAAAATAGTTATCTTCGTTGGTTTCGGCATTTATTTTACTGGGTTAATATTTAACTGAATCAAATGTCTACGCTGTTAAGGTCTTTTCTGTGACTTACATGTTTTCTGAATTACTGTCACTTGCTTTGTGTTCTAGATTCATAGTGCTCATTTATCCGACATATTCTAGTAATACTGTGTTTTCCCTTATTTTCCAACCATTTATATTTCTGATTTTTTTTTTTTTTTGCTGTATATTTTCAGAATTTTTAGTTTTAAAAATAGGGAATTAATTCCGTTTGACTGCAATATTCCATACTTGATCATTGTGACAGTTAATCTATTGCTGCTTTTTAAGTTAATATGCTATTATCCAAGACAGTTTACCTATTGTTCACATTGGTTTAAATTTTTCTAAAATTGACTGAATACTAAGTATCAGTAGCGTAGCCAGAAAAAAATTCGAAGGGGGTTTAGTTTTCGTGTGTGTGGGGGGGGGGAGATATATATTCAAACTCCGCCCTCCCCCTTGAGATACGCCATTGCTAAGTTCACAACGTTCTTCGCGTAAATATCAGATTCCTTATTTTTCCAGCGAAAAAAAATCTTTCTACTAAATAGTTATAGTATTGCTATCAGAATTTCGTAACGCATTTACGCTCTCTCTCTCTCTTTCTGCTTATCTAACTAACTAAATATCTTGCATATACGCAGGTCAGTCCGAAAAATTGTTACATTACTTCTTAATTTGTTTATGCTATTTTAATAAAAACTTTTATGGCAACACGTAGGATATATACTTTTATTGTGTGACGTAGTGGCTTTCATGACACAAGGCAGTTTTAGTTTTTCTGATAGTCAGTCGAAAACCCATTTCATTTCTGAGGCCTGAATTCTGAACTGTTTATTGGTGTTGAGAGTACAGGCCTCTGATCCGTATAAAAACATTCATAATTTAATAAGATTTTGTCGGAGAGTCTCTTCGTGTTCTATTTCTTACACTGTAAAAACGATTCAGAAACGTTCCTAGGAAATAATGGGCAGCTGATGTGCCCAATTTCTGCCAGTAACATATCTTGCAAAGTCCAGGAACGTTTTCCGCTAAAATTCAGTAACCTTCCTGGTATTATCCTGGAATCTTCCTGAACAATTCAGAAACCGTCCTGTTAATAACCAGACGCGTCTTTGAAAAATTACAGTAACCCTCGGAATATATAGAAAATAGCTTGGCATCTTCCCGATTTATCAAGGAAGTTCCAAGAGCACTACTGCAAACATGGCCAAAGATAAGACAGAATTGCAAATAAGTAACGGTAATTTTATTCACCTGCAATTCTTGCAAAGCTAGGTAGTCCATACTAATTTGCTCCCTTCGGGAACATATTTAGCATGGACGGACCGCAATTGAACTGAAGACGACTCACTTTATAAATACGCTCAGTTAATATTTAAACTGGGAGCTAAAAATATTTTTCACACCAGTGAAAAGTCTGCATTCGTGCAACTTGTAGCAATTCAGGAAACTTTTTGACAATGATACTTGATTTTTTCAGGAAGTGGATAAAAACCACTAAATTCCCGAAACGTAACACGGAAACACCCAGTAACGTTTCGGAATTTTTTTACAGTGTAGATTCTATTCCAGTATTCACAAATGTGTTGGAATTTCTGCTGTTCATTTTCTAGATTTTTATTTTTACTATAAAAAAGTCACATCGCACACTGAAAAAACAACTCAGACACATTCCTGGGAAATAATGGGGAGTTGATGTGCCCATTTTCTGTAAGTAACCTTTCTTGAAAAAATCATGAATATTTTTCACCAAAACACAGTAACCTTCCTGAAATTATCCTGAAATCTTTCGTGAATAATTCAGAAATCTTCCCGGTTAAAGACAGTAGAGAACCTGTGAAAAAACTTAGGTTGGTTTAATATAATAGCTCGGCCCCCTCCTGCTTTACCAAGAAAGCTCCAAAAATATTTTATTTCTCAAACATGGCCAAAGCTAAAACCGAATTGCGAGTAAGTTTGAAGACACAAACTCGCCTGCAAATCTTGCAAAGCTGCGGAATCCAGGAATTTATTTGCTCCCATTGGAGACTTAGTCACTCTGGAAAGCTGGGATCCGACTGAAGTCGATGTGCTTAATAAATGCGCTCAGTTAATCTTTAAACTGGGAGCTAAAACTATTTTTCTTAACAGTGAGAAGTCTGCATTCGTACAAATTGTAGCAATTCAGGAAGCGTTTTGACAAAGATACTTGATTTTTCAAGGAAGAGGATAAAAACCTGCGAAATCCTGAAACGTTCCATGGAAATAACCAGTAACGCTTCGGATTTTTTTTTACAATGCATATTTCTAAAGTCTTTAACTTATTCTACTGTCAGATACACATTTCTGGCCACAATTAATATTTCATCGCAAGATTTATTTTAAAATACATTGCACTGTGTTTTTCAAAGCAAATTTTAACTTTGTTCATTTAGAAAAAGTAAGCTATCTTAATTATTTCACTTTGCCCCACGTACCCCTACATCCATTAAACAATATTTCGATTTCTCACCCTCCTTTTTTTATTCACTGCCTCTCAAATTGGGGTAAGTCTTTTCGGCACACTCTTATCAAAAGCAGAGAAGAGTAGGAATAGATTGAATTTCACGTCTCAAACAGGTGCCTTCCGAACTAAAATTTGTGAGAAGGCTGAAATTCTCAATTTGCCGAACAGAATACTATATTTTGCCGAATGATGACAATTTTGCCAAATGGAACTCCAAATTTCGCCAAATGGAACTCCAAATTTCGCCATATGGAACTCCAAATTTCGCCATATGAAACTCCATATTTTGCCTAATTGAACTCCAAATTTCGCCAAATGGAACTCCATATTTTGCCGAACGGAACTCCAAATTTCGCCAAATGATGATAATTTTGCCAAACCGTCTGACACAGTTTTCTAAAAAAGGAAATTTTGGGGAGGTTACAGCAGCCTCCTGTTGGGGCGCCCCTAGTCTCAAAAAAGAAAAAAAAAAAAAAAAAATACGAGAGGAAAAAGAGTACCTGGGCCCAAAATGGCGGCCAAACATAGTATTGACTTAAAGCTCATTCCTAAGTTATAGAAGAACAGAACATTTCTTTCACGCTTATCACGATTCTTCTTTCATCACCAAGCAACTAGTCACTTGCAACTTTAGATTTTGCATTTTTGCCTTGAAACACTTTTTACCAGTTTTCGAAACAATGTCTGACAGGGAAAAAATGATCTCATTCTTTTGTTCAAGAAAGAACATTTCTTTGGGTAATGACAAAGGCATTTTGTATAAAATGTAGCAAGAAGTTATTTTTAAAAGTTTGACCTCCCCATCGATGAAAAAATAGTTTGGTTTTAATTGTTGCAAATGAAGAACTTATGCTTTTGTTGTTGTTTGCGTAAAACTTCTCATTAGAATGGCGTGCAATTAAACAGAAGTTTATAAAAGTGCATTCACAATTAAGGAGTAGGATTTCTTTGTCTTTTAAATTTGTTTAAAGCTGCGTTTAATGCTTTTGTGCTGCAGTTCAGATTTGAATTTTCGCAAATTTAATTGTGATGTAATAGTAATCTTCCTCCCTTTTTTATTTCCTGGATTTCAGATTCCCATCCTTATGCATTTTCTATTTCCTGTGTCTCTCTTTCTTAATTTCTTAAAAGCACAAATTAAGAACATGTCTCTCATTATAATCATTATTATTTTTGAGCGTATTACATTTCTTCACTTGATCAAAGTTGATGTTGCTCTGATTTTTCAAATTGTCATGTCAACAAAAAATAAGAGATTTCAAAAAAATTTTATCACAATGGTTACTAATCGTTTGCGTTCATGCAAGGCTTAACTTCAGCGAATTTTACTTTAAAAAAAAAGAGGGAAGATGTGCAGAATTACGTGTTTTCAGGAAGCACATCAACATAGCGGTACTTATTTTCTTATTTATACAAAAGCTATTGGCTATTGCTTTACATACATTGAGGATTGCGTACAATGCGCCTTGCCTCATGACACACACAGGAAAGATTTACATCACAAGAGAAGAAAAAAAAACATTCAGGGCACCGGCGGGACTCGAACCCGCAACCTCTGGCTTAGAAGACGATAAGCTTCTACCACAGAGCCAAGGAGGTCCCTAGAAGGTCTTTAAAAAAAAAAAAAAAAAAAAAAATTAAATCTGAATACAAAATTTCCAGATCACTAATACCCATCATTTAGGATTGATCTTTACTAATAATAAAGCTGAAAGTCTGGATCTCTGTCTCTTTCTGAATCTCTGTCTCTCTCTCTGGATCTCTGTCTCTCTGGATCTTTGTCTGGATGTCTGTTACGCGCAAAGCGCCTAGACCGTTCTGCCGATTTTCATGAAATTTGGCACATAATTAGTTCGTAGCATGGGGTAAGCACCTCGAAGCGATTTTTCGAAAATTCGATTTTATACTTTTTTATTCCAGTTTTAAGACCATTTTATCGAGGAAATTATCAAAACATGGAACCGTATCGTGGGCGAGCAATGAACATAGAAAAATGGTGGGAAATTCATCATCTACTATTTGTAAATATACAAGCGAATCAAATGACCTTTCAATTTCCTACTACAGGTAAAGACGTGCGGGTACCACTAGTAATAAATTAAACTACATAACGTTATGCACTGAAAAATAATCTTTATGATAAGTGTACTGGTGAATATCGCCCATAAAATCTTTATCTTTATTACCGCATCCTAACCACCATTTATTTTTTATGGATATGCCTCTTATTATCGATTCTAGAAAATCACAAGTCATAAAATGACTAGTGAACATTTCTTTTCCGTTTTTCGATGTTCCATTGGTTGAGACAAGAAACTCAACGAGAAGTGTTCTTTCGTGATTGCGGAAAACTTAATTTGAGTTCAAGACGTCCAAGTTCAAATGCATGCTGGATGTTCATTTTTAATGCCTCGAGGTCTGACCTAATTCCTCATCATAGCTTAAACCTAATCCACCAACCAAATGGGGAAAAAATGAAATCTGTATAAAAATTACGATACGAAATTTAAGTTTTTTTTTTTTTTTTTTTTTTTTAACTTTCATTCGGCAAATATATCGTAGAAAGAAAAAAAAACTAAAATCTTGATGCTAGTTTCTGAAAAGTAAATTTAGTTAATGTGAATCAGTATTTTAAAAATCTGTATCAAGAAAATTGTCAGGAATAAAATGCATGTGTGGTTATAAGACTTCCATAAATAAATTCGAAGAACAATTTTTGAATTAAAATTGTTACCTTTTCAGTGTGATTTTAAAACTATTAAATGAATAACCAAAAATGTAGGGAAATGTGAGGCAGAGGGGAAAAGGGTGCAAAGTGAAATGGTGAAATATTTATTCTGCTTTTAGCGCCACCTATCTGGTAATATTTTAACTATGTAGTAGCACATGTAATCTATTGCAGTAAGTAAAAACATACAACCAAAGATTAAATCATATGATCATAGAGGCAATTTTATAAAATTGATATTCATTTTGTAATATTTTGTTGCAAGTCAAAAATTATTTTTGTTATTATAAAATGATAAAGTTCTTGTTTTTAACATTTTGAATATTAATTTAGATCTCCTAATGCTCTGCAAATTATTTACTCACTAGCTGTACCCGACGCGCGTTGCTACGCCAACAAAAAAATACATCATTATACTGATTTTCATGACAATCGGTTGAACGGGGCAGAAGTTGCTACTCTGCAGTGCCACCTAGTGGCGAGTGGCTTCAATGAGCATATTATGCACCTTCTCCATGGAAAAATACATATATATAGCAATTTTCATAATAATCGGTCCAGGTATCAAGTGAAGCCGTGACTATACTCAATTTTGTACTCACGCAGTTTGCAAGATCAATCAATCGCAAAAAATATCAAATAGAAAAAGTTTTAAATTCCCCCGTTGCATGAAAAGCCATAAAACAATAAAGAAAGAATTTATTTGTTCAAACTCAAGAAAAATGGCAACAGCTAACTTCTTATCAATGAGATCTTTCACGCGAATTAATTTCTGCAGCCGATAATTTTATTCGTATTTATCCAATGGATTGTGACTTAAATTGGAATAAAAAAGGAACTATCGATCGGATTTTTTTCGAACTGGTATATAAACATTCCCAGTACCAAAAATAACAAACGGTGAAAGTTTCAGCCAAATCTGCCGGGTAGTTTTTGAGTTCATGGATGACATACAGACAAACATTCATTTATATACATATAGATAAGTTTATATTAAGCTTATTTGTATTTTAAATATTTTCTACGATCAGTCAAGTAAATGCGGTGCAAAGTGAATGGGGTAAAGTGAAATAGATTTTGTGTGTGTGTGTGTGTGTGTGTGTGTGCGTGTGTGTGTGTGTGTGTTTCTCGCTCATTTATTCACTAAACCACTTACGTATTCATTTATTAATTCATTCATTTACATTCCTCGATTTAGTAATTCACTGTTTAATTTTCAGTGTACTGTTTCATTATCTTTTCATTTACTCATTAAACCTTTTATTTACTGGTTCATTTGATCAAAAATATTTTCTATAATTGAATAGAAAATATTCATTTAAAAAATATTTTATTTTTCACTTTGCCCCATGGAAAAAAAAGTGTAAATTTTCCACTTTTTTTTGAAGGCGCAAATTTACTTCCAAAAATAAAAAATACTGCTTCAATGTGAGAATCTTCTTTCTTTATGTACTGTAAATTTCAAAATAAATTTTTAATTTGTTCATGTTGAAAAAGCTCAGCCATCCCTTTGAAGTGAATTGCATGAAGGAATTTGAATTCAAATTATATTATAAATAACTGAAATGACTCATTCATTTTGTTACGTTTTTAGGGACATAGAAGATATTCGAACAGACAGGTTGCATCTGGACATCTGGTGAGTATATTATTTATATATGTATATACATGTACAAAATATTTAACGAATCTATGCTAAATTGTTCTTGTTGGCAGGCATGTGATTTTGGAAACATGAATAATTTTAAAACTTGACATGCAAAAGAAATATTATGGAAATGGAGAAAATATGAATGAAAAAATGATATTATAATGAAATATTCTACAACTAACGGCTGCTTTTTACTTTGATTACTTGTAGAATATTTCATTCTTTCGTCTTTCTATGTGCATGAGTGCATAAATGTATTTATGTTGATGTGCAAGAGCAGAAATTTGGTAAATATCAACATTCACATAGCAAAAATATCGGCAAAAGAGCGCATATTTCCGTTGATTCACCGGTGAATAATAACTTTCAAAAAAGCTACCTATCTTACTTTAGCTATTTACTAATGCATAATTCTACTTTAACTGCTATTTTTCATGAAATATAAAAACTTTTAAAAGCAGGCTTTAGATACCAACATATGAGTAAGCCTAAAAAATTCCTACTCGAATGAGAAAAAGAGATATTTAGAATCTTTATCTGATCTAGAACCTGCTAAGGTATTACACAAACCTCACGATGTACGAGCTTTAGCAGAAATGCAGAGACTGAGAGGTCTACGCACAAGGGACAAGGCACAAGGGAGCAGGAACAAAGGCATTCATCGTGAGGTTTTTTGTTTTATTTTCATTTTTATTCTTTTTATTTGTAACACGCATTAAAAAAATCTGTGAGTGAATCACCGCTATTTTCTCACCCTTAGGGTAGAGTTTTTTTTTTTTTTTTCCTCAAAATTTATATGGGATCAACTACCAACTTAGAAGTATACCCTTTCAATTAAAAAGGAATTATCGAAATAAGACCGCAATTCAGTTGCTCAGATTTGCAATAGATGGCAGCACGAAAGGTTTCCTTCAAACTCTATTTTGACCCACTTCCTGTGATCGGATTCTTTTGAAATTTGGAATGCGGTTCTAGATCCGATGACAATGAAATGTTCTATAAAATATTAATTAACAAACTATACATTGTTTAATAACATGTATAGTCATTTTTTAATCAACATGTTTGCACAAAACCTCTAACGACAAATTGCTCGAAAAAATTCGAATAAAATCTCCATAGAAACCCCTGATTTTTCTGCATTACATCAAATTTATTACAATAATCCAAGATAATTAGAACGTGAATTACAATTGCAATTACTAATTTCACGCTAAGCCTTCATTTCGAAATTCATTGTTGATCACGGTCATTGCTAACCTATGTTTTTATTAAAATTTTTATTAAAGCTCTCAGCTGCAGCTTTTATATCAGTACTCTAGTGCGTCGCTCAGCTTTGCACTCTCTACCTCGGAAATAAAAGTTATGTCAAGCGACGCGTGTTGTACACTCAGGCTTGAAAAAAATAATAAATAAAATTTTGTGGCAGATTGCGGAAAAAACACCAAAAAGGAAACTTTTCAAATTCCCTGATTGCAGGAAAAGCCCCAAAAACAAAAGTTAGAATTTTACTTGTTCATATTCGAGAAAACAAACGGCATCTTTCGTCTCAATGGTTTTCTGCACACTACAAATTTTTATAAAAGCATAGTTACGGAGAGTTGAGAGAAAGCACTGAAGGGGTTTTTTGAGCAATCACGATTGCTTATTGCTTTCATTTGACTGTTTTTTTTTTTTTTTTTTTGGGCGTCCTATCATTTTATTTTCCCACCGCCACCCTCCGCACCATCACCATCGACCGGCTCCTCACGATGCTGCTCCTATAGCGAAAGCCGTCTCCAGGTTGCATGCATGTCCTACACACACGCGCATACATACACAACTACACACACACACACACACAAACACACATACATACAGACACTTACACATATACACACACACCTACACACGCATACACATACACACACACAAACACATACACACACGCATACATACAGACACCTACACATAGACACACACAACTACCCACACATTTATGCCTGCACACAGACACAAACACATATGCCTACACACACATACACATACCCCGCCCCCACGCACACACATTCATACACACAACTACCCACACACTTATGCCAGCACACAGACACAAACACATATGCCTATACACATACACATACCCCCTACACACAAACACGCATACCCCCACACACAAACACACACGCTTACATACACACACTCGTGATTACGAAAAACATAATTTGAATTCAAGATGTCAAAATTCAAATTAATTATTTTGTTTTAATTATTTTTCTTTTTCCTTTCTTTTTTCCTTCACATTTTGCAAAAAAATTTTAAAAAGGGGACGTTTAGGGGACCAGAAACACAGTCGTTGAAAACATTTTGTTAACGGCTGTGAGTTTTCTTGACCTTTTTTACGAAATAATAGCAATATTAAACAAATAAATAGATATATAAATAAAACTACGTGGTGTAAAAGAGTTGTTAAAATAAAATTTAAATGTTAAGAATAAGATAAGAAATTATTTAAATAATAACACCTAACAAAAAACATTGCTGAAAAGTCATAGGAAACTGAAAATTAATCACAAAATTCGCGTGAAAGATATTGTAATTTCGCGTATAGGCATTCGCAACACCAACAAACTATAGAGTACGCTGCAGCCACTGTCTAATGGCGGATGAAAAAGGTAAAACGTAACGTATAAATTGCTTCTAAGCTTGGTAAATGACAGAAATTTTTGTTCGTATGTATGATTTTTTTCGTTCTTCATTCTTCTGAAAAGAGTTTTCAGAGTCATTTGGTTATTCTGACCCATGTAGAAAGAGATGAGAAATCAAAAAGTATTACGAAAGTCTAAAATTAATGCAAAACACGCAGTAAGTTGTTCTGAAGCGGCCATTTTCACGAGATTGAATTCGATATTCATAAATTTTTGGTTCACTTCGAACAACATTTTCATTTTGTACTGTTTTTTTTCTCTATATATTAGTACTTATTATGTCCAGTTTAATGACATTTCCGGCATTTGTTGACATTTTTGTCACATTGTGCACATACGTGACCGTAAGACTGTCAAGAGTAGCATTCAGTACTAGATAATTTATTTCTATGACTATGATTGAATATCAAAAAAGGAAGATGATATTTCGTTCTTTTATTTAGCTGGTGCAAATTGTTTTTATTTATGTAATTGAGTTATTTCTTCGAATCGGTTTATTTTAACTCTCGCTGTATCATATGTTTCGATTTTTCAACCAAATTATAAAATTCTGTCATGCTATGCTGCGTAAATCATCTACAAAATGCTTACGAATAGTGGCAATTCTCTGTTTTAAATCATCATGCATTCAGTTAATTCGTCATGGAAATAATTTAACTGATAAGCGAAATCTCGTCAAGATACATTATTCTTTCACACAATACAAAAACAATAAAGTTCCAAGCTTTTATTTTTTATTGTTTAAATTTTTAACGTACTTTCTGGATTTTTCAATCCGTTCTGCGATAAATATTTTCAAGAATATTTATTTGCATACTGTCCATTTCAGTTCGATGCTGAAGTAATAAGGATATTTAAATAATTATTTGGAATTAGGTTAAGGAAAAGCAGTAATTTTTCAGCATGGCCCTAGTGTCCAACCAATGTTATTAAGTCCGCTTTTTTTTTCATTGAAATGTAGAACTCATATTTATTTAAATTCGCTCAGAACAAGATAAATAAAATGTGTACTCATAGTTTTTTAGCAGATATTTTTGATGTTACGCTGTTGCGGATGCCGATTCCAAATGATGAATCACGCAAATTAAAAAAAAAAAAAATACACATAACAAACTCTTTGTTTTGCCCAAAATGGTACACGTGGAACGCAATGTTTTACCTTTTTCGGCAATTTTCTAAATCACCGCAAGGTAGCGTATTCGAGCTCTGAAGTTACGAATTATTATTATTCAAAAATCTCAGACTTATCTACTCACCGGTGCAAGACCATCGAACCTCCGGTTGAGTAGCAATTATATATTTCTTCTGGAACGATGCAGGCATGACACTTGATTTCTTGCCTGCGTTTAAAATTTGAAAAAAATCTAGATATACATCAAAAAACGTTCGAAGAAGATCGGTTTGCAATAAATAAAAAACATTGAGTTAATAAAACTGGTGGTAATAAGAAGGTATTGAGATTTTAGGTATGATGCTGATAACAGGCTCAATTGTTTTGGGATCAAGTGCGAAACAGGCGAAACATTAGTTGGATCAGGAGGGGGAAAAATCTCAGTTTTGATGGTTCAACGATGAAAATATTACCTTTAACGATAAAAAAATTTAAAATACAATTCCGAAAAATTATTAAATCAGCAAAAAGCAGAATAGTTAGTCAGTTAGCCTATAGATGGCGAAATAAAACATTTCAGTTGCGCTACCTAAAAGCTAAATAAATAATTACAAACAAAAGTTCGCCTGTTATGTAAGGGAGATAAGTATAAAGCGGAAACGTTACCTTTTGAGAGTGAGCAAAATATAGTTTTTTAAACATTTGGTTCTTTTTTGGCAATTGTAAATTTTTATAGTTATCTTTGTTAAAATTGAAACAAACAAATTCAGGCAAATACTTGTTTTTAATTTAAAAAAAAAAATCAAATAACTTAACCTTTCCGTAAATGCCCAAGGGGTAGGTCCAAAGCGGGTAAGGGATCCGGTGGGTTGTCAAGTTAATTAAATTAATTTGTCAAATTAAACAAACTTGAACGGTAACGTAGCTCACAGCTTTGATTGACAGTGTTACCCAAAGCAGTGAACTCATGCTCATTTGCAGGAAGTTCAGTTTTCCTGAAGTTGTTTTAGGCTTAGTGATCATCAGCCCAAAGCGGGAAATGCCTTTGCATTTGTGTCAGTTGACTTGGCGACTTGTAATCGGAATCTCACGACGCCCAGAGGTATTTTCTTTTGTATTTACTGACCACATACAAAATTAGCTGAACTGATAAGCCTTCAGCTAATTTGCACAAATAAAGGCATATCTGCTTTACCCAAGGACATGAATTCATTTCATCCGATTATAACCACAAATCTAAGTTGCGAAATGCAAATTAGCTTCTTAAATATTATTTATAAATATCACGAAATGGAATCGTTTCCAAAATTTTAAAATTATTTTTTTTCCCTGAAAGAGCATGTTTAAGAACATAGGATCTGACCATTTTTAAATAATTTGTTTAAGTTTAATATTTAAAAAAAAATACTTAAATTTGCGCGCTTTCATTGTTTGCGCTTCTGCCGATGACATCACAAATGATGAAATGCCATTCAGTGTTGCCATTCACAGAGCAAAATATGTAATTCGCTGCTTTAATCACATGCGTTGGCAACGATATTGTTGATAGCAAGCGTAAAGTGCAATATTGAATTCACTTCTTGATTATTATACCGTGGAAACGCGGTAGAAAGATGCGCCGAAGTGCATCATTTGTGACGTCGTCAAGACCACGCCTTGTTTGAAAAATCGGACCTTTTAAAAAATTAATTTCAAAAATAACTGTTGTTAAAACGAAAGTATTTTCTGGGTCCATGGTTGTTTTTTTTTTTTTTTTTTACTTATTCTATCAATTTCAGCAACTAAAAGTAGTACTTTTGACTGAAGGAAACAACCCCATTATTGCTTAAAATTAACAAGGATATTTTTTGAACATTATAGAGAATTTAAAAATTTAAAAAGTCGAAATAAAGTTATGAAACCAGCTCAAAATTGTTACCGTCTTACTTTAAAAAACGCGTGCGCTAGGGAACTCTGGTCGTTTCCCGCAACTAGTCGATACGTGAAGATAGTTAGTCCCTCAGGCTCTTACAGGTGACAAAGAAAAGCAAATGCAAAAGCCTATACCCGCTTACTGCTTACTTTCCCTATCATGACTGAAAATATGGATAATTTTACATATAATAAGCGAATTCAATGCTTAGTTAATTAGTACCTGGATGGTAAACAAAACCAGTTTTTTTCAAGAGATATTTCTGTGCCGCCATCTAGAAACAAACTCATTTACTACAATGACATTTTGCTTAATGATTTGACACACAAAATTTAGTTATCAAACGTACAAACGGAATCATTTTTCTATTGGTCTGGCTTCGTCATAGCAGTTGTGTTGGGAACAACATGCTACGCCCATCACCCGGAACGTTTACAAACCTATAGTATTAGTTAACACATATTAGTGATTTTTTGTTACTCTCTGTTTTTTAAATTTGTACTCTAAATATAAGTATTTGGAAATGAGGCTCATAAACTAAAAATACATTGCCTTTCGGCATTTAATATTCTTAATCACGGATGACAAAGAATTGGTAAATGTACAGTTAAGATTAGTAGATCTAATACATGCAGTAGGATTCGAGCACTTGTTCTACGCATTTCAATGTGACTCTGCTTGAATTAGAGCAGAGGTTCCCGAACTTCAGACCTCCGCGGACCCCCTCCGGGGAAATTACGAACTTCGCCCCCCGCCCTTTCCCGGCGCACCAAAAAAAAGAAAAGACTGATTTGAAACGTTTAAATCCCTTTTTTTAAATATATTTTTACGCTTTTTTTCCCTTTAAATTTATTTATTCATTGTTCTGTATATTTTTCAGAGATCCTTGTCAGGTTTCCATTACTTACATTATTATTTTAAGTTGTGGAAGTAAAATTCCATTTGAAATTCAATCTATACATATAATAAAATAAGATCTTTGTGTGTGTGTGGCGCGCTTCCCGGGAAAACGGCAAGGCCTAGAAAGATGAAATTTGGTGTACAGGTGCTGTTTTTGCCGAAGATGTGCACCTCGGGCTTCGATTTTTGATATTTTAATTAGGAAAAAAGTTATTTAATAATTTATGTGTTTTTTTTGCACTTTTTAGTACTTTTTACCTCACAGACCCCGAACCAATCACACCACACAAATATATTTTGTACTGTAGTGTAGGAAGTTTAATTTTAAATATGATGAATGAAAAAATTGGAAGGCAGAGCAATTTTTGTATTTTTTACGAATTTTCGGAAAAACCTTTAATTTGCAGTTTTTTCCGGGTTTTATTTTTTTCTAATATCATCCTGCGAGAAGTATCAAAGCCTCATTTCTAAAATCTAAGTTGGTTATAGTAAAAACATTTCGCCCTCTTCAGAAGAAAAAAGTTCTTAGGAATAAGCAATAGTTTTTTTTATTTTACAATTTTTTTAAGCTGAACACATCATGTCTTTCCACGCATCGGTCGAAAAAAGGTTCTTCATTCCTTTATGCCTCTGACGTCACTACTTGGATTTCGATTCGATATTTACGACGGAATCTTAATCGCAAACAATCGTAATCTTTTTTTTTTACTATATAGCTTACTTCTACATTTTATGACGTGATGACCACGTGTTTTTCCGGCAGCGCTTGCTTTTTTTCTTTCCTTTTGTTTTTATTTAGGGATTGCATTTATTTCTTTTTCCATCCCCCCCCCACCCCCAAGTTGGACGTTTTGCTGTATCTTTAAAACGAAATATTTCATAGTTGTGCGCATTTAATTCAATAAAAACAGCGAGATTTTCTTTTCTTTGTCAAACGCTACTTTTTGCACACTACGGGGAATTTTGGAGATAACTTTTTTTTTTTTTGCTCAACTTAAATTTAAAAGAAAAGCGGTTTTTTGAGTGATCTTTGTTTTTATTATGAAATGGGCGGGGAGGTTAAAATAAATAGTGGTAGATCGTAAAGGTAGATAGCCGCCGAAGGCGGCAATCTTGGCATAAAAATGTGAATGGCACAAAAAAAGATAGAGATGGATTGATTAATACTGCTGCCAAATTTATTAAAACAGCCGTCGAAGGCGGCAAATGTAGTAGAAAAGTAAAAAGGTAAAGTTAGCCAAACAGCCGCCGTAGGTGGCTGCTTGCATAAAAGGCGAATGGCGTAAAAAGGCGAACCAGCTGGTCGCCGCAGGTGGCTAGTTAGGAATAAAATTGCTATTACCAAATTTCCACAAAACAAATTTACTAATAAAAATGAACTTTTGACGTTAGTGAACAAAACACTTTCCACCTCCAGCTCAGTCACTTACTATGCCGGCTGATAAGTGCTAATAAGCACGAAACTGCAGTCTTCCGCTAGAATGACTGAGCTGATGGTGTATTTCATGTATTGTTATCCTAGTTTAAGTGTGTTAATTTTTCATATGAGTTGTATTTTGACATATTAGGATTTTAATTATTCACTATGGTTCGGGCAAACCTTCCCTGGCAGCGTCGTGATGCTGTGAATAGGATATGCGTAGCCTTTACAATGCTGCCTGCTTAAGTTTGCTTCAATTATATGGAGCCACCGCCCCCTGCTCGCTATCTGTCACCAGACCCCGGAAACTAAAAATGTGCCTTATGGTTTGCATTAGTTTTGTAACAATATGAACTACGTCATGTGCCCAAAATTAATTAATGTGTAGTGTGTTTACTTCTGAGAGTATGTAAGAACTTTTAAATTCCTCATAAATGTGTTTTCTTTTTGAATTAAAATATGGTTACTAATTTTATTTAAAAATTTTTGCTAGATAGCACCGCGGACCACCGGGGCTCCGCGGACCACAGTTTGGGAAATTCTGATTTAGAGGTTAGCATTCATCTGCAAGAGACTGAAAGATGTTTGCAATACATCTGGGAAATGTTTGCCTTTCCATCTAATCGGTGGTCGAACAGTACATTAATATATTTTATTTTATTTCTTATTGTTATTGTTTTTTCATTCATTTTTTTTTCACACATTTTCAGAGAAAGTTCATTGAAATGACTTACGCCATGTTGTACACGACAGCACTATGAGAATATTTCTAATTTTTGTTTGTTCTAGGGATCATGACGATGAATCATCAGTCTTTGATGCAGCCAGGAAACTAAACGAAGTATCAAGTTTGAAAGGACTTGGCAGGTAAGAAGTGTTGTTAGCGCTCGAACGATATTGATAAAACTACTTTAATGACCTCTCTCTATATCACCCGTTCAGAAATATCGGGCCTATCCTTTGTCTCAAGGAAAACTATATCTGAAAAAAAGTTGCTACTCATTTCACAACGCAATTAATAATCAAAATAATAATAATAATAATAATAATAATTATTATTATTATTACTATTATTATTATAAAATAATAATAATATTTATAATAATAAAAATTATAATAATAATATATAATTATAATAATAAACCTAGGAAATACTTTTGTTTTTCCTACACTTAATTTTTAATTATTTTTTTTAAATGCCTAAATTTTAAAACCAAATGTTTCATCGTGGGACGTCAAAAGTGACGACAGCCATCTTGAATCGGAGCACGCGGTTGTCTTTTGTGGCTAGATATTGCCCTTAACTTTTTTTTTTTTTTACGCTGCGACAGTTTATTTGCGGAACGAGAATTATTAGTTAAATAAAATATTCATTTCGCAAATTTCGGCAGTGTCCTGAAACTATTCTGGTAACCCTAGCGAATTGTTCACTTGCGACGTCAGCAGCGAAAATGCAAACAACGGCTAAATGTCGGTCGTTTAAAGTTAATTTTTTTGGACAGAAAATAAGTCAAAATAAAGAAAAAAAATTTAATTTGCCCCATGTTTTGGATCACGCTCTTTCATTTTTTTTTCTTTTTTGAAAAATGGGATCTGTAATAGTGTAACAATCTGAAATTTTAATTGAGGGTATATACTGCACGTAGGTGAACGGGAGAAGTTGAAGGTATATAGCGTGCATTTTTATCCGTAATATATTTCAAGTAAACACAGTGTTTTAAGAATTTTTTAAATTTTATCACATAAACTGTGTTTGTTATTAGTATTGTTATTTTATTGACTCGTTCATGTTTGCTGCAAATCCAAGTGATTAGTTATTACCACAGTAAATAGTTATGCTTTATCTCAAACAGTTTGAAACATTTGAAAACATCCATATTTTTCACAACCAGTAGTTTCATACATGTTTTAATTCAATTATTACATTTTCACTGTCTATTTTTAATCTTCACAGGGTGCCCTGCCAAGCACCTGGAGGTGTACACTGTACACCTCAGGACAAATTTAAAGTTCACTCAATGTCAAACAATCAAAAGAAAACATATCCGATGGTTAAACACTCTCCCTTGTTCGAAATGAACGCGGATATTTTAAAAACTTGCTGGGAAATTATTAAATTATTTCCCTTTATCCAAATGAGTAAAAAGTTTTTCTTTTTTTAAACACATTTTACAAGTAAAGTAATATTTTAAGAGAGAGACATTTTTCTTTTAACAAATGAAGCTTGATTTTTGTTGCTATTTAATTGCCGGCAAATGTGTGCTTCATATTTATGCATCATATGTTTCCCTTGTAGGTATTTCAAACAAATCGCGCAGTCCGCCCGAACAAGCACAGGTGAAAATATTGATGATTTCTTGGGGTGTGTTAACATTCGATTAGAGGTAAGTTACTATTCGTGTAACATTTAGTATTGAAAATAATGCCTTAAACTTAAATATTGATTCGAAGTTATATTACTAATTTCAAGTATTTATATCACTCATTTTAAGCTGTCTGATTACTTTTAAAACGCGGTTTTCGACAAAAATATCAATTTTTTAATTTTATACCAATTTTTCACACTTTTTTTTTTTATTTTAAGAATTGCGTTTGAACTTTCTCTCAACCTCTCATTTAGCACATGAGTGATAACTGATTTTCTGTAGCCAAATCAGATTTTTTTAAGCTAGAAGCTGCAATCTGCAAATCAAATCCTTAAAGGGTTTTTAATTTTACGGCTGAAATGGAATTTAGAAGGCAAGTAAAATGTTTAATTAATTTTTTTAACAATTACTATTTTCAGTATTTCGGCAGAAAATTTAATTAGAGCCATCTAGCGTAGAATGCTTAACGGCAGTTTAGCAGTCTCATAAAACAGTGAAATTAGTTTCATTCAACCTGATGAGTGGTTTTTTATGTTTTCTTTTTTATTTATTTATTTTTTTTAAGTGTTTAAATTATACTTGCGTAATTTCTCACATGCTTCGCAGAATAGTCTGCATTTAAAATCCTTACAGAGAAAAGTATTGTGTGACGGTTCTCCGGGAAAAGAAATTATTCTCACTGCATTCTGGAAAAAGTAAAGCATTTCAATAAAACAAAATTGTACACTGTAATCAGTTCTACTCTAGGATGGCTCGAAAAATCTATTTTTTTTTAAATTTATTTAGGAACGTTACCTCTCAAAAGTGTTAGTTTGATATCCTCAATTAGGAAAAAATAGTAAGAAAAAAATCTAATTTGACATCTTCAGTTCGCGCATAAGGCTGAAAGTTTGAAAAAATATTGTTAAAAATTGAAATTTTCAGGAAATAATAAAATTAGGTTTTTTGTATTTTTTCATAAAGTAGCAGAAACACATTCATAAAAAAAACATAAAACCTTTTATTGCTTTAACATAAGATCTTTAGTTCGCGCATACACCCTAGATTGGGCTGGAGGTTTTAACCCAATTTAAGGTGTATACGCAAACAAAAGATCTTATGTAAAAGCTATGAAATATGTTTTTAGGTTCAAAATACGCAATATACTGACAAGTTATGACTGTTGCGTTTTTTTCTTGTTGTAAAATAGCTTAGGGGTCTCTGTGACCCCTTTCAGTCTTTCTAGGTATAAAGATCAATATAGATACAGTACTATCAGGTGAATGACTAAATGAATAAATAAGCATTTATATAGTGTCATATAAGGGACTGTCAGAAAGTTTCATTAAGCTTCGTTATTATTCGAGTTATTGAATAACAAACTACGCGAAGTGCCACACATGCCCCTCTGTCTTTCTAGTGTTAAAGGAGAGGGGGGAGTTCGAAATGTCTCAGTGATTCTGAGAGTAAACCAACTTTTTCACTATTCCATCTACACTGTAAAAAAATTCCGAAACGTTACTGGTTATTTCCGTGGAACGTCTCGGGATTTCACACGTTTTCACCTATTTCCCCGTAAAAACAAGTATCTTCACGAAAAAGTTTTCTGAATCGCTACAAGTTGCACGCGTGCAGACTTTTCACTGTTGTGGAAAATATTTTTAGCGAACAGTTTAAAGATTGAATGAACGTGTTTATTAGGTGTATGGGCCGTAAAGATAGCTACAGCCTTGCAAGGCAGGAATTGTAGGCAAGAGAAATGCTTGGTTTCTTCTTGCATAGTTTTGGCCGTGGTCGCTCTGATTTTTATGGAGTTTCGGCAGAACAGGAAGGTTCTAATCAATAACTCTACACATAATTAATTTTTTCTAGAAGGTTCTAGAGATACGACTGGCTTCAACAGGGGAGATTTCGCACTTCTTCAGAAAGTTTCAAGGTTAATTTCAGAAAGGTTACTGACTTTTAGCGAAAAACGTTCCTGGTTTTTCCAAGATATGTTACTGAAAGGAATTGGGCACATCAGCTGCCTATTATTTTCCAGGAACGTTTCTGAATCGTTTTTACAGTGTAATTTCTTTCCTCCTTTTTATTCCAAACAAGAAACATACACATTTCAAACGATAATAAATTGATAAATATCAAATTTACAACACGACAGACGAGGGGAAAAAGTGTTCCCAAAAAACCTTATGCTAGGATTTTACTCTTATGAACTTTTTCAAATAATAATGAGCTGAAAAAAGGTGCTGAAACAAAGATTTTGCACTGTAAAAACGATTCAGAAACGCTGCTGGAAAATAATGGGCAGCTGATGTACCCAATTTTTTCCAGAAACATATCTTACCAAAATCAGGAATGTTTGCCGCTAAAGTTCAGTAACCTTCATGAAATTATCCTGGAATCTTTCTGAAAAATTCCGAAATCTTCCCGTTTAAAGCCTGTCCTGTCTCTGGAAAGTTAGTGTGAACTTAGATGAGCATATTATAATAGCTTGGCACCATCCTGCGTTTCCAGGAAAGCTCCAAACGCAGTAATGCAAACATGGCCAAAGCTAAGACAGAATTGCAAGTAAGTGCCTTTTACTCGCCTGCAATTCTTGCAAAGCTACGTACACCATAGACTTATTTGCGCCCTTTAGACGCCTTACCAATCTAGGCGGACCGCAATCGAGTTAAAGCTAATACACTTTACAAATACACTCAGTTAATCTTTAAACTGGGAGCTAAAAATATGTTTTACAACAGTGAGAAGTCTGCATTCCTGCGAATTGCAGTAATTCAGGAATCTTTTTGACAATGATACTTGATTTTTCCAGGAAGTGGATAAAAACCTATTAAACCTTGAAACGCTACACGGAAATACTCAGTAACGTTTCGGAATCTTTTTACAGTGTGTATGCAAGTTGTAAGTTTCATTTTTATAGTTTCCATATTTATTTGCAATATATATACTTAATTACTAAGCAATTCTGTTGCTTAATTAACTTATCTCAAAAAAATTTAACCATTAGTATGAATTACTTTCATTATACAGCTATTGATTTATTATTACTACGTTTTATAATAAACGTTCTCAATTTGGAAAAGTAAAGAAACATTCCCCACTTAATAAAATACTCCGCTTAATCGAATAATATTTCTTAGAACATATGGTATTCGATTACGCAGGGGCGACAGCATTTCTTGGTCTCAATATATCTGAGACATAATCAAAGTAAAATATTTTAAACTGTTAAGATTTCTGAAGCGAATTGCTATTTTATCGAATTATGAAAGTTTTTGAGTGTTACCATTAATTTGGCAACCCACTGTGCGTATTAGATTTTTTTTTTTTTTTTGGAAGAGATTCATATTTTGTTTGAAATCAGTTTCAAGTGAGACCTATGATTGAAATCATTTGCAATGTCAGCTAATTGAGAAAATATTGATCTTCTGCAAAAAAAAAAAAAAAAAAAAAAAAAATACGATTTTCCTTTTACGGGTAAGTAGGCTCATTTAGTTCAAGACGGAATTTCTAGGTTTTCAGTCAGCTAGCGGTTTCTGGCGTTTCAAAAATGCCAGCAATCGCATGATGCAGCCAGCTTTAAGAGTGTCAAATTCATTCTGTTCCTTTAATTTTTTGGACCAAAAATTAAAGAAAAACGGGGAATTTTATTTTTGGCTAAATAAATTCTATCTATGGGTTTAAAGGGGTAATTGTCGAATTTAATATTACAGTTCTGGTAAAAAAAATTGCATCATCCTCGCATTTTTACAACAATGAGATTATGTGAAAAGTTTTGGTCGACCGATTAACGATGAATGTATGTGACATTTTGCAAAACTTATGAAATAAATGTTTAACAGCAGGAATCCGATAATTGTTTACGTAGATCGGGGCTGTTTCCGGGCCAAGGCAAACTGCTAACCCCATGCTCATTTTTCCGTTTCTGAACCTGCGTGTGAGTTTAGAGAAAAAAAATTACTTAACCCCATGTCCATTTAAGTCTAATGGCAGGATAAAGGTTTTTAAATGGCTACTTACCAGTTTTGCCCTATGGCACGGAGCAAGAATCATCCGGGAAAATGACATTTGGAACTGAAGTAAGTGATCCCGGATAGTAGGAAGCAATTTCTCCTCCAAAATGCCAATATACGCCTGAGCGTTTACTGTTCTTTGCACAAAATGAAGCCCACCAACTCCTTGATCAGAAATACATCCCCAAATCATCTGGGATACGAGATGCTTGACTATGTGTTAAATGCAGTCGGGATGATATTCCTCTCCTTTGCGGCGCGGGTGATGCAGTTTTTTTTTTTTTTTTTTTTTTTTTTTTTTTTTTTTTTTTTACCATTACTGTAATAATAACATAAAAAACTGAGTGCGTTCTTTTCTTTCTAGCTTAGATTTAAAAACCGTACTGCATTTTATTTTATTATTATTTTTTTTAATTTCCCACTTTTCTTTCTTTTCTTTTTTTTCCAGCTTGTCTTTAGCTGACTTTGTAATATCATTACGCACAGTATTATTCTAGTTGAGTTCACTTTTTAAAATTAAATTAGGAATAACATAGTTCAGAAAGTGTAATTAAATGTTTTTTAAAAAACATTAAACATGTACGTTCTTTATCACAAAGCATCATTAATGACGGTATAAAAATAATACACATTACTCAGTCCTCTAATATAAGCGAGTTTTTTTAATTTTTCTCGAGCAAAGTGCAGTGTCGAAATATTTTAATGAAAGCCTATTTTTTTCTTGGGCATTTCATTTCCCCTGAATAAAACGCAAAATCTTAGCAACAACTTTGCATTTTATTAACATCTAAATTGGATTTTAAGTATTTCGCTCGCTGCAGTGTTATTTATTCCAAGCGGTTTTTTCCCTTTCATTTATGCAGCTAATGTTAGTTGTAGTTTTTTGTTTTGCCTTTGGACATGAAAGACCGTTTGAGTAGTTGATGTTGAAGTCTTCCTTTGTAAAAGATATATAAATGCAAATTTCTCTTCGAGTGTTTTTTTTTATGTTGGGCGACTGTCAGCTAAATGTAAGAGAAAATTTTCGAAAAACATTTATTACGTAAAAGTTAGTTTTACTCCTGGAATGTGTGAAATGTTCTTGTGTTTATTTGTTGAACTGTATTTGGTGTCGAAATTAATTACTTACTGTACAATATTTCAAACCATACGATATTTAAAACCATACAACAGTGTTATAAAGTAAAATTAACTAGGAGCATTTGAAAGAGCTTAATAAAGTTCCATCAACATGTTTCTGGCAAATTATTTGCTCTTCTGTCCCAGTATGAGGTCTTAAGGCCTGCCGAAATTTTAAAAAATCAACAAAATTGGCGAGTTTCGGTGAGAAATGGGAGACATCTTTCATACGCTTTGCAGATGGATATCCTATGGCATGCAGATGGCGAAATCGACGGTGAGAAATAAAGTATCTTCAAGTTTTCGCCAAGTCTTTAAATTCGGCGCTTTTCTCTAAACTTTGGCAGACTTTCAGACCTTTTACCTCGAGAACGAAGGAACGAGGGCAAATAACTTATGCAAAATACTTTTTGTGTAAAAAAATCTCAATATGCTGATTCGACTGCTACCTACTTCATTTTTTAACTTTTTTCAACGTAAGCGTGTGTCTGATCGTAACTTCCCTCCAGATACAAGGACGGGCTATTAATTTCCAGGACTGACGTAACTGTAAGAGAACGAAAAGCCGGAAGATGGCGCTAAAGGTTGCATATTGAAGAGCATGTTTTGCGCATGTGCAATGCAATCGGCGCCATTCTGTAGAAAGTAGTTCTCGTGGAAAGGCGCATTAAAACGTAGCTCTTTAAGTCCTGTTGTCAACATAATGCAAACTTTTTCAATTGTTCCAGCGTGCGTACGGACTGCGGCCGACCTGTGTGTGGATCATCATCGACGCTTTCGTACCCGTCCCAAAAGTGTTTAAACCATTTAAAAGTTCTTGAGCGCTATAACGCTCCCTCGCCATAAACTTGTTTCAACATTTTGTATGTTTCTGCAGTTGTCTTGCCCAATTCGAAACAAAATTTAATTCTTTGCTCCATTTGCACCTCGACGACAGGAATTGAGAGCTACGTTTTATTGCGTCCTTTCACGAGAGCCACTTACTTTAGAATGACGCCGATTGCACTGCACATGTGCAAGAAAACGTTCTTCAATATGCAATCATTAGCGCCATCTTCCGGCTCTTCGTTCTCCTACAGTTACGTCAGTCCTGGAAATTAATAGCCGGATCTTGTATATTTATACTAAGACGAATTTCAAATTCCTTAAATAAAAAGGTGAAATCCTATCTTTTAAACTATTACTTTGCCGTTATTTTGTTTTTACCAGTCGAATGTGAAAGTAGAAAATCAATGCAAATTTTTCTTTTCTTTCCAAAATACATTTTTATTTACTTGCAGTTAATGGTTTCTTTCTTGCTAACTCCAAAGAAATTCTTGCATCAAACCATCAAACTTTTAATATCTTAACTCTTTATCTGATTTTGAACATTTGTGCACATGGAAGTTTGCATTTAGGGCTAAAGGTTGCAAAAGTATAGGCTTTGCAGGTTAAATGAGACAAGCTGTACACGCTGTATGCATTGCAAAACGTCTAAATACAAAAGCCCAGTTCTTCTGTGGTAAAAAATATCATACGCCACAAGTTAAGGGTTAAATTAAAATACAATTTCGAAATATATGATATTAAAGTTATGTTAACAACTGTATTTCAACGCGTAGGAAACAAATTATTTTTATAGTTTTCCATATTTTTCAACTTAATTTTAAAGTTTTGTGACTGAAACTAATAATTTTCATGCAGTCAATATTATAATCTACATCAGTTATACGTGGCTTTTAATATATTCCCAGTTAATCATTTTTCTTTGAGCCTAAACATGCCGCTACCTTTGTGATTGCATTAGCTTTAGTAAATAGCAAATTAGCTCCAAATTAATTCAATAAAGCACCTAAACAAAAAGTGCATTCATTAATTAAAAAACCCATTAATTTTAAAAGGATTCACTCCAAAGTGACGTTAATGGACTTGGGCGCCGCCATTATGTCATTCTTAAATGTCTCCAGGTTTAATTAGAAGGCAAACTAAGTTCTTCAGTGACTAAAACATCTATTATTTTCTTTGAAGCCAATTATGCTTTTAAAGATATAGTACGCAGCAGAATAACGCTTAATTCTACTGGAGCGAAAGCATTTTAGCGGAGAAAATGAACTTCAGATTGTTTTTTCTAAGCATGCCCTTGAGATTAGTTTGGAAATTCACAAATTTTCTTCTTAATGATAAAAGTGTTACTCCTATGTTTTACATAACTGAATCTTAACATTTAATTTTTACAATTTGCTGTAATAAAAATAATCGCAATATTGCAATAAATGAGGGAAGAAAGAAATTTATAAAACTTTCCAACAAAAGGCGATTATTCTTTCATCCAGAATCTCTTTTATTTTGCATTGGAAAAAGCAACTCACTATTTTATTCAAGTTTCACCAGAGATATATAACTCTATCATTCTCAAATAAGTATCCTCATGAATTCCAACCATTGTTTGTGAGTTACCCTGTGTAGCCATGATACTTGGTTTTGCATTTATCACTTAGTTCTGTCTGTTAGGATGTGCATAATCATGGACAATATGTGCGAAGTGTTTTACTGATATATGCAAGTTACTCAGATAAATACTGAAGTTTTACTTTTATAGGACATTTTATCTCCTTCTTGTACTGACGACAGAAAAAACTTACTTTTATTGTCAAGGTGAGACAAATCCCTGGTGCCAAGACGCCCGGGTGACAAAAAAAGTATTAACAACAAGTTCTTTCTGAACAAGAATGTTTTAAAAGCCAGGATACCTTGAATATTCCTATAAACTCTGTTGGAAATTCCAAATAATATTATCAATAATTCACGTTTATTTTGATATATTTGGCATTAATTAAATCCCCATTTTCTTTTATCTTGCAAAGTCACAAATGCTAATTTCAATGTATATAACGTATTTCCCGATCGTAGACACGTGCATGCCTTACGTCATGAAATGACGAAATTCCTTATCCATTTGATTGGCCGCCGTTCTAACATCGGGAAATGCGCATTTTACATACAAATGACTCTGGCTGACTATATATGTTGCTTCTGTAGCTCAGTTGCTCTCTCTCTCTTATTTTTAAGGCGCCGTATTTTAGTTTCATAGTCAGCCAAGTCGGCTACTTGCCGTCATGCTCTCGATTAGTCATTTTATAACTGTAAACATTATCTGCAAACCTTAAGTTTAAATAATTGAAACTTCGATTGCTTAAATGATTCTTCATTTGTCATAATGCAAATTTACAAATAATGGTTTCATAGAAAAGAGAAAAGGAGCAGCTTCTAAGTGGTTTAGATTCTCTGGGAATATCAAGACTTTTCCGGAGTGTCACTGGTGCTCTGCTGGAGAGGTTTCACCTGAGCACATTCTATCTTGTTTGGGTTTTACGAAGGATGAGGTCCTTAGTGACCCATTGCTGTTCTTGGATTTTTTGCAGATATTTGGATTCATGGGGGTTGTTTAGCATTGCTAAACATGCCCGAGATAAGTCAAAAAAAAAAAAAAATAATAATGGTTTTGCCTGTTTTACTAAACTATATATGCTTCGAGAGAACTTACTTTGCAATATCATATTTCATATGTAAATAGCTCGCCCAGGATAACACTGTATCATATCACCAAGGAGGAAATAAATTCATAATTTCAAATACAGGTATTGTTTTCTGAAAAGGACTCCAGTTACACTTTGCAACTAAAATGCACTAATTAAATTAGTCATCGGTGCGATAACTTCATTGATAAAACCTCATCGCACAATAAACTCTGAGAAAAAAATTGTCAGCCGCATTTTATTTTCCTGTGTTTTAAGATTTTACGAATTTTGTCTGTCTCTGCTTATTATAAAAGAGATATGATCAAAAATATGTCTCCTACAGTATGAATGAAACCATTGTTGTTGTTTTGCCCACGGGTAATCTATATTAGACTAAAGGCGTTCCATACAACCTTGGCAATTTCAATGCAGTTATCCTCATAAAAGTCTGCCTGTGGATTATCTGTAATTTCTTAAAGGTTTCTTTGGATGGCCCACTGTAAAAAAATTTCGAAACAGTACTGATTATTTCCGTGTAACGTTTCGGGATTTCAATGGTTTTTATCCACTTCTTGGAAAAATGAAATATCTTCGTCACAAAGTTTCCAGAATTGCTACAAGTTGCACGAATGCAGATTTCTCACTAATGAAAAATATTTTTAGTTTCCAGTTTAAAGATTAACTGATCGCAATTTTTTATAAATTGCATCGGCTTCCGTACGATTACGGCCCGTCCAGACTAAATAAGCTTCCAAAGGGAGCTTATAAGTTCATGGACTGAGTAGCTTTCGAAGAGTTGCAGGAGAGTAGAATTCTTGATACTTTTTTGCAATTCTGTGTTAGCTTTGGGCATGTTTCCAATACTGATTTTTGAGCTTCTTTGATAAACCAGGAAGGGGCTCCAAGCTATTATATTATACCTGCTTAAGTTTACTCTAAAGTTCCAGAGACACGACTGGCTTTAAACGGGAATATTTCTGAATTTTTCAGAATTCCAGGACAATTTCAGGAAGGTTACTGAATTTTAGTGGATAACATTCCTGGCTTTTTCAAGACAAGTTACATGCTGATATTGGGTACATCAGCTGCCCATTATTTTCCAGGAACATTTTTGAATCGTTTTTACAGAGCAGGGCAGGAAAAATGTGTGCCGGATTTAGTTCGCACTCCATACAACTTCTACTGTCATCATATTTAGATCATATTACTAAGTGGGCAGATAAATGGGGTATGGCAGTTAATGTAGGGAAATGTCAAGTGCTACACTTAGGTCATGGAAATAAGCGTATGAGATATCGTTTACAGGGTTCAGTCATAAATCAAGCAGAAAATGTTATGGATCTGGGTGTCTTTATAAATCAGGACTTCAAGTTTAGTCAACAGTGCAGTATTGCTAGTAACAAAGACAACAAAATGCTTGGGTTCATCAATAGATCTATTTCAAACAAATCTAAGAAAGTTCTTCTGCCTTTATATAGGAGCTTAGTAAGACCTCATTTGGAGTATGCTGTTCAGTTTTGGTCGCCTTATCTGAAGAAAGATATTTTTGTATTGGAAAGGGTTCAAAGAAGGGTAACTAAATTAGTAAGGGGACTCTCAGATTTAGATTATGATACCAGACTTAATAGGCTTAACATGTATAGCCTGGATCAAAGGAGAGTCAGAGGGGACATGATTCAGTTATTTAAATTTATGAAAATGAAAGATGTAAATGGATTAAATTTTTGCGGGGAAAGCAGGACAAGGGGTCATTGTTTTAAGCTATTTAAATCTCAGGCTAAGTTGGAAATCAGGAAAAACTACTACTTTAGCAGGGTCGTGGGCACTTGGAATAGCTTACCGGAAGAGGCGGTAATGAGCAAGGGAGTGGATAGCTTTAAGAGGGCCATTGATCTTCATTGGGGACTAATTAATTGACTAGGACCAGCCTAGCTGGGCCCAGAGCCTGTTGCTGGTCGTCACATTTGTATTTGTATTTGTATTTGTATTTGTATATGCATTTCTTATACCATCCTTCTGGATTTTCCATTTAGAGCCATTCCACGAAAAAGGCAACTGCCTGTCCCGCACGTGACGGTTCATATATTTCATTAAAAAGTGATAATTTTAAAGGGAAATGACGAAATTTTTTGCTTAAAATATCATAAATACGTTTGTAATTTGTTAAGCAGAAAAAACATCTTCATTAATGTTCTAAAGTATTATTTTTAAATACTATATGAGACTCATGTGCGGGACAAAATGACCGTTCTGCGTGGAATTTCACTGCAGTGTTCCGTTCTCAGTCTAGTTAGGGTCTTTGCAATGATTCTATTGTTAGTTAATTCGTAGAGTACTTAATTAATCGGGGGAGCTTGTAACCTTTATAGGACGAGTAGGTTAGTTCAAAAATACATGTAAAAAAAAGTTACTCCTATATAAGAAGATACCCCTCAATATTTTTAGACTTGTGGATAGTAATATCCTGGAAGAATTTTAGCTTCGTATTTCAACTGAAAGAGGGTGCTCAACCCCCTCCCCCGAACTTAATTGGTATGGGGAGTGCTGTATAAAAAGTACATTGAACTGTAAAAATAATGCCACATAATATAATATACACTAGTAATATGCTTATACATTGCAATAATATAATTATTTACAAAAACATAGCCGGGGAAAATAAATGTTTCTAAATTTGTGACATTTTCTATGCTACTGCTAATGTTAAATTAAGGGATCATTGAGCACCTTCTTAAAATTTGAGTAAAAAGCTAAAACTTTTACAGCATAAGGCTATTAGTAAATCTAGAAAAAATAGGGGGTCCTGGACTCTAGCTGAAAAACCTTTTCTTGACCCACCCTAAGGACCAGTCTCCAAGTAGCGGATAGGGAATAAATACCTCCATCTGTTATCCTTTCGGTGGAAGAAGGGAAATAAAATACCTCAAGCGGACCACTTTCCAAGGATTGTCCATCTGTAAAACCAATTATCAGCGTAAATAAAGAATCGTGTGTATTTGCAATTTGCACTTAATTTTTGATCTGATTTTATTTGCATCTAAATTTATTTTCCAGGATGTTCCTTCTGCGGGACTTGACTGCTGGTTCTCCTTGGAAGGGCGAACGGAACGCTCCAGTGTCCAAGGGAAGATCAGGCTCAAGTTGTCTCTGAGCACGCGGGAGGACGAAGATGCCGACGCTGAGGACGACAACTGGAAGGAAGTTGTCGAACACCAAGAGCTGCTTTGGGTCTTCATACAGCACGAACTGAAGCAGCAGCTCGTGAGTATTGCTCTCCCGCAACCGAGTGTTATTTTGAATGGTATTAACAATAAGAATCTGAGAATGTCAACCTAAGACAAGACATTTCTTAACTAAAAAGCCTTTTTTTGTCTTAGCTGTTCAGTTCCTACTAATAGACATAAAGAGCCTATATTCAGTAAAATACCGCCATTAGCCAGGTCTAAAGCAGAAATACAGGAAATACACCGCCAGCTCAGTCATTTCCAGCCGAGGACTGCAGTTTCGTGCTTATTAGTACTCATCAGCCCGGCTTAGGAAAGTGACTTCTGCTTTAGCCCTGGCTAATGGCGGTATTTTACTGAATATACCATGCCTTGCCTTCAATCTTCGAGTTGAACCGAACCATTGCTTCGATCTCTCGTCTGGTCCGTGCTAGTTCTATATTAGCTACCAGTTTGTTTGGCACTCTTGGCTTCCTTAAGAGGTTTTCCATCTCCAGCTCAGTCACTTTCTTATGCCGGGCTGATGAGTGCTAATAAGCACGAAACTGCAGTCCTCGGCTGGAAACGACTGAACTGGCGGTGTTTTTCATATATAAAAAACCTAGTCATTAGGGTAGCGGACTCGGAATATTCAAGTGCGTGGTTTGATTCCGGAGTTGACATAAAAACCACGTAGTACATGTAGGCTAAGTAGTTACTATATCTGGAGACTGCTGAACCTTCTCCTTCAGGTTTGTGCCTAAATTCTGGAGTTGAAAATAGCTAAGAGCGCCATCTCTTGATAGCTAACTTAATTATCTACGTGCTGCGCTAGGATTAATGACTGTAACCTGTTAGGTGTTTTATAACATTAAAGATTAGAGGCAAGTGCTCCACGTTTGAGTTAATTAATAAATTCAGTTTCTATTTTTTTTTTAAGTACGGAAATCTATATCCTTATGAGGATGTAAGAAGAAGTATGACGTCCCGACATCACATGTTTTGCTCGAAATAAAAACCTTCAATATACTTCACTAATACAGCATGACAAGTGAAGAAGTAAGAAGAGGGAGGGAGGGGGGATAAAGCAAAGTGTGGCAAAAGGGAAAAGATGGTACGTTGAAGAAAAGTTTGATCATTTATAGACAGGTCCTAAGCAGTATTTGCAACTTAAAAGCAGTGTTCGGTACTTCCTCCAAAAAAAAAAAAAAAAGCTACCTCGTTGAAAGTTTAATTTTTAATTGTTGTTTTGTAATGGCAACAGTAGTAAAAACAGATTGTCTTTCTTCTTGCAAAAAGTGTTGTTGCATCTAATGAAGTAGTGGCTTCATACGTTGTTTTATTTGAAGCAGTGGCTTCATATGTATTATTAGGAGTTAATTAGGAGTAGTGGCTCTAACTAATAAAGTGTGTTGATTTAACTTTTACACAGTTCACATTGTGTTTTGTGAGTATGTTCGTTTCGAACCAGAACGTAACAAGCAGTATTTGAAAAACAAACTATTTTATAGAAAAAAAAGCTACTTATGTCATGGCCAGGGCTGGAGAGCCGGAGGGAAGATTTCTGGCTCCGACTCCGACTCCTGAAATTTTAGAACCGTCGACTCCGACTCCTTTGCCCCAAAATCAGTCAGACTACGACTCCACAAGCACTGGCAGAGTTGCGAACTTTAAGGGAAAATGACGGACACCGACTCAGAGCTCTTGGAACTTTTAGCCTTCTACTCCTAACTCCGACTTCTTTGCCCCAAAATCAGTCCGACTCCAACTCCTGGTCATGTCACAAGTTTCTTACATGATTTTTATTTTCTGATGATTAGTTACACATTTTTAGTCTTTGATAATTATTTGCTTTTCTGAATAACATTTCATGTTACTTTTCCAAATATAGTTCCCGAGTTACGAGTGGGCGGGAGATCTTCCACAACCGGCATTGACCATTTTGCACCAGCATGCAATTCAGGGTGATATCACAGAGCTTCAGCAGACACTCTGGTAATGTACACGTTTACTTTCTTCCAATGTATTTGAATTTGTTGTGTGCCTCTAAAATAGTTTGTTTGTTTCTTTTCCTCTAAGTTTTTATGTACTTACTCTCAGATCATAGGGCTTGTTAATGTCTGACCTTCAATCCTGATGGACCTTCAATCCGGGACTAAAAATATTCTAGCATTTCAATATTCAGTATTCTATGATTTTGCTTAAAATAGCTGATCGTGTAACTAAGTCCACGCAGTACTGCAGCCAGAATATAATTTCTGAAGGGGGTTTTAAAAAGTTCTTATATGTATATATACACTACTGTATTGTTATCGGTAATAATGTCGAAAACAATGCCTGTTGAGTAGGTTTTGACCTCCATATCTACGCCACTGCCTCTAGAGCCTGTGACTTCTTGTAACCTTTTCAGTATAAAATCTAGAAGGCTTTTTAATGTTGTATATCAAACACTTCATTGTAAGAACGATTCAGAAACGTTCGTGGAAAATAATGGGCCTGAAATTATCCTGGAAGTTTCCTGAAGTATTCAGAAATCTTAAAACCAGTCGTGTCTCTGGAACTAGAGTGAACTTAAGTAGGTATAATGTAATTGCTCGGCGCCTTTCTGATTGATCAAGAAATTTCAGAAAGCAGTATTGCAATCATGGCAAAGCTAAGATAGAATTCCAAGCAAGTTTCAAGAATTGTTCTCGCATGCAATTCTTGCAAAGTTACGTAGTCCATAGACCTTTTTGCGCCCTTTGAGAGCCTTATTAGTCTACACGAGCCGCAATCGAACTGAAGCGGATACATTTTAATTCGCTCAGTTAATCTTTAAACTGGGAGCTAAACATATTTTTCACGACAGAGAGAAGTCTGCATTTGTGCGACTTGTGGCAATTCAGGATACTTTTTGACAATGATACTTGATTTTTCCAGGAAGGGAATAAAGACCTGCGAAATCACGAAACGTTACACGGAAATAGTTACGTTTCGGAATTTTTTTTTTTAACAGTATTGTTTAGGTTTTTCAAGAATCAGAAGCAGTTGCATTCTATTTATGGGTGATTCTCCAAAAACCTGAAAATTTCCCATCACATTTTTTTTAAATAAAAATACTGGAAAAAATTATAAAAACCTGAAAAAAATTATTCCTACACTTTATCAGGAACTAATTAAGAGAAAAATAGAGGGAACTCACTTAAACGATGTTACACTCTCAAAATAGGGGGTCAAATTTTCATACAGCAAAAGACTGACAAGCAGCACCAAGAGAGTTACAAAATAAATTTCTTCAAGAGATGTAACTATGGTAATAAAGAAATAACTGAAGCCTAAATGAAAAAGTATGGTTATTAAATGACAAAACAAAATTTATGTAAAACCTCCCTTAACGGACACCCAAAATTTCTTCTAGTACAAGTCCCACATAGGTTTTCTTTATTATTCACTCTAAATAGCTTACACTTCACGTAACGGACATAGATTTCAACGGAAAAAAAATCGATTGCTACAGAAAACGCTTTTTTAAGTTTGTCATACACATTATGATAAAATTTACAAAAAGAAAATTCACCTTCTCATTACCAGTGAATTGTTTTATAGTTCAGGAAATACGAACATAAAACAAAAAAAAAAGGAATCAGCAATATTAATAACATAAATTTAATATTAATTTAAAACAACTACGAAATTTATAGCAACTTCACTAATCTATTCGAGCAACATTTTGATAAACAAATGTCTAACCAATAAATCTCTTTTGGGACGATTCGTCTGAAAAACAACAAAAAAATATTAAGTAAATAGAATTATTTACTGATATGGCACAAGATGTTTTTATTGTCAGGTACTTAGATATAAGAAAAAATTCAAAAAAATAATAATAATAAATTAAGAACATTCTTAGCTGTACCCAAATTGGTTTAGGTAATATCCTGAAAATTATCTAAAATCTTTTTAGCATTACGAGACGTTTTTTTTTTTTCCTCAAATTAATTGCAAAGCAACGGCTGGAGCAATTAAACGAAATTTGACATACAAAGTGAAATGATAATGATGATCATAAATATGTAATAAAATAAAGGGGAGTTCTTCTAGAAACTTGTTGATGCGTATTTTACAATGTAGACGACCCCTTAACCACAGTCAAATACCTTCTGTTTAGACTGCATTGTTTCTGAAATAATAACACCTTTCATTCACACATGCCTCTAGTGTCAATTGTCTTTGAATATGAACTAGAGTTTTGTTTTTTTCCCTATGACTGTACAAAGATTTATGTACAGGGTGTCCTGAAATAAGCTGAGGTTTTTGACAATTTCATAACAGGAAAATGGTAAAAAAAAAAAAAAAAAAACCCCACAATTTTGCAGAACATTCATGTGACAGGGCATACATGTAACTATTCCCTCTCAGAGGTACTGATTTTAGTTTTAAAATCCTCTAATAGATGGCGCTGCAGGTGGGATATCTATTAATCATAGAAAATTAACTGCAAATCACATATCATGCTTTTGATATTTTAAATTAAAAAAAATAATCTGCAATTTATTCAAAATGTCCACCATCTGCTACAATTACACGCCGCACATAGGAGTATTTGGCTAGTAAAACCGGACAAAAACCAAAATCCACAAGTTTGACGAAAATGGTTTTAAACCTACTTTACTTCAAGTCAGATAATTGTTCTATCAAAGGGCAGCAGTAAAAATCTCATCTGTTGCATTTCTGTTGGTGTACGATAGTCGGAACTTAGAAATTGTTGGAACCTCTCGCTTTTGCTTTCGACGCTTTTCATGCTAAGTCTCCGCTTTCTTGTTACTGTATATGAATGCGATGGAATTTAGTAAAACAAACTTTTGAATATGGAAAAGGGAGGTATGTAGCTCCATCTAAAATCCTGCTTCGTCGAATTATTTAAACATTTGTCATTTTCTTACTCTGTGAAATTAAGTCAAAATTGAGTGTTTATTTTTCACTAAAATTTTTAGAAATTTTGTTTGAAAGATTTTGTTTACTTTCCGGGCCGGGAGAGTCGAGCTGTACTTTTGCTATGGGCATAAAATATAGACTGTCTGCTATGATATTCTGTAAAAACATCTTCCGCCTATTTCCGCCATTTTGTTTTTTAGGAGTTTAAAGTTGGTGATTAAAAAAGGATTAACTATTTGAAGTTCGGAGATTTTTCTTATTTCTTTATAAATTCTTCTGAAACTGTCAAGTCTTTTACTAGAATGGGATTATATGATGTTATGAAAGAATTCAAAGCCATGATACTGGATAAAAAATTTACATTGTCAGAAGGAAAACTTGAAGAATTGGGGAAATGGACAGATCATATTGAGTCGTGCTTTGACGTATTTTTAAACCGAGTTTAATTGTAAAGAGGTATCTGAATTCTTTACTGATGATCGTTTCGTGAAAAATAAAGAACAATGGCTAAGATATTTCATTACTGGTAGACAAAAGCTGCGAAATTAGCAGAAACCATCGAAGTCCTTTCAAGAACTAAATTGTAAAACTAAAGAACTACAAAATCAAGTACCTCTTGAAGAGATGACAAGTGTAGTTGGTATAAAAACAGTGATAAATCCAAAATCATAAATTAACTAAATTCTTTACCAACCGGGATCAACCAAACTTCGAAAAAAACTATTATTTCCTCTACAATAATCTAACTGTTGTTATAAAACAGACACCTCAAGAGGCTCTCGCAATCTTTGCAGACAGAGGCTTCCCTAAAGGGAAGAAATTAAAATGATAGCAAAAGCGATTGCCCCTAGATGTTCAATTGCAGAAAGTGTTTAAAAGGAATGTTACCCGGATGAAGACCCAGTATGAGTAACAGATACCGTCTCTGAAATTCAACTTCACGTACTGCTTGACCATGATGGGTTCCGACTGTAAAAACATAATAGTACAGGGGGGAGGGAGAAACGTCTTCAGAGGGAAAAAAGCAAACTATGGTACTGATATAAAAAAGGGCTGTGATGAGTACCAGCAGACACAGTATAAACAAAAATTTTTAAAACATTACCGAAAACGATGCAAATATTAAACAGAGATCCCACTACTAATTGTAATTATTGATAGTGAAGGAAACAAAATTACAAAATACTGTTCTTTCCTCTGTTGGATTTTGTCGACCCATACGAGTATGGTTATCATCCTATGCCTGGTATATATCAATTTTTGATACCAGGTGCTGAAGTTTACCTATCAAGCAATCCAACCAATTGCTCAGTTTTTAGAGAAGGCAGCTGTAACCCGCAATAAGTCCGCGCAGCATCATTGAATACATTTTTCATGATAATTTTCATGAGTGTATTGTAACAGATGCAGCTAAACAGACACTTAGGAAATTCTAAACCGTACTAAAGAAATGGCAGTAGAGTCAGGCAGCTCTGAAGAACAAAGTCGTTTTCGATAGAAAGAGTAAATAAATATGATGATCGTAAGATGTAAGCACGCAGTAATAAATACTAGATGAGCAACCATTTATTTGCAATAAGTCTATAGATGAGAAAAAAAGATAATAATTTTCTAAGAAGTATCTTTTTTCCTTTGAATAAACATGTTATTTTGATCGTGTAGCAAGTTTCAATGTATTATATGACAAAAAATCGCATCAAATAATTTTGTCCGGTTTTTTGATACAAATACTCCTATGTGCGCCGTCTAAATAAATGGTTTTCAAAAGCTTTTAACAGCATAACATGACCCGTCGGAATAGTTACGAAACATTTCTTTCATGTAACCTGCCATACAATTTTCATCACTGAGTTTCTGGTTGTAATTTAAATGCTCTGCAATTACGCAGTTTATCTGCTAAATCTCCGACAGCTTGAGAAACTTGATCAAATCATTAGTGACCATAAAAAAATTTACATAGAGAGGCTCCATGGTAAAAAGGAGATGAAATTGAAGCCGAAATTATGGGATACAGTGGTGCAATGATGAGCGGGGTTATGATAACATGATAGCTTCGCGAGAATAGTTTCCACCAATCTCGCAAAGAGACCGAATAAAGTAGCTGGCGGATTGGTTTGCATTTTAATTCATGTTGTAATGCAATTTCAAAAACGTGCTTCATAAACTTGCAACAATATCTAAGTTTAAATTAACAACCAATGTAATGTTTTGAATCAAAATGTACCTCAAGATAATTGGCAAGAAGCTAAGGATCTTGGGATACAGCGGTGCATCTTCCGGCTTCAATTTTTTAGTATAGTGGGGCCTCTCTATATAATTTCTTTACTCTATGTTAGTGACTAATTGCCCATCCAGTCTTTTGGAAATTTTTCAAAAAATACCTATAATTTCGTCCTCCGATTAAGGAAAGTGATTGAGCCAATGGTGAACATTTTGAAACGGGCGATTGTTTTCGTAATAAATTTTGAAAAAATATGATAGGATTTAAACTGTTATATCCTTTGATTTGCGGGCGTACTATCTGCAGTGCCATCTATTGAAAACTTTTTGTACTGCAATTAGGAACTGTTTGCAGGAACAATTTATGCCTTTTTTTTTCCGAAATTTCTGCAAAGAACTGTCTTTTTATCTTTAACCGCCTTCCTGCTATGAATTTCACGGTAACCGTCAGTCTATTTTAGAACAGCCCTCATGTATGTTGAAATTCGATAGCAATAAATAGCTGATGTATAACGCGTCAATCAATTAAAAGAGGCATAATATTTGACAAATGGTATAACTATTTATAATTAATTCGGATAAAAGAGTGTTTTTTCATTTTGACAAAATTTATTAAACACGTTAAAAAAAAGAAAAAAAAATTCACATTTCTACATAGTTGCGACAGGCAAAGATTCACCACACATTAAAAATTCTACCTATACGGGAATTTAGTAACACCTATGGTGGTTTTTTTTACACAAACCATCATTGGATGGGGGGGGGGGAGTAAGTTTTGCATAAAACTTTAAAAAGCAGCTTTTGGCTGAAATTTCAACGCAACTGCGACAGATCAGGAAATTGTCTTCAGAGTTTTATTTATTTATTTTTTGCACTTCGTTCCACTAATAGCACCTTTTCCGTCCTATCCATCACTGAAACTTGAAAAAATGTTTTTTGGGTCCATCCTACTCTGTAATCGCATAATGAGCTGGAAGCGAAAACAGACCACTTCATTCTGTACTACATAAGATCAGCGAAGATGCTTAAGCTGTCGCGTTCTTTAATGTGCGCCTATTTGAGGATCTTACCTATTGCAAAATGAAGTGTTATGTTTCCTTTTCCAGTTAATCCGCCATCTCTCTGTGGCACAATGATACTTCACTGCGTTACAGAAATCATTTTGATGTTATCGAACGTTGTCCAAGAACTAAATAAATTACTAAACCTTTTATTAGTGCTTTTTACGGTGCTCTTTAAAGCTACAGAAAAAACTGATTTACAAAAGAAAACTAACTTACAATATTAAATCCTTTTAACTGACAGTAAGTATTAATTCTTCAACTACCAGTTTTATTTATGACAAATTGCGTATAGATATATAAGAAATCATCGCTGAGCAATCTTCGGTCAGATCTATTCTTTCGATTTCGAGAAAGTTTCTCTTGCAAAGTTCAGGAGGGACGAAATTCATCTTAAAATGTCTGCTCCAAATCACCTACACGTGTGCAAATGCTGTGAGCCAGAACCCCTTGAAAAAGACAGGCCGACTTGTCTGACACTTTGGTTCCCAAAGAGCTTTGGATCCAACCTTGTTTCAAGTAAAGTAAAACCCCTCCTAACGGACACCCCTCTTATGCGGACAATTTTTAATTCCCCAGTTCCACAGCAAATAACATTAATAAACCTCTGTCGTGCGGACACCTCTCTATTGCGGACAAAAGAAAAAAATCCCGTTAGTGTCCGCATTAGAGACTAGCCCTTCATTTCCAAACTCACTCCCTATGGAAGTGGATCGTTCCATTACTATTGCAGGTGGGGAAAGGAAGAATATTTCTTCCTGAATTTAAAATAGTGGCGCCATCTACTGGTTTCAAATTGAAACAGCAATAATGCTTTTCAAGTTTTTTATATTTTAAAATAAAATTTTTCTACAAGCTGAGGTACTACTTCACTCCTGGAAAATTTTCCTTATTCGGCAAATATTCTCTAACGACGATTTGGCGACATCTTTGCAAGATTGATTTCCAATGTCAGAATATCCGTTTTTATAAGATCGATATGTGTATAACCGTATTTTATCATTTGGCTCAAGTTGGAATTTTGTTCCGCAAATTAAGAATTTCTGCCCTCCCAAATTTAAGTTTGGGGCGCCCTGCCTAAGAGTTACATTTCTTTTGTTCAAATTGTACTTTTGAGTCATTATTATTATAAAATCACTTTCTTCTCTACTTAATTAATTTTTTAGCAAAACGAACAAACAAAAAAAAAAAAAAAAGAGCAAAAAATGAACTGTATATTTTGCTTACTGAAAATTATTATATCTGTACTCGGTTCATTTCTTGAATTTTTTGGCAAGACTTATGAATACTTGATTATAGTACACACTTAGTTTAAGAATTTTATGAAAATTTTGATTTGTATTTGTATTAGCTGTATTTTAAAGGATTGATCAATTGTCTTTGATTAATCATGACACAGAATCTACTAGAATATATAATTAAAGATATTATTGATTGAATTTATCTAAATTTAAGATTCAATTTTTTATTCTTTTTTTTTTTTATGAATAACTTCCCAAAACGTTTTCATCACTGAAGTTCATCCAAATTATTTTATTTCCAAATCAAATGTTTAACTAAACATGCTATCTTAGTTCCTTTTAAAGTAAGCATTCTGCATCATTAATCATCAACTTAATGCAAATATATGTTATATTGCATGAGGTTCTGCCTTAGCCCTGGCTTAGGTGCAGTAATTTACTGTCATAACCTTAATGTTTCAGTTCACTTTCATCATCCAAAATCCGTTCCGAGTCGTCAACATTATTGTCTGAAGTCAATATTTGATCCGTATCCATTAATTCATTATCCAAAATCCGTTCCGAGTCGTCATCCAAATTAATTGAAGTTGGCCCTGAAAACGGCCTTTTTGTTTTAAAATGGTCACACATGGCAAAATAGCACGCTGTAAACAAAATCGTAACCACAGAATATAAAAGAAACAATTCCCCCGCTCTTCAGCGCAAAGTTTCTGAGCATGCGCATTAGTTTGCTTCGAGAGCAGCGAATATCTCTACCTTCCCCACCTGTAAGGGAAATGGAACGATCCACTCCCGTAAGGAGTGAGTTTGGAAAAGAAGGGCTAGTGCATTAGAGGGATTTTACCGTATTTATTAATACGGTAAAATATTAGTTGGTTGCTATATCGTGAAACAATTGATGAAAAATTGAGTAAAATGTCACTTTTCAGAAAATCTAAGAAGATAATTAGTTTACAAATTCAACAAAAATGTATCGTTAAATGTTTGCTGCAATGAACCTCATTTTCACACCTTATTTGTTTTTAATTACATCTTCTTCACATTCACAATAAAATTAGCAAACATCATTCAGGCAACACTTCTAAAGTTTGGTCACCAGTTTTCTGCAACGAGGCTTTTGAACAAATACGAACAACGAACAATTTTCGAGCCGAAATGCCGGTCAGCTCCGCTCATATAGTACCTTACTGCAAGCCATCGGCCGAATCTTTATCCAAGGCTTCACTCGATGCGTGTCTTATCGGGCTCAGTCATTTCTCAAAAGATCAAAGGCGCCGCCTTGCCCGTAAGATGGCGCTGTAGTATAACCGGGGGGAAATTATTTGTTTACATTAGTTAACGCATTATTTCTGCTGTAAAAGTGATGTTTTTTCAACCTATAACGTAAAATTTCATTGATATGGTTAACCGATGTGTAGTACAGGTGAATTGATGCCGGAACGGCGTACCTGGTCTGTTTTTCAAGGAAAATAAATTCCCTTTTCAGGTAAAGCTGGTCCCAACTCAGTATTCAACTATTTCTCATTGGCGTTCACTTCTGGTAAAATGCATCCCTGAAGCACAGGGAACTCCAAAGCATTTTGAGCCTTGGTCTCACTTTTAGTAAGTCGCTCCAGGGATTGCGTATAAATTTTTTGAGACATATAATGTGACTTGATATCAAGAAGGGTTCGAACATTACTCTTCCTCTAAATTTTAAACAAAAAAAGAATGTCTGAGAAGGAAACCTTGTTGTTTATAAATTATATAATATTTTACTGCATATTTAAAGATGGTATTTAATGGCGCAATCGTCAAGATTTCGACAATAATTGTTTTATTTTCACAATATCGGTAAGACTGTAATACATATTTGCTCTTTTGATATTATTTAGTTACAGGTACGTCGCTCAGCTTAATGAATTTTCTCTTCACCTTTATTTTACGAAAACTGAAAAATTGCACTTACATCATCGTCGGCGAAAATCAAAAAATAAGGCTTACATTGTCGTATAATTGCTTCTTTTTCTAATTTTACAAAATTTACACACTTTTAATTTTTACTTATGACAAGGTTAATTTATTCTGCTGATTATGTCACATAATAATGGAGAATTGAAATTGATTTAGCGAAATATTTTAACGAGATTTCTCATATTATTTTAACATCTCGTTTTTTATTTGGCGAATTATTTTACTTTGTTTTGATTAAAAATCCGCGAAAAAAACAAAATAACGTACTATTTCGAAAAATAAATAAATTCGATAATCGAAAGCATTTAAAGTTTTATTACATATAATTTTATTACCTATATATTTATTAAAAGTTTCAATAATCCTCTCACTAAATGAAACCACCCACGAAATAACATACTACTTCGAAAAATAAATAAATTCGATAATCGAAAGCATTTAAAGTTTTATTACATATAATTTTATTACCTATATATTTATTAAAAGTTTCAATAATCCTCTCAGTAAATGAAACCACCCACGAAACGACACTAAAAGTTTCAGTAAAATATAAAAAAAACATCCGCTGAACAAACTATATTTTACAACAATAAAAGCTTCATTTTATTGAAACCAAAAAACCGAATACGGGGACAACAAATAAAATGAAAAATCATCTCCAAGAGTTGAAATGCATCGTGACGCACATATATGTAATTCTTTGGCGTCACAAAATTTGACAGCATTATATTTCTTGCCATTCAATATTCACTTTAAAATCATGGGGAATTATCGAGTTGCGGAACACGTGAAATTGGCGAAAACTTTTTCTATTGCTAAAATTGCTGTTGCCAATGTTTGTTCTTTTGATACTTTGATGGAACTTTTATTGTTTTTTAATTAATTAATACATTTATCTGACGAATTATTTTACACTTTAATTGATCCTTGGCTGAATACAGTAACATGTTTGCTTCCTAATACTGTTTAGTTTTGATTTGGCGGATTACGAAATAGCTTAATTTAATTTTCCTTTCTTTTTTTTTTTTTTTTTTTTTTGAGCAATCACGATTGCTTATTGTTCTCATTTGACCGTTTTTGAGGTCCGTGCCTTTTTCAGCTTGGACCAGAAGCCTCTGAAGCACCACCGCCCACCGTCCTCTGCTGGCGGCGCGGCGCGGCTGCTCCGGTCCTGAGCTATCCGCTTCTTCTGGTCGGAGGCGTCCATGTCCTACACACACGCACAATCACACACATACACACACGCCTACGTGCATACACACAGGTCTACGCACACACACAAGCCTACACACTTACACACACAACTATGCACACGTAACCGCCCAGGAGGAGAGGCAGGCTTGGGGGGGGGGGGGGGAGCAATAGCTGTTTCTAGAAACAATAACCTCAATTAGTAGGGTCCTGTCTCAGTTCGTGATTGCAAAAAACATAATTTGAATTCAAAATTTCAGAATTCAAATTAATCTTTTATTATTATTTTTTTCATTTTAATGTAACTTTATGCTACTTAATGGCTTTTTTTTTTAATTTGATCTTTAACAAATAATTTAAAAATTTGTGGTACTTTTCATGTTTTTTTGTGCAATAATGTATTTATGTGGCGAAGTTTCTCCCCTTTAAATTTCCTCACAATGCGTAAACATTGGAATATCGTTTACCTTTTTAACAGGCTTGTTTTTATTTTTTTAACTCTTATTATTATTTTTATTTGTTTATTTTTTCAACAAGCAAAAGTTTTGTTCAAGAAAAAAAAAAGAAGGAATTTTTATTATTATTTTTTTAAATGCTGGAATGTATAGGTTTATAAAAATCTTTGAATGAAAAGCTGCCATGTTTTCCTTTTTTGAAATTTTTATTGGCATGTTTTTCAGGGTGAATTAATTATTGTTTCTATGTACTTTTAAATGATTTAAATTTCTTGTTTTTTAACATACAACGTACTCCTTTATGATATAAATTGTAATTTATAATGATCGATACTATCGATCAGTTTTATGGCAAAATTTTTATTTGATATGTTTTCTACTTACTTTTCTTTAGAAAAATTGTATCTCTATGCATTTTTTGTGCATTTTAATAGTTCTTATTGTAAAAAAACTAAAGATATCAAATTGAGCTATTCACCATTTTCAGAATATGTTCTTAAAAAATAACTAATTTTGAATTAAACTTTAAAGTATAAGAAAAAAAATACTAAAAGCTATTTGAATGTTTCCATAAATATATTTATCAACTAACAAAAATATCCGGCGTTGCCTGGGTTAGCAATAATTATGAGTAATAATCGCTACTTTCATTTGTTTTCTGTTTTAACAGATAAATATATTTATCAGTTGTGCTTGATGAAGCATATGTAATTAATTTTTGCATAATAAAACCAAAAAAATACTTTTTCTTGATATAAATTATTAAGCATTGTTCATACGTTTAATAGACAGTATGGTTTCGTCCATAAGTTGTAATGTTTAATTATATAACATTACGCATTATTTCATTCAGAGCCAAATTTCCAATGTTTTTTATTAATTGGAAGCAGAAATTACCCTCCCCCCCCCCCCCAAAACAAAAGAGGAAAAAATAACAGTTTTTCCAAAACATTTATTCACATACGTTTTCGAACAGAAAACTTCTTTTTAAGCTCGTTTCAAATTGTTATTCAATGTATAAATTGCAATAAATGCTCACTCCTATTTATATTTATTGACGGTTTGCAGTTACATTACTCAAATAATTTTGAAAATGCTTATTGTGAAAAGTTGGAATAATTAATCACAACATTTTTTTCATACACGGAATTTACATTGATTTGTCTTCCTCAGCTCTTGAAAACAAAGTTTCATATTTTTTCACTTTTTGCCTAAAATATCTTTTCAAACACTTTTCCTCAGGAAGAAAAAAACCGCTTTTAAATTAACTCAAATACTTTTGAACTCAATTTTGAATAACAATTCTCTTTAAGAATAATCTTATCTGTTGTTTATATAGTTAAAAGTTGCCACAAAATCCACCAAATGTCACTGGAGTCTGACCAGGTTTTTTTGTTTGATTGATTGGTTTCATACTGCAACTTTTATTGAAATGACTGAGCCTGATAAGACGCGTATCAAGTGAAGCCTTGGTATTTATAAACTCTGGGTCTACAATATTATTTACCTATCTTGAAACTTAATGAGAGTATTATAGCTCAACTCTTCCTTTATCGTCCCATTGTCTAAAAATGTTTCAATTTGTTCAATTTTTATCCATTTTTTCCAAGCCTCAAATTTGATCCATTAGTGGCCACTGTAACTATATGAAAATTTTAGTTGTGGCCATCTGAAATTCTTGCATCCGAAGAGTTACATTACTTACTTTAAATTCAAATAACTGATGAATGAAATTGATTAATAATGAAGTTACATTAAGTATCAATATATTAATCACATTATTATTGTTCATTTCTTTCTTCAAAATGGATAAGTAAACTAACTTGAAGTGGCTACGACTGGTGTGTTTACCTTATATATATATATATATATATATATATATATATATATATATATATATATATATATATTGATAGCAATATAAGGATTGAACAAGAACGAAAAATTCTTTTAAAAGAAGGAAAAAATGAAAAAATCCCAAAATACCCTGGGGCCTCATCAGGGGGCACTCCCCAAGGGTGGGGAAAAACCATGAGATGTTTCGTGAGTGCTGCTGGCGAAATTGCCTAAAAAAGCAGCACTAGTCCCCGACATCTCACAAAACAAGCAATTGGGTTATTGAAAGTCCAGAATGTCAGCATGACATGAAATTGAACCTTTTAAAAAACGAAAAATACAATTTTTATCTAAAGAAAATAGAACAATATTTAAGCTGCAAGATTTATATAAAGAAAATAGAACAACATTTAAACCACAAGAGAAACATAATTCATAATGAAATTTGAAATATGAATATGAATTACAATTACATTTAAACGTAGTTAGGCACGGATCTATAGGGATCATGACAATCCTTTTAGAGATCAAAGCTAACCTAAAATCGCTTTTTGAGGATTCATGTTTCAAAGTATTAAAAAATGTATGCATGTTAGTCAAACAATGTTTTTTTTTAAACTAAGGAAGTAGATTTTTGTGTACTCAAGGGATTTCCTTTAAATTCTCAGCTGGTTGTTAATAAAAGTTATGCTTACCAGATTTAGAAATGAAATTAAAAAAAAATGGTTGTTGTTAAGTACTTCAGAATAAAAAAACCTTGTGATTTAACGATAATACAAAAAAAAAACGCAGCGCTTACATCTAATTTAATTTCTTTGTCACTTTCGCATTAAAAATAAGTTCACAATTTTTTACGATAAATTAATTTATGTATACTAAAACTGTATAAGTGCTCATTTACAAGATCAATTTAAATCAGAAATCGTAGCAGTTTCTACTGTATCAAAATAGTAAAAGAATAATAATTAATGTTAAACTGTTACTGATTGTTTTTGTGTCATCATAATTTAAGAAATTCACAGATGCATACAAAATGGTTGCAAATAGGAATGAACGTTTCAACGAGTCGACTGCATTGAATGAGCATTGATTTTTAATGTCTATTTATCCGAACGAAACGCAATATTTTAATGAATTAACTCAATAATATGTCGAATAAAATGTTCTGTTGTATTTTATTTTATTTATTTATTTATTTTTTGGGGAGTTCGTCACTTTACATTAAAACAAACTGTCATTAAAAAATTCTAATGGAACTCCTATAAAATGATCTCAAGGTTATAATCCTCAACAAAAAGCGATTATCGGAATGCTTGAAACTATATGGTAATAAGTTTAATTCTTGGTAAGTAATTAAAAAGTCAAAAAATGCTTTTTACTATTTGACTCAAATGAAAATGCTGATTACTTACTAAACACGTTACAGTTTAAAATCTATTTTACTTATCTGCGCTGAAAGAAAACTTAGAAATTTGGCAGAGCATTTCCGAGAGTCCTTCTGGGATTCCATTAGTTCCCGGTGAAAAACATGTATATTTGCGATAAAACATTCCTGAATCACCACAGATTTCAAGATTTGTAATTGCAGACTTTATACCCTTAACTAATAGTGGGGGAGAATATTCAACTTCTTTATAAAAAGCTTGGCCTTCGTTTCAAATGTGCCCGCCCAACTGAGCTCACAATTGGTTGAAATCCAGCCGCTCTTCGGTCATATTTGTTTTAGGAGTTCTGCTGGTTTATTTCGCGTTAATATCAGCTAGAACCCCTTGAATAGGACTGGCCGACTTATCCGACATTTTGGTTCAAAGACAGCTTAGGATCCAAACTTGTTTCTAGTATTTTTAATACGTAACTATATTCGCGGATTGCTATGTCGTGAAAAAATTGATGATAAGTTAAGTGAAAAATCACTTAAGGTAACTTTAGACTCACCAATTCAACAAAAATGAATCAAGAAATGTTTACAGTAATGAATCACATTTTTGCGAATTGTTTGTTTTTAATTTGTATTAATTTAATCGTCTTAATCTACAGAATAAAATAATCATCAATGAGGCAACAGCACCAGTTTTATGCAACGAGGCTTTTGTACAAATACTAATTTTTGTCCCACGACGATTTTGGAACCAAAACGTTGGATAAGTCAGATCCCCTTATGTAGTGGCCTTAATTTCAGCAAGGTTATTGACCTTTCATTTTCTGCCAGATGTCGTACTCCTGCATGAAAAGTAACACAACTCAAAATAACAAAACAATAGTGCGGAAAATCAAGTTTTCACGCAATTGTAGTTTTAAGAAATTTTTTCTCAAATGTTGCATTTCGAGCAAAATTGCTATTGCAGGGTTGCCAACCTTGGAGAAAATATTTGAGGAGCATCTGTGGTGATTTTGATGAGCATTTTAAAATTTTGCGGAGCAGCTCGGTATTTTGTATGATAATGAATGTAAAATGTATAAATCTCTACTCTAAAATTGTTTTTGAGCTTTGATAATCATTCTAAGCACTAGAGCCGAAATAATTATTTTAAATTGATAAAACAGCTTTAAACACTATGTCATGATTTGAATAAGCATCTTTAATTTCCCATATTTACATAGTAAAGTAGCAAAATACACTAAAAATAAATTTAATCTTATTAGAATTTTTTGTAAGCCTGGTCAGAATTAAGACAAAACTGGAAATGCGGAGCAAAATAACTAATTTGCGGAGCTGCAGAGTTTCGCTATTTTTGCGGAGCAACTCCTTAAAATGCGTAGCAGTTGGCAACCATGCTATTGTGTGATGTTTAGTGGTTAGCTTTTGTTCTCTATATTATATGTGTACCTGAATTTTTTTTCTTTCAAATTACAAAATTTTTATGATGTGTAACTATTGATTATAACGTTTTCACTTCGCCACGTACCAGTTATGTAAGCTGGCTATATGGGGAGAAAGAGCATTGCATTTAATGTTTTGAGTTGTATCATTCTTTTGCCAGTGTGCGATATGTTATTGGCCGAAATTTGACAAATCAGCAACCCCTTTCTTTCCAGGAACGTTTCAGAATTATTTTAGTGTACAACTGATTATTCTGCAATTATCGTTGGGAGTGCATACAGCAACGTGCAAACAAATTGCTGATTTTCTCTCCCCCTATGATGTGTTTTTGCATTAATTTTGCTGATTCACTAACAAAGTTTAGTATTTGGTGGATTTTTTACTTCCTTTTACATTGTAAAGGAAGTATTGCATTCGCGAAAGACTTCTTACCCAAAAATCGACCTTAAATTTCAATTTCACTGTAAAAAATTCCGAAACGTTACTGAGTATTTCCGTGTAACGCTTCGGGATTTTATTGGTTTTTATCCACTTCCTAGAAATATCAAGTATCATTGTCAAAAAGTTTCCGGAATTGCTGCAAGTCGCAAGAATGCAGACTTCTCACTGTTGTGAAATATATTTTTAGCTCCCAGTTTAAAGATTAACTGAGCATATTTATAAAGTGTATCGGTTTTAGTTGTTAACGGCCTGTTCGGACTTAAAAAAACGTCCAAAGGACGCAAATCAGTCTATGGACTACGTAGTTTTGCCGGAATTGCAGGCAAATATACATCTTGATACTTGCAACTCTGTCTTAACTTTGTCCATGGTTGGAATACTGCTTTTAGAGCTCTCCTTGAAAATCAGGAAAGTGTGAAGTTATTATATTATACCTACTTACGTTTACTCTAAAGTTGCATAGACACGACTGGCTTTAAACGGGAAGAATTCTGAATATAAAATTTCTCAGCTTCCAAGATAATTTCAGGAAGGTTACTGAATTTTTGGCGAAAAACATTCCTGGTTTTGTGAGATAAGTTTCTGGAAGAAACTGGGCACATCAGCTGCCCATTATTTTCAAGGAACGTTACCGAATCGTTTTTACAGTGTTTGCTCGTCCCCGAATGAATATTGAGATTTTTTTCAACCCGAACCACTTGGATAAGGGCCTAAGAACGCATTGACACTCGAAATATCCACTTTGACGATCCCCGAGTTAATTACAACGAGTTTTCTCGTGACGTCCGAACGTACGTATGTATGTGCGTATGTGTGTATGTGCGTGTGTGCCTATGTATCTCGCATAATTCAAAAACGGTACGTCCTAGAAAGTTGAAAGTTGGTACGTTGAGTCCTGGTGGGGTCTAGTTGTGCACCTCCTCTTTTTGTTGCATTCGGATGTTCCAAAGGGTTTTTTTACACCGAGGGGGGGGGGGGAGCATTGTAAAATTCAATGCAAACTCAAGTGGTGTTTTAATTTAGCAAACACTTAGCAGTATATCGCCAAGCATTTGGTCTCCAAATTTTGTTGCCAACTTGGCGACAAAGTTGGCGTTTTTTAGGTCACTGTTAGAGATATTTAGACAGTTAACCATTTAATCACATTAAAATTGCCAATGTTAGGAAAATTAGTCTGTATCGTAGTAAAACTTTATTTTTGCTTCGGTTCGCCACAAACTTGGGATGAAAACATTATTTCTTTGCTTACTCCAAGGCACTCAGCTCGTTTCTCATAATTTCTTAAGAAATTAATTTAAGGCAATAAAAAAGGTAAAAAATTTTTATTTTTCAGTCGTTGGACCATGTACAGCAAGCAGCTGATGGAAGTGCCTCTGGACTATGCCTTACTTTATCAGCTGCTGGATGATTTGAGCAGAGCTTGGGGGGATCAAGAAAACCCACTTTCAAGGGATGAGGTAAGAATAGCACTTGCTTCAAAATATTGCTGCAGGAGAATGCTTTTGCGTGACATGTGATTTATTGTAATGATTACAACTGATTGATTTTGATCGATCATGCTTTGCTCTAAATCGGATTTTGTAAATTAAACTCGCTCCACCAACCAAACGCGCTTTTTTTTTTCTTTTTAAGCAATCATGAATTGGTTATTACTCTCACTTGACAGCAGTTGACGTTGGTCTGAATTTTCAGATTACTATGACGATGAGAATAAGTCTAGTACGTTGTTTGTGCTCATAGATTAAAAGGACTAATTATGGTTACAATTTGTTGGTTTTTTTTGCTCATTCATTTTTTTTCCAAAGCTTTGCTCAAGCAAATTTTACATCAAAAAATCGCGTTTTTTCAAGTAAAACCACCTATAAAGATAGCACCCCTACATACACACACATATACACGCCTACACACACCACTGCAAACAAACACTCGTACATACACACACAGCCGCTTACACACACACACACACACACCCGCCTACATACACACTCGCGTACACACACACACACACGCCTGCACACACAACAACCACACACACACGCCTCACACATACATACGCACGCCTGCTAATACACGCACCCGCCTACACGCACATACACACGAAGACCCAACGAGAAGGGTCATACCGCATTTTGTGACTGCAAAGAACATGATTTGAATTCAAGATGTCAAAAAATTTCAATATTTTTGTTTTCAGTTGACTCCAGTTGCCACGAATCATATCTTTAAACATTGAGTTTTAACTGCTACCTGTTTTTATAAACGAGTCATTATCATAGCATAACATGGTTATCGTTGAAGCATATATAAAATACTTTCATAAAAAAATAGTCCAGTGTAATAAAAGCTATTTAAACAAAGATTGCTAGTAGAGCAGTATAATCGGGATGTACTTGATGCACAACAAACTAATAACAAACAAAGTAATATTTATGTCCTATTTTAATGTGTATTAGAGTACACAATTTTAAGCAAAGGGTGCATGAAAAAAAAACGATACTTCCCTTGCACGAAGATTTTGACGTTATTCATGAAAAATACCAAACAAAAAAGCTTCTTTTTACTCTAAGTTTCTAAATATTTTATTTATTATTATATATATATATATTTTTTTTTTAGATGAAAAGTCAATCAGAGCGTGTCCTGTGCTATTTGTGACTTTTAAATCGGATAATAAAAAACAAATAAACGATCCATTTAGATGAGTAGTTACTTTACAGATGGCACTACAGAAATCGACGATTAGATGTTGCTAGCGCCATCTATGAATTGGTTAAATAACTAAGTGTCATGCTATGCTTTATAATGCTATTTTATTACCGTAAAACTACTACCAGGGAATAAAAATAACTATTTTACCCTAGAGAAAATAAAACTTGAGCAATAAAACGGTCATTTAAAATATTCAGTCACTTTAAATCGATCAGGAAGGAGTTGATTATTTCCCTACCAGTAATATGTGTGACATTTCGCATATATATTATCAGAAACATCGGCCCTCATTGAAAATTCGTGTTACTTTGTTTTCTCCTCATGATAGTTCCTCTTGCGAAATACTAGAGGGACTAGGTTAGTAATGTTGGGCAATACCCAACATCCCCGAAATTGGATGCTTAATTCGACTAACAAAGAAACATCTCTCACACCGCTTTCATTTGAACTTTAACATCATGAATTCAGAGATAACGCGTCAGAGGAAAACCAAAGGAAGCTATTCATATGCGATAACATCCTTTTATTTTTAACAAATTTGACGCCTCGTCCTCATTTGTCAAAGTGCCACGCTTCAGCTTACACCCTCCCCCTCCTTGTAACATGTCACGCTGCTTATAATAAGTGCATTAAGTGGGGTAAAATTTTTAGGGGTAATTTTCGCAGGCTTTCGAATGGGACTTGAATCAAGTAAATCGATTAAATATTTCGGGTAGAAAGAGCCATTGCATGCCATTTTTGGGGCCTAAAACTAAAATTCGAATGGTGCAGTTCTTTTTTAGTTTTCGAAAAACCCCTTACGTTTCTTCTCGGGTCCCCAATTACCTCCCTGCCAAATGTGGTTGAGATCCGACGTAGATTTATATTGGGAACATACATACACACATATATGTTCTTTGTTTTATTTATATAGATTTATTTTATTTTATTATTGTAATTTATTTATTTATTTATTTTTGAGACATGATACAATTGTCTTCAGTGAGGGATAAGTCGAAATCTTCTCTTCAGAAGCTTAACATGAGCGAAAACTCTCGAAGCAAAACTTAAGTGAAGCTGAAAACGTATTGACGCTCGGGTTCGATTACTAGAAAGTTTACTTGGGGGAATATTTATCGAAAGTTTCCGGAGTTGTTATAATATGCGAATGAAAACTATATTCTCATACTCAAAATATATTCCAAAACATTATTTTTTATTAAATTAACTCTTTTAGTAAGTAGTGAAAAAGAAATCGAGAAACTTTTTTATTAATGAAATATGTTACTGTAGTTGAAAAAGAAAAGATATTCAACCAAAACATACATTTCTTTTTTTGTCTCCTATCTTTCACCTTCTGCCAAAAAAAGTAATTATAACTTAAATATTCTAAAATGCAAGCAAATATACCATCGTTTTTAGATGGTTGTCATTGTAGAAAGTTATTAAAATCTATAATGTATTTAATTTCTATACAATATTTTCAATGACTTTTATATTATAACTGGATTTGAAATTGATGAAAGATTATGCTTTTTCCAGTTTTAAACCACGGTATGAAACAGCTTGTATTCCAAAAATAAAAACGATTTTAATCACAATGAAGAAATAACATTTAAGGGTTTTTTCTCTCTTTTTTTTTTCGTTTCACTTTTCAAACCAAAAAGATTTATTTTAAACAGAAATATTGTATAGCCAATCACTAACAAGTAACCCTACCCAAGTGTGAATCACCGATTGGAATAAAACTTTGCACATCGATAGAACACTTAAAAGTATTGAGCCCGCATTTTTTTTTTTTTTTTCGGCAACGAACACTTTTAAGGGGGTGAAATGTTTCCCCCTAAATGTTGGATCGTTGGGATATTATAGGGCACAATATATTATTTTACTTGGAATTTTAATTACGAAAATTCAAATAATCATTGAAAATTTGAAAAAAATAATCTAACTGAACTTGACATGTTTCAGGATTTTTCTGAAAATCCTGACTTCTACTATTTATAGCGGTAAACCATCCCCCGCAATCTTACCCTATCGCGCGGCTATTTGCCGATGGACCTCACTATTTTCGATTTCAATAAAATTTAGCATGAAGGACACATATGACAAGATAAGTAATCCTGCAATTTTAAATTTCTGTTCAGAAAAGTGTTTAAAAAATTGGGCAGTAAAAAAACTCAAAATGTACGAAAAAAATGAAAAGTGATTTTACAAATGGCTGTAACTTCTATCCTAATTATAGTAGAATAAAAATTTAAAAAATATTGTAAAGCTAAATAAAGAGCTTTCGATTGATGTATATCATGACTTTCTTACGATATATTTAATTTTCGGGGCTATTCACCATGACGGTGTAATAGTGTAAAGAATACTTTAACCCCTAAAAAAAGTATTTTCAGAAATATCATGAAACACGCCAACTTTAGTTTGTTTAGTTTTTTCAAATTTTTCATCATTATTTAAATTTTTTAATTTAAATTTTCAAGAAAAGAATATATTGTACCCTCTAATATCCCAATTATCCAATATTTAGGGGTTTCATCCCGTTAGAAGTATTTGTTGCCGATTTAATAAAATTACGTGTTTAATATTTTTTTTAGTGTTCTATCGATATGAAAAATTTTATTCAAATCGGTGATTCACAGTTAGGTAAGGGTTACTTGTAACATGATTTTTATCTCTTATTACTCTTGGCCATACACTGCAAGAAAATTACGAAACGTCACTGATTAATTTCGGGCAACGTTCCAGGATTTTACAGGTTTTCATCAATTTCCTGTGAAAATGAAGTACTTTTCTTTAAAAAAAATATTCCTGAATTGCTGCAAGTTGCACAAATACAAACTTCTAACTGTCGTAAAAAATATTTTTAACTACCAGTTTAAAGATTGACTGTGTATATTTATTAAATTTATCGTCTTTCTTCGATTATGGCTAAGTTAGATAAATGATTACCTTTGTGCTGAACCGTAAAGTAAAAAATAACAACGTCAAACAAGCACAAATTGCAGATACCTGCAGACACGTGTTTCGGCGTTACAGGGAACGTCTTTTTCAATGAAAAAATTAATGAGCTTATGGATGGAAAGACATCCGACAGAAGCTAAAGCTTTTGCCGTATGTCTTTTCATCCGAGCTTTTTTGACGTTGTTATTTCTTACTTTATGGAGAAGTTGTTTTGCAAGTCATTAAGACGCTTCGTACTTATTGGCAATTTTGCCTTGGCTTTGGCCATGGTTTCAATTATAGTACAGTAAAAATAGGGGTCGGACCCAAACATCCAAAAAAAAAAAGCTAAACCTGGTGCAAATTGTTTTTTACCCTCCCAATAAGAACAGGTAAAAAGTCCCACCCCATTGTGCGTCGGGTTTTTGAATGGGGGGCATCTAAAAATTGCTGTTTTTGGGTATTTTTCCAGAATTTTTAGAGTAAATTTAAAGTGAGAATATTATGTTATACTAAACTTAAAAGCATGAAATTAAAGGTGTTTGACCCCCAAGAGGGATGACATAACCCACCAATGCCACAGAGCCCCCCTATCCCCGTAAAACGAAGCAGTACCCCCGAACCCCCCCTCCATACATTTCATATGGAAACATTATTTTATGCTAAGTTAAAGTTAGAAATCGAGTGTGTCCATCCTCCAAGATCGATGGTGCACCTCCTCTCAAAGCTACAGCACCCCCCCCTCTCCGACAAATAAAATAAATCCTCTCTCTCCCCCCCCCCCCTCTTTTATTTCAAGTAGAAGTATTATTCCATGCAAATCTAAAATGCATTAAATCAGGACTGTCCACCCCATAAGAACATAGCTCATCTCCCAAAACAAAATTATATACTAAAATATTATCCTCCCCCCCCCCCCTCTCTGATGGTGCACATTTGATTAAATGACCAGAAAAATTACGCTGACCTGTTTTTTGCTTTCAAATGATTTCTCTTAATCTTGTAACAAAACGTCTTCGTTATCAAGATGTTTTTTGGAATCTAGATCCTCAGCAAAATCGTTATTGTTGCAGCTATGTCTAACACAGTTTGAGCATATAATTGAGCACTTCAGTCCACTTTCAGACTTTTCAAACATTCACTATATCCAATGAACCCCTCAGAGCAAGCACAAGATTTGAGACGCAGAAAGTCTTCTAGAGCAGAAGGCTTGGCTGTTGTAACAGGACGCAGATTATATTTCTGTGGTGCTTTCTTTGCTCCTGTCAAAAATGACACTAGCTTTCCCATACTTACAAGTTACCTATACACTGCATTGCTGGAATATTTCCTTGAAGCTTACAGATCATTACCAAAAATATGACCAAGCAGGTATCTTCCATTTATTACATATGAGGCAGTGAGAAGCAAAGGGATGTAAGTGGCAAAATTAAAAATTTGGAGATAACCAGTACAAATGGTTGGTGAACCTCTCCTCTATCTTGAGGCAAGAGATGGTACTAGTAGACCTCGTAGTTGCTTCTATCCTTATATATTATTTCTGTAGCCTGTTTTTGGTTTCTACGCCAGATTTTCCTCAATCCTTGATCGATTTCTTTGATTTAAACTTTATTTTAAAGCTTATGGTGCTGGCTACTGACGAAAAATAGACCCACGGTCTAAAAATTGTTTTTTTCAACCGAAAAACCTGTTTTAAAGAACCAGAATGAGGTTTTCGATTAAACTTATAACTTTAACTAGCACTATGACCGCCAGAGCTGAATAGCTCGATTGGCAGAGCGTTCTCCTCATAACCAGGAGAATGAGCGTTCGGGCCCACGTCCGGACAATCTGCATCAAAAAATTAGAGAAATATCGCGCATTGCATGGACACTTAATAAAGTGAATAGCAAATATGAGGGAATAGAAAAATTGAGAAGGAAACGCTCCTTGCTGTTATGAAAACTTATGTGACTTTGTGCTAAATTACTTCTGAATTCTTCGTTTTTTTTTTTTTTTTTTAAAGCTTTGGCTCTGGTAAGCAAATTAAAGCATAATGTAAGCGAAAATATAAATAACAGGTTTAAGATTTCAGACTACAATAGAATTGTTTCTTGTTCAGAAAAAAATAATAAATCGTATATTGAAATATATATTCCAATGAGTTTTTTTGACTCTTTGCACAAATAAAAAAATTACTACCTCAATTTGAAGGGTAGAATATATATTTTTTTCTTCTTTTTGCAAAAAAAAAAAAAAAAAAATAGCTTATCACATTTTTACTACATTCGAAAAGCTACGCATAAAATAGAGCATAGTTCAATTTATTTTGTATTTTAACCGTGCTGTTAAATGATGAACATGTGCTGCCATCTAAGCCATAACGGTTCAAGCAGCCTGCGGTAACGAATTGTAAAAATTTTCAAAAATAAAAACATTTCTCTTCAATATCTTATCTTATATATTATTCCCTTCTCATTTTAAAACTTATCAGGCTAGCTAATGATGAAAAATAGACTTACGGTCGAAAAATAAAGTTTTCGAAAACGCCCCTTGCTGTTTGAAAACCTTGATGCAGCCTGTAGTTCTTACGCATTTTTTTTTTTTTTTGCAAAGTTCTAATGCAGTTTTCCAATTTTTTACGTCGCTTTCGAAAAAAAAAAGCCTGTGTGTGTGTGTGTGTGTGTTCATATTTTAATAAAGCTTAAAAGCACTGGAATTAGTTGTTTGGTTAAATTGATAAGTTTTTTTTCGGTAGAGCGTTCGGCTATAAACTATCTGAACTTCGGGCAAGCTTGGGCTCTCCGACATAATATCCTTATATATTATTTCTGTAGCCTGTTTTTGGTTTCTACGCCAGATTTTCCTCAATCCTTGATCGATTTCTTTGATTTAAACTTTATTTTAAAGCTTATGGTGCTGGCTACTGACGAAAAATAGACCCACGGTCTAAAAATTGTTTTTTTCAACCGAAAAACCTGTTTTAAAGAACCAGAATGAGGTTTTCGATTAAACTTATAACTTTAACTAGCACTATGACCGCCAGAGCTGAATAGCTCGATTGGCAGAGCGTTCTCCTCGTAACCAGGAGAATGAGCGTTCGGGCCCACGTCCGGACAATCTGCATCAAAAAATTAGAGAAATATCGCGCATTGCATGGACACTTAATAAAGTGAATAGCAAATATGAGGGAATAGAAAAATTGAGAAGGAAACGCTCCTTGCTGTTATGAAAACTTATGTGACTTTGTGCTAAATTACTTCTGAATTCTTCGTTTTTTTTTTTTTTTTTTTAAAGCTTTGGCTCTGGTAAGCAAATTAAAGCATAATGTAAGCGAAAATATAAATAACAGGTTTAAGATTTCAGACTACAATAGAATTGTTTCTTGTTCAGAAAAAAATAATAAATCATATATTGAAATATATATTCCAATGAGTTTTTTTGACTCTTTGCACAAATAAAAAAATTACTACCTCAATTTGAAGGGTAAAATATATATTTTTTCTTCTTTTTGCAAAAAAAAAATAGCTTATCACATTTTTACTACATTCGAAAAGCTACGCATAAAATAGAGCATAGTTCAATTTATTTTGTATTTTAACCGTGCTGTTAAATGATGAACATGTGCTGCCATCTAAGCCATAACGGTTCAAGCAGCCTGCGGTAACGAATTGTAAAAATTTTCAAAAATAAAAACATTTCTCTTCAATATCTTATCTTATATATTATTCCCTTCTCATTTTAAAACTTATCAGGCTGGCTAATGATGAAAAATAGACTTACGGTCGAAAAATAAAGTTTTCGAAAACGCCCCTTGCTGTTTGAAAACCTTGATGCAGCCTGTAGTTCTTACGCATTTTTTTTTTTTTTTTTGCAAAGTTCTAATGCAGTTTTCTAATTTTTTACGTCGCTTTCGGCAAAAAAAAAAGCCTGTGTGTGTGTGTGTGTTCATATTTTATTAAAGCTTAAAAGCACTGGAATTAGTTGTTTGGTTAAATTGATAAGTTTTTTTCGGTAGAGCGTTCGGCTATAAACTATCTGAACTTCGGGCAAGCTTGGGCTCTCCGACATAATATCAAATTTATATTAGTATTACGCATTACATGTACTCATAACATACACACGTAATAAAATAAATGCAGTGGGAATGCTACTTGGTGTTTCGACTCCTTTATGCAGGCTTCAGTTATCATTAAGATAAGTTGACTGTTAATCGAAGAGCGTTCTTCCTTTTTTTAAAGCTCTGACTACATCCAGATCACTCAGCATAATATAAGCATAAAAAATTATTAGATTTACCTAAAGGAAATCCTTTTTGTGCAGAAAAACATTTTCATTGTATGCTGAAATGTAGATGTTTCTAATAGCAGTGTTCAACCTTTTGTACAAATGAAAAAATACTACGCCAAATTAAAACTACGAGTTTCACCCAGTAAACCTTTAATTTTTTATTCGCGCAAATACGATATAAAGCATTAAAATTATTATCAACTTCATTAGCAAGAAATCATTTTCTACTCCTCTGCTTTCTACTGAAACAAAAAAACATTTTGTCTACGTTCGAAAAATTACACTTAAAAAACGAACTCAGTTCAACTGGTTTTGGTTTTGAATTTTAAGTGTTCGATTAAAAGTGAAACATGTGCGGGCATTTAAGCCGTAACGGTAAAAGCAATCTTCTATGGGAAATAGTTCAATATTGAAAGATAAAAACACTTATTTTCAGTCTAAATTATTACTTCTCTAGAATGCTTATTTCAATCGCTACATGAGATCTTCGTCATTCTTCACTGTAAAAAAATTCCGAAACGTTACTGGGCATTTCCGTGTCACGTTTCGGGATTTTAAAGGTTTTTATCCACTTCCTGGAAAAATTAAGTGTTCTTGACTAAAAATTTCCAGAATTGCTACAAGTCGCAAGAATGCAGACTTTTCACTGTTGTGAAAAATATTTTTATCTCCCAGTTTAAAGATTAACTGAGCGTATTTATAAAGTGTATCGACTTTAATTCAGGTACGACCCGTCCATGCTAATTAAGCTCCCAAAGGGAGCGAAAAAGTGTGGACTGCATTGCTTCGCGAGATTTGCAGGCAAGTAAAATTTTTGTTACTTGCAATTCTGGCATAGCTTTGGCCATGTGTGCAATAATGCCCTTTTAACTTGCTTGAAAAATCAGAATGATGCCAAGATATTACTTCCACAGACACGGCTGGTTTTAAACGGAAAGATTTCTGAATTTTTCAGGAAGCTTCCAGGATAATATCAGGAATGTAACTGAATTTTAGCAGAAAAAGTTCCTGGAAATTGCAAGATATGTTACTGGCAGATATTGGGCACATCAGCTGCCCATTATTTCCCAGGAACGTTTCTGAATCGTTTTTACAGTGTTGTATTTAACGAGGTTTTGTTACTGATGTCTTTAAATTACATGCCTTCTCTTCTGCGCTTACTTTTTTTACGGTTCTTCTTCATAATGTTCTTCCTTTGAAATTTTTAAAGAGCGAAATGCCTTATGAAACGATTCGAAGCACAGTGCGGAGTTCCGCACGGGTCGACTAGTCCTTATATATTATTTCTGTAGCCTGTTTTTGGTTTCTACGCCAAATTTCCCTCAATTCTTGATCGATTTCTTTGATTTACGGCTAATTTTATAGCTTATGGTGCTGGCTACTGACGAAAAATAGACCCAAGGTATAAAAATTGTTTCTTTTAGCCGAAAAAACCTGTTTTAAAGAACCAGAATAAGGTTTTCGGTCAAACTTATAACTTTAATTTGCGCTATGACCGACAGAGCTGAGTAGCTTGATCGGCAGAGCGTTCTCTTCGTAACCAGGAGATTACGTGTTCGGGCCCACGTCCGGACAATCTGCAACTAAAAAATTAGAGAAATATCGCGCATTACATGAACACTGAATTAAATGAATAACTACTATGAGGGAATAGAATAAATGAGAAGGAAATGCTCCTTGCTGATATGAAAACATTTAGTAATTTTGTGCTAAATTGCACGTGTTTTTTTTTTTTTTTTTTTTTTTTTTTTTTTTAAGCTTTGGCACTGGAAAGAAAAATAGAGCATAATGTAAGCGAAAATATAAGTAACAGGTTTAAGATTTCAGACTACAATAGAATTGTTTTTTGTTAAGAAAAAAAATAATCCTTTATATTATTTCTGTAGCCTGTTTTTGGTTTCTACGCCAAATTTCCCTCAATTCTTGATCGATTTCTTTGATTTACGGCTTATTTTATAGCTTATGGTGCTGGCTACTGACGAAAAATAGACCCAAGGTCTGAAAATTGTTTCTTTTAGCCGAAAAACCTGTTTTAAAGAACCAGAATAAGGTTTTCGGTCAAACTTATAACTTTAATTTGCGCTATGACCGACAGAGCTGAGTAGCTTGATCGGCAGAGCGTTCTCTTCGTAACCAGGAGATTACGTGTTCGGGCCCACGTCCGAACAATCTGCAACAAAAAAATTAGAGAAATATCGCGCATTACATGAACACTGAATTAAATGAATAACAACTATGAGGGAATAGAATAAATGAGAAGGAAATGCTCCTTGCTGATATGAAAACATTCAGTGATTTTGTGCTAAATTACTTCGAAATTGCACGTGTTTTTTTTTTTTTTGAAGCTTTGGCTCTGGAAAGAAAATTAAAGCATAATGTAAGCGAAAATATAAGTAACAGATTTAAAATTTCAGACTACAATAGAATTGTTTTTTGTTCAGAAAAAAAATAATAAATCGTATATTGAAATATATATTCTTCTAATGAGTTTTTGACTCTTTGTACAAATAAATAAAATACTACCTCAATTTGAAGGGTAAAATATATATTTTTTCCTCTTTTTGCTAAAAAACAAATAGCTGATCATATTTTTACTACATTCGAAAGCATAGTTCAATTTATTTTGTATTTTAACCGTGCTGTTAAATGATGAACACGTGCTGCCATCTAAGTTATAACGGTTTAAGCAGCCTGCGATAACAAATTGTAAAAATTTTCAAAAATAAAAACATTTTTCTTCAATATCTTATTTTATATATTAATCCCCTCTCATTTTAAAACTTATCAGGCTGGCCAATGACGAAAGAAAGACTTACGGTCGAAAATTCAAGTTTTCGAAATCGCCTCTTGCTGTTTCAAAACCTTGATGCTGCCTGTAGTTCTTATGCATTTTTTAAAGCAAAGTTCTAATGCAGTTTTCCATTTTTTACGTCGCTTTCGGGGAAAAAAAATAGCCTGTGTGTGTGTTTATATTTTAATGAAGCTTAACAGCACTGGACTTAGTTGTTCGGTTTAATTGATAAGTTTTTTTCGGTAGAGCGTTCGGCTATAAACTATTTGAACTTCGGGCAAGCTTGGGCTGTCCGACATAATATCAAATTTATATTAGTATTACGCATTACATGTGCTCATAACATACACACCTAATAAAATAAATGCAGTGGGAATGCTACTTGGTGTATCGACTCCTTTATGCAGGCTACAGTTATCATTCGGATAAGTTGATTGTTAATCGAACTGTGTTCTTTGACTACATCCAGACCACTCAACATAATGTAAGCATAAAAAAGTATTAGATTTACCTAAAGAAATCCTTTTTGTGCAGAAAAACATTTTTATTGTATGCTAAAATGTAGATGTTTCTAATAGCAGTGTTCGACCTTTTGTACAAATGAAAAAATACTACGCCCGATTAAAACTACGAGTTTCACTCAGTAAACCTTTAATTTTTTATTTGCGCGAATACGATATAAAGCATTAAAAGTATTATCAACTTCATTAGCAAGAAATTATTTTCTTCTCCTCTGCTTTCTGCTGGAAAAAAAAAAATTGTCCACGTTCGAAAAATTACACTTAAAAAACGGGCTCAGTTCAACTGGTTTTGGTTTTGAATTTTAAGTGTTCGATTAAAAGAGAAACATGTGAGGGCATTTAAGCCGTAACGGTTAAAGAAGCCTGCTATGGGAAATTGTTGAATATTCAAAAATAAAAACACTTATTTTTTCAACCAAATTTATTACTTCTCTATAATGTTTGTTTCAATCGCTACGTGAGATCTTCGTCATTCTTTAATCAAATTCCATGCTTTGCGAATAATTTTAAATCGTATCATGCTGGTTAATGACAAAACACAGATGCATGATCTTATTATTATTATTTTTTTTTATCAAAAAGCTTTTTTGCTGTTTTTTACTACGCATTCCTTCAATGAATAGCTTTCGAAAAGGAAGGCGCAATTGCTAGGTTTGTTGGGGTGTCGGGCTGTTAGTTAGAATGGCGCCAATTCGAATACGTGCCAATAAATATCTCTTTAATGTTTCTTTTTTTTCCCGTCAGATGCTGACATGTGCAGGACTGTATTTGCCACAACCTGTTTTTTCACATGCACAATTATTGCTTTTTCACGAGTCACCACTCAGCCACACTTTTAATGACATTTATGTTTGCATTGAAAATATGTACGATTAAAAGGGGAGCTATGATCAAATTATCACAACGTTGTGTTTAACGAGGTTTTGTTACTGATGTCTTTAAATTACATGCCTTCTCTTCTGCGCTTACTTTTTTTTCGGTTCTTCGTCATAATGTTCTTCCTTTGAAATTCTTAAAGAGCGAAATGCCTTAAGAAACGATTTGAAGCACAGTGCGGAGTTCCGCACGGGTCGACTAGTACAGCATAATTTAGAAAAGAAAATCAGTGAAAGTCTACCTAGGATCTTATCTTTAAACGCATTTTATTCAAAACTTGAAAATGTCCTATGTCCACTTACATCCCTTTACTTCTCACTGCCTCATACATGACACCAGTTGTTCGTTCTGTGATGGTGGATGAACCTTTTGCTTCATATAATAGCACTTTAACGATACAAGATTTCTTTCCTTCTGAAACCAGATTCATCGAATATTGATGGAGGATCAGCGCATAACTCGTACCAGAAGGTTTTAACAATTTGTTATTCTATCTTTACTGTTCATACCATTCGGTGTAAAAGACGGTTTGGGCTTACACATCTTTACAGATAGTAACTACTCTCGCAACAGAAGCTAAATACATAAATGTTTACCTCCTTTGCAAAGAAATGCCACAAAATTGTTTGCCTTCAATATCGTTTGATGTTACTACCCGAACGTTAAAGGTCTCATTGTAACTCATCTTATCATCAACGAGCAATACCACTACCAACTTGAGAGGGAAGAAACTTCTGGGAGCTTTAGAGACGGATTGTGATTTCCAAACTGGGAGACAAAAAGAGGTAAATATTTAGCATTCTATTGTTGTATTGCTCATTGCTCTCATCAAGACTTGTTCTATCGTTGAATCCCTATAGGTTCTAGACCACCTGAATTTGTCACTGCGTTAGATCGTTGGATAGCTGATGTTTTAGCTGATGTTTGATGTGATCAAAATTTTTTTTATCGCATAATGTACTCAAAAGTTTGAGATAGTGTTTCAAGTATATGTCTGCATATTTAGCATAATTCACATAACCAGCTGCGTAAAAGAGAGGTAGCTCGGTGTTTGCCAATGAGAACCCCCACCAACTTAGAGGGTGCAGAATTGCAACATTGCCCGTCTCACTATAGGCAATTTTGGTTTGTCCCCCCTTACGGTGATGGCAAAAGATTGTAGAAAAGTTGAAGTAAGTTTATCAAGAAGTAGGGAAACTTTGGTCCATTTGGACTTTTTTTAAGCTGCACAGGAATTTTGTTTTCCAGCGCTCTAAACAGTTTAATAACTCCAATCACAAATAATTTGGTTACTGAGCTCGCTTAGATCTTTTAGAATTATCATTCTGACATTACCATATCATTGTGTGGCATTTTGTACTTCGGAAAAGTTTGAATCAGGGAAATTTTTTCGTGAACTTCACTGCAACAGTTCATTTTAGAATGTAAATTCAGGGTCCCCCCCCCCCAAAAAAAAGCGATGACGCACCCCTTAAGTGTGACGGAGTATCCATCCAGAATAAAAGCCCTTAAAGAAGAAAGAAATACCCCTTGAAAAAACTGCCATAAAAATTTCAATGACGCTAAGCTTCTCAATGAGCCCCCCCCCCCCACTCCCCCCCCCCGCCTGTGCACCCCTGTTAATTAGAATTTTTTTCTGTGAGAGTTTATTATTTTACTATTATAGAGTGGTTTCTGCGAGGTTTGAGATTTTTTTTTTAAGTAATAGAAATTATTTTTATTTAAATAGAGGATTATTTCGTCCCCCCCCCCTTTCCCCCCAAAACCCGACGCGCAAAGTGCTGGGACTTTTTACCCCTTCTTGCTGGAAGGGTCAGAAGTAATTTGCAATAGGTTTCACCTTTTTTTTTTTTTTTGGATGTTTGGGTTTGGCCATTTTTTGGCCTAATTTTACTGTACTATTATGCTTAAGAAGCTTTCCTGGAGAAATCAGGTACGTGTCAAGCTGTAATTATATGCTGAATTAAGCTATCTTTGAAGTTGCTCAATTTATTCCAGAGGCATGGTTGACTTTAACTGGGAGGATTTCTGAATTTTTCCGAAAGATTCCAGGAACATTTTAGGAAGGTTATTGACCTTGACGAAAATGCATTTTTGTTTTACATGTTACGTTTTACTGACTTGAATTGAGCACCTTAGCTGCTCATTATTTTCCAGCAACGTTTCAAAATTGTATTTACCGTGTGGGTTATATCTGTAGTCATATTCTTGCGCTTTCGAGACCTGTGTTGTGTCTACAACCTTTTGACTATAAAAAAGAGTTGTTTTACTTTTCCTTTTATTTGATTAGTTGTACAAAGTAATTAGTAATAGCAGTTATTTTGCAGTACAAAAAGGCATTAATTCAAGCAATTTATTCCTATATTTAACTTTTGATGATTATGTTATTAAGAATATATAAGCAGAAATTTTGGAAAAAATCTTATTACTGTACAACCTACAGTACCAGTGGCAATGCAGATGATCGAAAACCTGGATAATTCGTGTAGTATGCTTTATAAACAAAGCAAATCCTTAAGTAAACAGACTTAACGTTCAGTACAACTAGAAAGCATACTTTGCAGCAAAAACACATATACATGTTTGAAAAATATTTTAAAAAATCAAAACAAATTTTTCGTACAATTTTAAACAGAGAATCAGTCTACTATTTTCTAGCTCAAACCATGTGCCGTTTTAATAAAACAAGGTCAAACTAATGCTTAAATTGGTCAAATTTATGTTTTTCTATGGCATTGTAAGGAATGTTTCGTTAAAAATAAATAATGACCGCACAGAGAGAGAGAGAGAGAGAGAGAGCAGCTGGCGTATTTTTAAATCAATGCCCACACTGTGCTGGCGTATTTTCCTATCCCCGGTAATATTCAATCAAAGGAAATTTAATAATAATAATAATAATCGCTGAAGTACTAAATAATATCTTATGCTCTTTTCAGGAGGCTGCATTGGCTGAGGCATTCAACCATTTCTTGGATTTTGGGTTGAAACTCTTGCAAAAGCACCGAGACTTATTCCCACCAGGAAACACCCTTGCTCAGCACAAACTTACTAACTTGCTCAAGTAAGTCGACATACCTGTATTTTTTTTTTTTAAATACTACAGGCACATTGTCTGTAGAGGGAATAATCATAACGTGGAACATTTGACGCATTTACAAAAATCTTCGCCAAACTACTCAAAACAAAGTGCTCATCTGCTTATTAAAGTTAAATTAAACAATTAAAATACAAAATAATCCACCGAAAGAAAAAAAAACAAAGCAATTAACTAAAGCGAAAACTTCCGTTAAAATGTAAATTTTAAAGTATGAGAAACAAAAATGACAACAGTTATTTCAACAGTGTTAAATTCGAGTTTGTTCTTTATAGTGATAATGCATATTGCTATTTAAAATTGATATATATATACATTGATATTTAAAATTGATATATATACATTGATATTTAAAATTGATACATATACATTGATGTTTAAAATTGAATAATAATTTGCATCTGAAATTCAAAAATTAAAACATACCTGTTTTACACAGCACTGATAGTAAAAATAAAGATAGTTGAAACTTTGTTAAAAAAATAAAATGTCGGAGTGTCCAGTTTCCACAGTTTTGTCATAAAAGATAACTAAATTGTGAATTTTCTTTTCAGGTTTGTAAGAATTTGCATAGTAGGAAAATATCATCCTCGCCCTATGCCCCTTGTCCCGCTGTACCCCGGTCTCCCCTTTGCTAACATTTTCATCCGAAGGTAATCGAAAGTAAAAACAAACGAGTAAATGCTGAACAAAAACCACCTTAAACTAATGTCTTCATCTCAAACAAGGGTGTTAAAATTCCACCAACACAATATTATCAATGTATTCTTTATAACAGGATATCAGGCCAGCTTAGTGGAACCATAAGGCGCATGCGTTTTCTTTAAGTTACATTCTGTGGCTGTGATGTCACGTTCATGAGCAATTAAATTTAACTCTGCTTACCGCACTTGAATCGCATCCTAAGGAAGAGGGGGATATTTCGATAATTGGGAATCTGGTGCGATCGTCTCATTTTTCGCGTAAATAATTTTATTTCGGTAACTCTGCTGATTTATAGTAACCCTATGTGAATAGATGTTTCCGATCTCTTTGTTTTGATTTGCAAAGAAAAAATACTTCTCGCGCATGCGCTGGAGCCAAAAATTGACGCCAATGAAGAAACATCGCCAGATTCCCAATTATCGAAATATCCCCAAGAAGAGTAATCTCACAATCATGCTACAGTCGAACTCGCTTATAACAAGTGCGACGGGACCACGATATTTGATCGTTATAACCGAGTGCTCCTAAAAACGGGTTCGTGAAAGAAATCATAAAAAATTATTTACGTTTGCTTTGGTATTTTATAATTTCTGTTAAGTACTAAAGAGGTTTTTATTTGCTTTGAACTGTCTTATTGTATTTTTCTTGTTATTTTGTTTCGAGAAATATGTGGCACAAAAACATCGCATTTTGCATCCGTGACTTCTAAATAGTTTGAAGTGTTTCTGCACATTAGAAGCCAAGTATGTCGAGGGCTATTAAGCTTCAAGTTCTTCACATTTGGCGTTATCGTGCTCGCTTCCTTTTTTTTAACTGCATTAGCTGGACTTTGAGTTAAAATATCCTCGGAAGTATATCTCGGAAGTAATGACATTTATTTCAACAAATGAGGTAAACACGCCAGTAGTGGCCAATGCTTTAGTAGTGGCCACTTCAAGGTTTATATTTGAAAAAAAAAACGGGACTCCGGTCTCCCAATGGATTCAAAAATGCATCAAACGTGCAGGAGGTATTTTGAATTCTTTGGGAAACCAGAAATCTTGCTTTTTTTTTTTTTCAAATATAAACCTTGAAGTGGTCACTACTGAAGCACTCTTAAGGACTGGCCACTACTGGTATGTTTACCTTAATAATTTTTAAATGTTCCTCTACTCCACGATTTTCAAGAAAACAGTCGTGTCATCTGTTGGAAATTATGTCGTATCTCTACCTTTCGGTTGGTTTGAAATGGTTAATGAAATTTTTACGAAAATAGAGTAACCTCTTCTGAGGTAGAAATCAACAGAAATTTTTTGAATTACAAAAATATTGCTCGCTTTAAGCGGGATTTGCTTGTTAAAATTGAGTTATGTTTGCATAGACTTAACATTGTACCAACCAAATCTTTTCGATTTCCTCACTAAATCCGAGTTTTCGTTAAAGCAGGGCTTGCTGTAAGCGAGTTCGACTGTATTTAGAAACGTGGTTTGAAAACAAAAAGACGATGTTCATGAACACATCCTGTGCATCGCAGTGTTGCTCATGGTATATTGTAGACAAATTGCAAATTACTGCAAATTGTGCTTTTTTGTTGTTATTTCTTACTTTAAGTTAACTTTCTACATTCACCGTATATGACATTTTACTCAACTTATCATCAATTGTTTTACGACATAGCAACCAGCAAATATTATGTCGTCTTTATAAATGCTAGAAACAAGGTTGGATCCAAAGCTGTCTTTGAACTAAAATGTCGGATAAGTCGGGCTCTCCTTTTTAAGGGGTTCTACTTGAACCATGCGACACATTCATGATTTTCTTTTTAGTTACATTCGGTCGCTGTGATTTCACGTTCATAAGAAAATAAATTAAACTCTGCTTGCCGTGTAGTATTTGAATAGTGTTCTTTGGAACGTATCAATCAGCTCTACCCAATCGAGTCCAATTTTGTGGAAGAAACTATAGGTAACGGCGTCAATAACAGACAAGGATCCAGTAGCAGACAGTCATAAGTTTGAACTAATATATGTAAGAACTTTAGGTGACGTTCATTTGAATTTAATACGGTTTTATATCTAAAATTAAAGAACTGTTGCACATTTTGAAGAGAAAAGGGGATCTCTTCTGTCCATTACTCACTTCCCTCGTCCATCTGTTACTGGGTATCATCAGAACTGACGGTATCTGTTACTCTGGGGTCAGACCTTTTTTTGTTGAAATTGAGCAAATAAAAATAGAATTAACTCATTCAGAGGATCCAGAAGCAGCCAAATGTTAGATAAGATGTAGTTGCATTAGAGAAATATAGTTTTCAAAGTCTAAACACATTAAAAAGCTCCGAAAATTGAGTTAACCTAAGAGCGATGTCTTAAGCATGTCTGTTACTGGTGTCGTTACTCTAATGTCTGATATTTATGATTTCTTCTTCTAGGTGTCTCGCAGCACTGCACGGCCTAAGAGCATTCAAATGGTGCTGTCCTTTCCGGCATGATCTTCACGTCGAAATAACCAATAGTTTAAAGGTAACTCTTTTACCAAATTGAAATCCTAATTACTGCATTCTGTGCAGCGTTTTTCATAATCTGTATTATCTTATTTATGCAAAAGAAAAAATATCAACTGGATTTTACCTGAAAATGTCATACCTAAGAGTCTTCGTTAGTTTAGAAAAGAAAAAAAAACTTTTATTATCCCGGAAATAAGAGCTACTATCTTCCTTCAGAACACGTTATTGCCACAGCTTTGACAAAAGATGCTTATTATTTATCACATAAAAGCTTTTAAGGGTAGTTAGTCCCCTAAAACCTCTTGAAAAACTATATTTTAGTGTTAATGTATTCAAAACATGCAAATAAAGAGCTTCCAAACTGCAGCAAGTTCATTCCTCTGTAAATTATAAGAAACTCTGTTTAAATATTAGTGAAGCAAAGATGTATTAAAATGTACGTGCAAATTTTACTTTCAAACACGATTTGCTCAAAACGTTATTTTTTCAAATTCATAATCATTTTCCAGAAAAGCTATTTTTCTTTTTTCTTTGAAATTTTCACAACGTTTTATTTATAAGTTCATAATTAGAGTGAAGTTAAATCTTTGCTAGAGGACTCACAGTTTTTATGATCAAGGGCGGTTGGTTCTGTGTTTTTATTTAAAAAGGAACTATCAGTTATAATTTAATCAGTTTTTAAATAAACAAAAATCTTTCAAAACCTCACTTCAGTTGACTCATCTATGTTTCATAAAAACACTGTAAAAATTGCCAGTTTGTAATGTTGAAACTTTTTGAGAAATGGTACATAAAGTGTAAGCGTATCAATGTCCCGAATCCCTTTAAGTGTCTCTAAAAATGGAACTTTATACTTATGTTTTACTTTGAAAGAAAGGTTTGTTGCACTAGAGAAAAATAATTATTTGTACTTTTTATGTCCAATTCACGATTTCGTTCAATCAGCAGCTTTAGTTTCTTAGCAGAATCAAAGTTTTACAAGGATAACTTAATGCTTTTAATGGTATGATAACTATCGTGTACGTCGTACCGGGTACTTTATTAGACTTAGAAAAAAAGTTAATTTTTTTGCAATTTTTGAACGGAGTGGTTAAATTAAGTTGAAAGTAATCAGAGGCTTAAGCTCGGGTTAATGCTGGGAGGATTCAAATGAATCTTCAAATATTTGTTACGTCTAATCATGCGAACGGTATTTTTGCAAATAGTTGTACTTTGAAGTTTTGCCACCAGGTAGAGCTTTTAAGACAAAAAAAAAATATCAAGGAATAAGGAAACGTTTTATTTATTTACACATTTATGGGCTCTATGTGTACCACCCAAGTAGCAAGCACAATGTGTAGATAGTTGGCCAACAGTGGCTAACGGTAGAAACCAGTAGAGAATGGTGTGTTGGCAACGAACGATGAGCCAATGACGGCCCTACAGTTTCTGGGCATCGTTGTGAAATTATTAAGCACTGTAGCAGATCGGTGGCCCTACATTGACAAATGGTTGGTTGGGTAACGGTTGCCAAAACGGACATTGCCTACCGTTAGCCAACCATAAGCTTCACCGTTGACCAACCTCCATACAACCATATATGCTACTAGATCATGACGGCCAACAATATCATGTAAGCGTACCCCTCCCCCCCCCCCCTTGTCAACGGCCTTAGGTAATATATCGCAACCCGGCAGTGAAAAGTGACGCAACTCAAATTTCGAGGAAAACATACTAGCTACTAATTTACAAAACTCGCATAAAGTTAGCTTACAGACCTAGTGCGTGGTGGCGTAAAAACGATGTAATCAGTTGTAACACATCATTACATTTTCATAATTTAAAAGAAAAATTTTCGAACTGAAGATATGCATTGTTAATTTATGCAGGAAAAACTAACCAGTAAACATCACATCATTTTATGCGGCTTCTAATATTTGAAAGGAAATGACGAAAAGCTACTCTTACGTAAAACCTAGATTTTTTCGAATTCTGCTTCCCCCCCCCCCTTCACCCTTCAGTTATGTCGCTTTTCTTACCAGAGTGCGATATCAGTAAGAATGAGAAAAAACACGGCGTATATGACGCGAGCTTTAAAATCTACTTCTTTGTTACACCACTTTGTTGAACACGATCCTTGAGAAAACTACATAACCAGAAGTCACTATCTGTAGCCTTTTTAGAGAATTACATAAGTTACTCATTTGCATAAATTTTAATCAGTGACGTCGCTATTGGGGCGGCGGGTGTGGGGTCCGCCTCCGGCTTCACCCGTCTGGGGGGTAACACTTAAAGTGGAATTGCAAGTTTCTGAAAAATATGAAGCAAAATGCATTTTTAAGACTACAAACTTGAAAATATTTCGGGAGGACCCCCCCCCCCTCTCTCTTCCACCCCAAATCATGGACTGAATAGAATACTATATTCAGGATTAGGTTCATACTGTCATTACTTACTCGGGTGTTATCCATGCTAGGTACGCCACTTAACTAGCAAAAAAAAAATTTTTTTTTTTTTTTTGCTCACACCTCGACAGCGTGATCTACATAATATAAATTTCAAATTTTATTTGAATCTTTTTAGTAGAACCAGAGCTATCAGCCACTGAGAACTGTCAGTTTAATTTCAACCGCCCTCCATGTGTGTATACGTACACACGCGCACACACGTTTGCATATTTGTGCGATTATGAAGAAGAAAATCACAGACGGAAGTGACATAACAAAACAAAAATTAAGATAATGGCTAGCATTTAAATTTCATGAAAGTACTTTCGCAGCTTTTTTTTTTCCTTAGAAGAAAGGATTCTGTCATGAATTCCTCGAGACATTCCCCCCCCCCCCCTGGCATTAAAGGCTGCAACATCACTTAGTTTGAGAAACTCTGAGCTATGTTATTTCTGAGTTTGATTTTTTTTTCACTCATTGTTGTTTAAAACAATAATTGGTAATTTTATCATAATATTTTTTTATTTAGAAAGGAACTTTAGACTGGTTTAACACCCAAATGGCGCAGGCAGAAGCTCTACAGAAAAAGGTATGTCATTATCCTGTCGATAAACATTTAGAGATTTTTTCTAAACAAAAATAATCATCACAATGCTCATATAGGAAAGACTTACTCAGATTTTGTGTTCAAACATGTACATTGCTTAATTTCTACCAAAAAAAGTGCAGGAGACCTTAGTCATTGTTAGTTTTACGCACAAATGATCCGAACTTCGCCTAAAATGTTAAAATTCGCATGAAATGGAAACGGAAAGCATTAGCTGAGCTCCCGTGAACTTCTATGAAATTAGTCCCTGAGTATGAATCATGATAGAAGTAAAGGAGGCTACGCAAACTCCCAGAAGGTCTCCCCGTTTAAACATCTGGATTAGAAAAAGAAAATAATTCACAGTTGTCCCTCATCCAATTTAGCCGAACAAGTTGTAAATTATCACCCAAAGACAAGGACCGAGGTTGGGGTATCGCAACAGGGGTATAAAGCAACCTTTCCAAAATCCTGATTCGGCAAATTTTGTCTGACGATTTGGCAAATGTGGAGACCTAATTGCAATATAGCGATTTTTAACTGCCTGAATCTCCTTTTTCATACAATTTACGTATGTCTGCATAGCCTTATTTTGTCATTCGGCAAAATTTGAAATTCCATTCTGGAAATTGAGAATTTTTTCGTTCCAAAAATTAAAGTTCGTGGCGTTCATAACCAGAGTATAAATACAAACTGCTTCTGTGGGCCCATTCCACTGAAAATGGTCATTTTGTCCCGCACGTGGCGGTTCATATATTTTATTAAAAATTAGTGGTATCCGCACGGCTTTGCCTGTAGTAGAAAAATTAAAAGGTCTTTTGGTTCGCCTGTATATTTACACAAATAATGTATGGTGAATTTTCTCGCCAATTGGCTTGTACTCATGTTACGGTTCGACGTTATGATAATTTCGTAATTTACTCGTCCATCTTATGATATTTTTGTTCTTAAAATATGAATAGAAAATGAACCACATCGAATTTTTGAAAAATCGCTTCAAGATGCACATTCCCATGCTACAAACTAACTTTGTGCCAAATTTCATGAAAATCGGCCGAACGGTCTAGGCGCTATGCGCGTCACAGACATCCAGACACCTTCCGGACAGAGAGACTTTCAGCATTATTATTAGTAAAGATAATACTTTAAAGTATTAATAAACAAATTTTTTCTGCTTAACAAATTACAAAGTTATGGGGGATTTCTTAAGCAAACAATGTCGTCATTACCCTTTTAAATTATTGCTTTTTGATGAAATATGTGAACCGTCACGAGCGGGACAAAGGGTGGACTTTTTCGTGGAATGGCCTTGCGGCATTTATGTAGCGCAGTTTCCCGCTTATTAGCAACCCTCATTCTAGATTTTATCCTCACTTAATGAGACAAGCCGCATCAGGTTTATAGACCCTTGCTGGTGCGTAAGTTATTTTTAACTACAAATGTGAGGGTCATCTCAGCTTTAATGAGTGGTCTACTGGTGCGGTTACAGATTTTATGGACCGTTAATTACTAATAAGTTTCAAACTATTTTCGAGATGCAGTAATCGAAATCTTTGTTATGTGCTTGCAGTTTAGACTATTTTTTATGGCATCAGCACACAGTCATGTTCCGTACATGAGTATTACAAACCAAAATCTCTTCTGGCTTTGACTGCCGAGTTCGTTTTTTCGCGTTTTGTCGTGACATTTGTACGTGCATGTACATTTGTAATATATGTACTGTACATGCGTATGTTTGCCTGTATGTGCGAATGTGTATCCTGTAACTTAGCCATAGGAGGTTACAACTTCATGTGTAGAACTTTTACACGCCCTCTAGTTTTTCAACTTTTGTTTGCCTTTGGATGTTCTAAATGAGCTCTTATCGTGCTTTAAAAGAAATATATTCTGTGTCGTTTTCCGCATTCAGATATAGTCTCAAAATCTTCATTTAAGCTACTCTTATGGTTAAGTGAAAAATTCGCCCCACTTGGCTCGTGGTGGCAAAGATACCTTCCGATAGCAATCGAAGGTACGCTTCCTAGATTGAAATAAGTCCTCCTCCACCATTTTGTTACAAACTAAAGAAGTGCGGAAGTTCTAGTATCCTCAGAATCAGTTTCCTTTCGTAAATAATCTGGGTTCCGTTTAAAGTGAAAATCTCCCATGAAATAAAAAATAAGTGCAGGAACCAAGCTCTTGTGTAAATTACGTCAGATTTCAACCAGTTTATTGTACTTCGGTGAATTATTTTTATAGCGAGAAAAACATGATCGGTATTGTCATTTATTATATTGAATGCCATTAATGCCAAACCGACGTAATTTCATTCAGTACAAAAATGAACATAATAATGTGGATATGTATACACTCACTGGCTAATGAATTAGAAACTTTTCAGATTGGGTTTGGAGGGAGTATCATGATTTGGAGCCCGTTTTGCTGGCATTGTAGGGGTGCCCTGGGGTTCCTCGAGGGTGAACAAATAGCCATACCTAGATAGACTGGCAGCTCAAGTGCACTCTGCAATGTTGCATTTTTATCCTGAAAGCGACAGATACTTCATGGGCGATAATGCAACTATATGTAGTGCCAAAAGTGTTAAAAATTGGTTCGCTGAGCATCAGTCTGACTTCGAACACCTTACCTGACCACCGCATAGCCCTGATCTTAACCCCATAGAAAATGTGTGAGATATGGTGGAAAGACGCATCTGACAGCTCTCTCCTTTTCCATCTAATTTACCAGATCCAAAAAGCTGCATAGCTAATGCTTGGTATTCTCTAGATATAAAGGCACTGCAGAAGCTTGTAGACTCGATTCCTAAGCGAATCAGAGCGATTATCTGTGCAAAAGGTGGTCCAATAAATGATTGATCTTGATCAAGACATTTCTCTCAAAAGTTTCTAATACGTCGGCCAGTGAGTGTATCTTTATGTAATTATTTTTGGAGAAATCTTTTTCATAAACTTAATTTGTGTTTCCTTATTAAAGATTTTTTTTGCACAATTTTTTTTTACATTTGTATTTTACGCGTTTCTTCCCAGGACACCAAATGGTCACTCAGGAGTCTCATTGATTTAATCAATACCATGAACAATGACGTCTACAAAGGTCACGCTTACTACAATGAAGAATTCGAAAGGTTGGTAGTTTTCTTTTATCCTATCTTCTTTCCTCTTTTTTTAAAAGCAATCTTTGTACAGTTTTGCAGAAAAGATGCTTCAATAACACTCTTCTCTTCTTTCTCTGTTTTTCTTTTTTTTTACTTCCCTTGATGTCTTTCGTACTTGCTACAGACTGTTGAAATGTGGAATCGTAATTACACGTCAAAACATTAACAAGTGAGCCACTATCTTTTCTTAAGTAGTGTTGCAGATACGTAGTTTACCCATGCACCTAGCTGTCTTAGACAGTACCTTATTCTAACCTGTTTCCGGGAATCAAGTTTGTTATGTTTCAGAAAGTTTCATTTCAAAAATTATTCAACTATACAGAATGAATAAGTAAGTGAATACAGAACCAACCCTGAATGGGGTGACGTAGGAAATCTCTATAGCCGAGTATTCGCTACATAAGGTTTTTCAAAACTTTTTATAATTACTTTTATAATGAATGTCTTTATTATAAGATAGTTACATTAGTGGTTAGGATAAAATTATGTAAATTACAGGTGTTATCCATTGCATTCAGTAATTAATATCTTTATAGTTTATAAAAGTAAGGTTTCAAATAAATTCTGGAAGGAAGTCTGTGGAGGACGTGCGTCCAGAAGACCCCATAGCACTCACAGCCTCGATATTTTGTACAAAATTACTTCGAGCCCTGGGGATGTGCACCTGGGGTTTTATTATTTATTTTGGCGAAAAAGAGGTAATTATTACAGAAAATGGCGTTTGTCTATTAAAAGAAAAAATCTGGTAAGCAGCAGAACTGGGACCAGTACCATGGATATATTTGCAATTTTCAAATCGCTCTAGTCGATTTTCTAGCGTTTGGTGATCGTTACAAAGGTTCGAAAATACATTAACGGCACTGGGCTTCAGTTGGTACCATTTAAAAGGTTCGCTACAGCCGTGGGGTAGTTTAATTCCCAGATTCTTAACAGTGACGGTCTACTTTAATTGAATAATATGAATGGAATGAATCACATTCTCGACCTGACCCGGTTTAAACAGTGTATAATAAATAGTCCCTGCATTAATTTATTATCATTTCTTGGCAGTCGTAATAGAGATACACGAATAATTATGACGTTATTTACGACGTTCAAATTAAAAGTTTTTCCTAGGTTTAACAAAATTAGCTCATTTTAAACTCTTAATTTCAGCTCTCATTGAGTTATTCGAATTTCTGTATAATTTAAATAGGATACATAGATAACTACGACACTTCTTTAACAGAAATAGTTGTATTCTGCATTAAATAAATATCAGTGATTGAATTATATTCATTTCAGCATAATTTGAACAGAGATAAATGATGAATTACGACATCATTTTAACCAAATTAGCTATATCCAATATTGAAAAATCAGTACTGATTAAATTATTCTCATTTCAGGTGCAATTAGAACAGAGATAAAAAGTAATTAAGACGGTATTTTAACCAAAATAAAAAAAACCCAATAAAAAATAATAGTCCTCATTAAATTATCCTCTTTTCAGTACGAATTGAGAAGAGCTATAAATAAATAACTATACCATGTAAAGTCAGAACAAACAACGTAAGTAGAAGCACAAATTTGTACTTCTACTTACGTTGTTTGTTCTGACTTTACTATTCAGCACAAAGGTATTTATTTATCCAACTATACCATGGTTTAAACTAAATAGTTGTATCTTAGATTTAAACAAAAAAAGCAGCACTCATTAAATTATTGTCCTTTTAGTACAGTCTGAAGAGAGATAAATGAACAACTATAATGTAATTTTAATCATTAAGGGTTAAAGGGTTCCAAATAAAAATAATTATTCGTAAGCATGAAATATGAAATCGAGTGGAGGCTTATTTTAAACAAATAAGTGAATAACTTTTAGTCTTGACTTCATATTTTCCATAACCCCCAACAAAAAATCTTGAATGTTTAAACACAAAAATAATTCACGGTAGATTGATTTTAATTGAACATAAGTGAATGAACCTTGAACCACATAAAAAGAAAGGTTAAAGGAAACCCTGAAGCGTTAAAGGGTTCCAAATACTTAGTAATTATTCATAAGCATGGAGTATGAAATTGAGCTGAAGTTCATTTTACACAAATGAGTGAATAACTTTTAGTCTTGACTTCATATTTTCCATAACCCCCAACAAAAAATCTTGAATGTTTAAACACAAAAATAATTCACGGTAGATTGATTTTAATTGAACATAAGTGAATGAACCTTGAACCACATAAAAAGAAAGGTTAAAGGAAACCCTGAAGCGTTAAAGGGTTCCAAATACTTAGTAATTATTCATAAGCATGGAGTATGAAATTGAGCTGAAGTTCATTTTACACAAATAAGTGAATAACTTTTAGTCTTGACTTCATATTTTCCATAACCCCCAACAAAAAATCTTGAATGTTTAAACACAAAAATAATTCACGGTAGATTGATTTTAATTGAACATAAGTGAATGAACCTTGAACCACATAAAAAGAAAGGTTAAAGGAAACCCTGAAGCGTTAAAGGGTTCCAAATACTTAGTAATTATTCATAAGCATGGAGTATGAAATTGAGCTGAAGTTCATTTTACACAAATGAGTGAATAACTTTTAGTCTTGACTTCATGTTTTTCGTAACACCCAACATAAACTATTAAACGATTACACATAAAAGTAATTCACGGTAGATTTAATTTAATTGGACATTAGTGAATGAACCTTGAAACCCAAAAAAATAAAGGTCAAAGGGTACCCTGAAGTGTTAAAAAGTTTCTAGTGAGAGTAAATATTCAAAAGCATGAAATATGAAATTTAGTTGACGTTCATTTTAAACAAATAAGTGAATAACTTTTAGGATTGACTTCATGTTTTCCGTAATTTCCAACACAAACTATTGAATGATTACACATAAAAGTAATTCACGCTAAATAATAAATGTTAATTTACATCGAAGTAATTCACTGATTTAACTTAATTGGGCAATGAACCTTGAACCACATTAACTACTCGTTTATCTTAGTTCTCGACATTAATATTTCAATATCAAGAGTGTAATTTAGTAACTATCTGCAACTTTACTTAAGAAATGATATTTTCTCATTTGTGAATGTCGTTTCTTAAGTAGTGCATACTAAATTGTACTCTTCGAGCTCGTATTTTCTATGTTAAATTTTCTGTGATGGTTACTTTTAGGATTTGTATTAACTGAAGAAACTAGATTGCTGAATCATAATATATCTTGCAAATCCTTTTAACAACTCGATGAATTTAGATACGGTTTTCTTGTCTGCAGATGATTCGCGCTCAAAAAAATTGCGCTATGACTGCTAGCATAGCGTCTATATCATCGTAATTGGCGAAAAAATATTTTGTTGATCTAAACATGAAAAGCTAGGACCTTTTTCTCTCTCTCTCTTTTTCTTTCTTTCTTTCTTTCTTCATTTATTTATTTATTTTTTCTAATCTTTACATTACATCTCTTCTTTTATTTTTTTTTCAATCTTTTAATTGATCTTTTGATTAATCCCTTTAACACTCATCATAAAAATATTTTTGAGCTCTTTTATGTAATTAACAATCGCTCGTTAAAAAAAAAAAAGTTTTTTTTTGGTGGGGGAGGGGGAAATTCAGTGGATGGTTAGAGGTCCTGATGACTTTTTCCAGGGTGCCAAAAATTTATGGATCCGGGCCTGGTGTCGGGACTTTTAGTTTCCCTTTCATACAAGGGAAAAATTGTAAATAACTACGCAAGTGGATTATTATTATTATCGTTCAAAAAAAATGGCAAATTTTTCGCCTGAAAAAAATTGATTTGTCGCCCCCATTTAGATGTCATATTATGCTTTTCCACACATTTTTCTCTAAACTGCGCTCAATTCAATGTCAATAGTGGCGAATTTCTGAATGAATTCTGAGCTAATGCTGCCACAAACAAATGTAAATATATCATTAAAGTGGCCGATAAGTCGGCAAGTATTTACAGGAGATTTGCTTGAACTCCAGTGCTTTTACTCATTTTCCTAATTTAGCAAACTCAACAAAAGTACCCAAGATGTCACACCACGGCAAGGGAAACTCAAAAAAGTTAAAAAAAAAAAAAACAGAATTGATGAAAATCAAGACTTTAAGTAATAGTGATTTTAAGTGCTTTAGTCTCAAATAAACGCTCAAAAAAGTGATGGTGGAATGTTTAATGGTTAGCTTTGTTGTCTAAATTAATAATGCGTACTTATAAAATAATTCTTCTACAAATTTAAAAATGTATCTTTGATTATCGTTTTTGTTTTTGCGATACCACGCACCAGTTATATACCGTGAATGCGAACTACTTGACCAGGATTTCGGAAATTTTCTAATTTTGTCTCACAGAATAATTTTGTCACTATTCATATTTCCAAGTTGTGGAAACATATTTTACACATCTAGACTTCTCTTCATTTGAATACTGATCACTTTGTTTCGAAGTATGATTACCATTTTTAATTGGTTTTTATTGGAGCGAATGTTACCCTCATGTTTGGGTTACTTTGGTCCAAAGTAGTTTTCCCTATTTAATATCGTTGTAGAACGAACTAGATCCAAAGAAAGAAGTGTGTTCATAAGAAAAACTATTTATTTGAAAGAAAAATACATTTTTTGAGAAGTTAGAGTCACACATAAAAAGTAAACTTCTTCGCGAAAGTACAAAAATAAACATATACAAGACCCTTTACTAACTAAACTAACTAAACTAAGACTAACTAAAGACTAACTTATGGAAGTGAGTGTTGGGCTTTAACTGAAGCAGAAGAAAATAGATTGATGGTTTTTGAAAGGACAATTTTGAGAAGAATTTTTGGTGCTGTCCAGGAAAACAACAGATGGCGCACTCTCTATAATTTTGATATATATAAAAAATTCTATAAACAGATAGATATTATCCACTTTATTAAAGCCAATCGCATCAGATGGCTGAGGCATCTTTTTAGACTAGGTAGTAGGGACCCAACCCATAAAGTCACCTTCACAATTCCAGATGGTGCGCGCAAGAGGTGCCGCCCACCAACCAGATGGCTCGATTGTGCCGAAAAAGACTTAAAAATTGTTGGCCTCAGTGGATGGAGGAAATCTGTTTCTGACAGGGCGGGATGGAGGAAACTGATTGAGACGGTTTTGGCCTGCCCTAGGCTGTAGTGCCGAAGAAGAAGAAGAGTCACACATAATTGTTTTAAGAAAAATTAAAGCTTTTTTTTTTTGAAAATGTGTGTGTATCTAGTTATTGTTTCAGAAAATACCGACGAAGCACAGTCTCCTTTTCATCAATTTTGGAGATTTATTGATTTCACTAAGATAATACCATTCGTAAAACAAAGGATCTTACATGTTAGGTCACTTCGAAAACTTTTTAGTCTGTTTCATGCTCTCAACATTAGTTCCTTCTTGCCCGCATAAACAGCTATCCCTGGAAACTTGAACTCATTCCATTCTACTATAACAAAATTTCAGAATCTTTCCAACAAATTTAACAAAATTTGTAAGTGGATGTAACTAGGTCATCGTTTTCTCAACCTCCTGCAACTTTTAGTTCATGTTCCATGACAAAAGCCATGCAACTGAGCCTTGAGGAGTTGAGTCTGTAATCGCTCTCTTAGCCCGTTGATAACAATTCCTGGTTTCTCCTCGTGTTTTTCCATCTAAGCGATATACTTTTAGCTTTTCTTTTCCAAATCTCTCTGATGTTTTTTTTTTCTTTTTTTTTTCAAGTTTTTATTGCTGGGCCAAAGTTGGTCGTAATTTTAATTTGAGGAGATATGTTGTAATTGTGAAATTTTAAATGAAACCTTAACAGAAATGAGGAGTACAACTATGCTACTACATAAAGTATTGAATAGTGTTTATAAATAGGTACTTAACAAACTCTTAGCTGATATAAAACTGCTTCTACATGTAAAAGTCTAAGAGGTTATAAAAACACATGTTAGCACAAAACCAGTAATGTTGCTCCTTGTTTAGAGCTAGCAACTGCTTGGTATACATTATTGAGTCCTTGAGGCTGCTTTCTAATGGATTCTGTCCAAATATGTTTAAAAATTGCTTCCTGCAGGTTGGCAGGGAACGTTGTATCTTTTTCTCAATTTAAGCCAAAGGAGGAACCTAGGGCCAAAGTAGCCCGCGTTTACGGTAAACTAACTTTGTGCGATTTGTTGTAAGAAGATTTAGATTTTAAACCAATAATTAGTACGTTTTTCAAAAATTTTGAGTTTTATCACTTTTTTTTGCCTAAAAAAAAAAAAATGTTTAGGACAACAGACTTAGAAAAACGTGTAATTTGATTTGAAGATGGATTTATAGGGAATCTCATTTTTTTTTTTTTTTTTTGAGTAGCAATATGCGTATTATTTTTCTCTATAATATCCATCTTCAATTTAAACTGTCCTTATATTATCATGTTCATTTCATAGAAGACACTAACTTTCAATCATCGAATTAAAAATTATGAAATTGCATAAAGTTATAAATGAGGTTATAAATTAACTTGCTACCCATTTTTCATCACGATTTAACACTTCTGCTTTTTAGCAAGTTTTTGTGTCTAATTAAACCTCGCTATTCTATTTCAATACATATCTTAAAAAATAATCAGCACAGAGACCTATTTGATTAAAAATCAATGTAGTACTTTACTAGAATCATTTTACATAGTAAGGTAATGTAAGTCCATGGTTTAAAATAAAAACTGTGTTGGAATAGGGGAGTTGCAACCTATTAAATGTTCATATTTTGGCTATTGGATATTGTTAATTGACCCTCAAAACTAAAAAATTCACCATCGCCGAATTTTAAAACACCGTGGTTGAATTTTAATGAATTTTTAAAAATCCACGCGCAAAAGTGCGCTCTTCTGAAACGTCACGAGCCTACGTCACAGGGCGCGAATGGGCAGCCTTCCGCCGAAGATCCCTTGTTTTCGCTAGGGACATTTTGAGCGCGCTGATATTTTTATTTTTTAGAAATTCAATAATCCTTTTGAACACACTATGGAGACCGGATTCGTTAAAGCACAATCTAACTAATCTTCCTCACGTAACATCAATGATGATATTCGAATATTCCCGAGAGGATGAGAGGTTTAATGTTCCAGAAACGCGAGGAGTTAAATGCGAGGAGATAAGCCTTTTACTTTTCATCTTCGAAGTCGAATGCGTGACCTTCGGCTTCTCCCCTATCGGAAGAGCGCATGACGTCACTTCCTATGCCATTTGACGTCACAAGCGCTTGAACTTTAAAAATTAATTTAAAAAAACTACTTATCGTATCGCAAAATTTTTTTCACCTATGGTTCATACATGTTACTCTATCATATAAAAATAAAATCGAAAAATCGAAAACTTCCCTATTGCAAACTACAAACTCAGTTTGACGACGCATTTTGCTGTATAAACCTTTAGCAAACAAATCATTTTGTAACAAGTCTAAGGTTAGGCAACTTTTAGAAAATAAATACTTGCAACCATTCATACATGCTGTAGGATTGATCTTATAATACTTTTCAGGTCAATATTTCTTAATTGACATATTTTCGATGATTTATTATGCAGTTTTTGTCTGTTGTTTAGTATCTGTTGTTACTATTTCTCTTTTTTTTATAGTGTGTCGGGCGTGTCGTATTCAGTCGTGATCTACAAGCAACTGGAAAAAATGGTAAGGTATACCAATCGAAGTAATACATTTTTTTTTTTTAATTTTTCAGTGTTGATAATGAACTTGCTTTACATTCATTAAATAACTGCTAACGTCACGCATAATAGTGATAATATTCTAAAATTTTATTAAATCTTGATATTATATGCATTTTCCCCAGATTTCCCTCTCTACATTTTGTTTTGAAAGCGCACCTCATTTTAACTTTGATACAAAATAATATTTAGAGGCAACTTTGACCAGTAAGCCTGTCTTAAATATATTTGGTGTTTAAAAAAATGATGTAATCTGAAACATGCAAAAAAAGTTTACAAAGCGAAAAAAAGAAAAAACTATTAAACTACTCCCTAAATTCTTTCTTCCTGAATTTCTATCGGATGCTCGTAAAGAAATGAATATAAACATATTGCTTTTACTTCCAGAAAAAATATTATTCAGAAAACATTCCTTTAACCTTAATTAAAGTACAAGCTCATAAATTTATACGAGAAAATTTTGTCTTGTGTTATATTTTACCTTAGTTAAGGTAATTGGATTTTATTGGAAATCCATACCTTGTTAGAATGAATTCAAATCTGATATGAAGTTTTTAGGCATATCAATGATCTTCTTTTACAGCAATTTTAATGGATAGTATTCTTTATTTCGCAAATCGTTAAAATTTATTGAAAGATTTTACGTATATGATCCATGTTTTTTCACTCAGATTCACTTAAATGCTAATTTGCTATCTCTAATAAAACGTTTTTCATGATAGTTATAATTTTGTTTTCCCTTAAATTTATTGTATTCATCTGGACAGGTTCCTGTGCCAGCAAACAGAAAAAAGAAAAATTTGATCGCTCGTAGTTAAAGAGTGGTTTAAAAGTTTCAATCAACTCCCAAAATTAAACTTTGCTTTCATTTCTGTTTAAAATTAGGACAATTTTGCTGCATCCCTTTTCCTATTTTTTCCTCTCCCAATTTCTCACTCTTCCACGCACCATTCCAACAACAAAAATTATCATTTAATTAAAAATTCCTTTTTTACAATTCCCATGGATACACTGTCATGAGGATGGTAATGATGACAGTTATGCCATTCGTGATGCAAAATGGTTAGTTGAAATTTTTTTAGAAAAGGGTAAGTATCATTGTGAAGACATAGAATAAGAGGAAGTGAAGACTTTCATTCGTGAAGCAAAGACCACAAGTCACGTGGTGGATTTTAAAGCAAAGCATTTGAAGAAATCAGGTTTCTTTCGCTAATTTCACGCAAAACTTATCAGGTGACTTGGGGTCTTTGCCTTAGGTTTTACTAGTGTATAAAATGCAAGAAAATGCTTTGATAACGTTGGTGACTTGAACAAAATGTCCGTAACTTACTATTTTGCTCAAACACAGATGAATTTTTGATTAAGAAATATTTCTGAATTGCGCTTTTCTTTACAAGCTGTCGGACGAACTTACCAGGAAACTTCAAGCTGATGTATGCTACTCGGTCAGTCTTTCTCCCTTTTTTTAGCCCAGATATAACGTAAGATCTCAAGACTAAAAACTGCACCAATTTTGATTTTAGTTTAAACTCTATTCAGCAAGATTTCAAATTTAGTCCCACTTGTTTTTAATCTGAACTGCCTTCTTTTTCGTTTAACTTTGATTCGTCTAAATATTTGCTGCCATTTATTTTTTTTTTTTCTTTTCTTTTTTTTTTGAGAAGTTTGGTTGCTGCTGACTTTATCTTAGTTGCACTACTGGTTCTCTAGATCGTATTTTAAGTAACTACACGTCCGCCAGCTTGGTTATAAATCATGCCACTTTCTTCCTATGTCTGCTATGGTGAAGTAGCGTGATTTGCTTCTTGATTGCGGATTAACAGGAAGTTAACAAGAAACCACGATCAAGAAGCAAATCAAGTTCTATGATTCAGGACTTAAAGTTACACGACACAGTTGTTCATTTTTGTTTTTATGAAAAGTTAGGTTGCTGCTGACTTTATGTTAGTTGCACTAAAGCCCTAGATCGTAACTTAAATGGCCACATATTCGCCATCTTGGAGTTAACAGCCACTTTCCTCCTATGTCTGCTAAAAGGAAGTAGCGTTTTTTGCTGCTTGATTGTAGATTGACATGGAGCTTATAAGAAACCACAATCAAGAGGCAAAACACGCTACTTCACCATGTCAGACATAGGAAGAAAGCATCTTAATTATGGATTGACATAGAGTTAATAAGAAACCACAATCAAGAAGAATATCACGCTACTTCACCATGGTAGATATTGGAAGAAAGCAACATTTAGCCCCAAGATGGCAGACGAGTCGTTACCTCGTTCTACGATTCAGGACTTTAATTTGCAGGACTGCAGTTATTCATTTTTGATTTGCATGGCTTAAAATTTTGGTGATATGTTTAACAATATAAAGTTAGAAACAACAATGTTGGTAAAACAGCTACATCCCCTTGTCAGATGTTTTTCAGCTTTAAACTCACGTCTTTTTGCATTGAAAAATGGCATCTTAGTAACCTCAAAATACGGGTCTATGATTTTGAACAAAATTTAGCTTTTTTTATAACGTTGTTTTTTATGTTTATACTTTTAAGCACAAAATTGTTTGTTTACTTCTTATCCTTATATGTTATTTCTGTAGCCTCCTTTTAGTTCCTAAGCGAGATCTTCCTCAATGCTTGATCGATCTCTTTGATTTACACCTCATTTTAAAGCTTATCGTGAAGGCTAATGACGAAAAATAGACCCACGGTCTAAAAACTGTTTCTTTTTTTCTGTCAAAAAAAACAATGTTTTAAAGCACCGGACTGAGGTTTTCGGTTAAATTTATAAGTTTAACTTGCACTGTGTGACCGACAGAGCGTTCGACTGGTAACCAGAAGAATGAGTAAGAGAATATGAAGCAATAAAATAAGTGAGATGGGAACGCTAATTGCTGTTACGAAAAATTGATGCAACCCGTGGCTAAATTATTTCTTTTAATCGTAAGTTTTTTTTTTTTTTTTTCAAAGCTTTGGCCCCGGTCAGAAAACTAAAGCATGATGTAAGCGAAAATATAAATATCAGGTTTAAGATTTCAGACTACAATGGAGTAATATTTTGTTTAGAAAAAAAATCGTAAACTGAAATGTAGATTCTTCTAATGACAGTTTTTGATCCTTTGTTTGAAATAAAAAATTACTATCCCAATTTGAAATTACGCTTTTCACTTAGTTAACATATGAATATTATAAGAATATGAAGTAAAACATAAAAATTACTAACAACTTGATGGGTAAAACATTATTTTTTTTCTTTCGACAAAAAAATAAGTAGCCAGTCACATTTTTACTACAACTGCTTTTACTTAGACCATTTTTGCATATGGAAGTATGCATCTATAACTAACTGTATTGAAAATAAAGGTCTTGCAGGTTAAACGGGACCACGCTGTTTAATTATAGCAAAAAAATAATAACTCAGCGCAGAATTACGACCATTAAATTAATTTTGGGGGAAAATTTTGATGTCAAAAATAACTTTTGGAGTTCAAATAGTGGTCGTCAAACTAAAATTTTTGGTTGCGAAAAATACGACTAATGACCGCTTGCTTCGAAACCTGATATCATATTCATCGATTTAAATGGGACCACGCGACAGGGGGGGGGGTTAATAACCTATGTTAAATTACTGTCTTAAGTGAATTTTACCAAAAAAAAAGCAACACAGCACAAGTATATGAAAATGGATTAAAGTTGTTCTCATATGCTTCATTTAAAAGCTTCCGACAAAATGGCATAGTGGTTAACGTAGGCCTCTTGTGCATAAGCACGCAGTTTCAAACTCAGCTTCAGTCTGTGTATTTTCTGGAAGCATTAATTTGAATGATGATCCCGTAAGAATCTATTTGGCTTGGCTACTCTTAGCTAAATTAAATTCCTGGTTAAATGTCACATCGGTATAGCCCTGGAGAGGAGCCTTTATCTGGTGGAAAACTGGGCTTCAAAGTTGTAACTTCGTTATCGATAGTGCTGCCGCTTGATAAGAAATAGATGCAACCTCTGGAGATTAAATTAGGTCTACAAATAGCAAATTGCCAATTTTCAGTGCTAAAACTATGATACACCTCCTTGCAGCAATCTAAGAAATTAGTCAAAGAAAAAAAATATTTCAATTTTGCAAGGAGAAGGCAGATCTCATTTGACAGGGAAAAGCAACGTCCCATTAATACTAAATGTTTATCGCTTTCTAGCTTTTAACACTACTTTTAACATAGAGCAAAAAAGAACTCAAAACTGTCAGAGACTAGTGCCATCTATTGGAGATATTCGAAAATAATAGCAAAGAAATTAACAATCGGTTAATTTTTAAATTTAAATTTAGAAATTTCCTCATTAACAATTAAATTTTAATTTTTTTGGATCCATCGCCATATCAACGCTTTCGCTCAATGGCCGCTGTTTTCCAAATTATTATCATATATGGGCAATTCACTTTTTGAGGCAAATGCAATAGGCATTTAGTATTAAGAAGGGGACATTGGAATAAGTTGGTGGCAGTGTTGGGCATTAATCAATTATTTTTTCAATTGACTTGCTAATTGATTAAAAAAGTAATTGCAATTAAATTAATTGCAATTAAACTATTAATTGTTCTTTTCAATTAATTTAATTAGATTAATGTACGTTAATCGCTTTTCACAATTAAAATAATTGCAATTAATTTTTTTAATTGTTTTATGAAACAATCAAAACTAACAATTAATGTATCAATAGGTACAGCACAGCGCACAGAGTTCAAAGTATTATTCGAATTCCTATTTTCGTTCAGTGTTGATTGCTCGCTCGCCGCGTGAACTATTCTCGTCTTGGCAAGTTTTTTCCACACGTAAATGTTTGTGTTTTAATTAAGTGTTTTAAAATTGTGCAAATCATTGTATTATAATAAGATAAATAAATACCTTTGTGCTGAATAGTAAAGTCAGAACAAACAACGTAAGTAGAAGCACTTGTTTGTTCTGACTTTACATTGTATTATAGTTTAACCTGTAACAGGGGAAATCAGAAAGAACATAACAGGGGAAATCTAAGAGACCGCTCTTTTTATTTATTTATTTTTTAAATCGTGTAATTAAGATGCCTTTCTGTAATTTTCCTCGGATGTTTTTCGGACTTTTACTAGTACGGACACAATTTTTTATTGAAATATACCTTTTTTGAGGATATTTTGCTGGAGCCATAAGATTTTTTGAGAAAAATCATATGCTGCAGTTAATAATTTATTGCTCGTAATAAAGTTACTGATCATGAAATACACCGCCAGCTCAATCATTTCCAGCCGAGGACTGCAGTTTCATGCTTATTAGCACTTATTAGCCCGGCATAGGAAAGTGACTGAGCTATAGATGGAAAACCTCTTAAGGAAGCCAAGAGCCAAACAAACTGGTAGCTAATGTAGAATTAGCGCAGACCAGACGAGTGACCGAAGCAATGGTTCGTTTCAAGTCGAGTATGTCATATATTTCTGCTTTAGCCTAGGCTATTGGGCGGTAAGTTACTGAAAGTTACTGATATTTTATTGGTATTTTATTTGTTGCTAACATGTGTATTTAAATAATTAGGTAGTAATATGGTACCCGTTTAGCGTCCACGTTCCAGGTAGACCTGTCGTCTGTAGAATATATTGTACAAAACCAGTATTTTTTTTTCTGAGTTAGTTTTAATTAAAATTCCCAGAACAATCGACAATTGTTAATTGTAGTAAACTACAATTAACAATTAATTAATTGTTAATTGTAATTTTCCACAATTACAATTGATCAATTGTTAGTTGTTGTGGTTACGTTTTCCAATTAATCAATTGTTAATCTTTAATTGTCAATGCAATTAAAATTTGCCCAACTCTGGTTGGTGGGTGTTTATTTTTTTTTCCCTTTTTCAGCAGCCATTGGGTTGATACTGCAGCTCCTCCAACAGTTTATTTGAATTCCAAGTACAAATTCCGATCCGCAATATAATCAAACAATTAAAAATACTTTATTTATTTAATAGTGCCTGTTGATTAATTGCATTTTGTTTCAAAATACTAGCAGTGTTTTTAAAATCTTTGCAACAAAAGGATTCCCAAATTAATTTCTAAATGTAATGTTACCAATATTACAAAACAGGTTGGTGATGTGTTAGGCTGCCGGATTCAAGAAGCTTGTAGTACTGTTGGGATGGATATGGATGACAGTCCTGAATCAGAATATATGGTTACTGCCACTGCAATGTTTGAACTGTACATGGCTCTTCAAGAATTCATCAAGTTCAAGGAAAATATTCCGTTAGAGTAAGTAATATGATTTGATTAAGCTAAGTGTTTTATTAAGATGTTTTTTTTCTCTTTAAACATCAATGGCGTGCTCAAAATTATTATACGTACATTGTTTTTTGTTTTCTTCTTTAATAGGGAAAAGAAAAATTTGACCATGGTTAACTATCATTTGTGGTTTAAGGATGCAGTAAACCATTGGTTTGTTGTAGCGAAATCAAAATCTCAGATAAGATTGCGGAAAGCAGTGGAATTAGACAAGGTAAAAGAGATTATATTTAACGCATATCTTCTCATCCATTACAAAACGAGTTTTAACTTCACTAGCATTGTTTATGGCAACATACAATGTTTGCATAAAGTTTTAATTTAATTACATGGTGTTTTTAGTACTAAAAGTTAACGCTCCTGTATTATACATAGGTAAAGAACATAATCTTTTAAACATGTTTTCTCCTTAGCTGCAAAAAAGAGGATGTTGTAAAACAAAATGAAAAGTTCGAAAAGTAATGATTAATATTTTTGAAGAACAATACTTTTGTAAAACAAATTTGAAACTTTAATATCAAGAACTGAAATTATTCAACCTAAATTATGAAAATAATGAAACACATCTTATCAGCTGAAAATGCATATTTATTATGTTAATTTTATTCTCTTAATTAAATTGTAAACATGTTTACTAACTAACAAGTATACTCGCTGGCCAAAATTGATTTGAAAAAAATATCTTGCCTTAGTCGCATTCTGCAACTGTTTGGAGGGAGTATCATGATATGGAGCATGTTCTGCTGGCATGGAAGTGATGCCCTGGTGTTTCTCGAGGGTAAACAAACAGCCGTGCGATACCTAGATATACTGAGAGATCAGGTGCATTCTGCAATGTTGCATTTTTATCCTGATGGCGACGGATACTTCATAGACGATAATGCAACTATATACATGATGTCAGACGTGTTGAAAATTGTTTCGTTGAGCTGAGTCTGACTTCCAACACTTTCCCTGACCACCGCATGTCCCGGATCTTAAGCCCATAGAAAATGTGTGGGATATGGTCGAAAGATGCAACTGACAGCACTCTCCTCTTCCATCTAATTTAAAAGATATAAAAAGCGGCATGGCCAATGCATGGTATGCTCTGTATGTAAACTCTCTCCAGAAGCTTGTAGACTCGATGCCTATACTGCCGTGCTAAGCGCAAAGGTGGTATCTGCAGCTGAGTTCAAAATGAGAATTTACCCTTTAACGTTGTGTGCCTCCATGCATTTGATTCAGATGAAACTTTTTCAGATTTAAAAAAAAAAAATATTTCCCATCGACAAACGTCCATAAAACATTGTATTTGGGTATAATATGTGGTAAAGAACCACCTGGTGACAATAACTCAATTTTGACAAAAAGTGCAGATACGACTTTTGTGCTTAGCACGCCAGTATACGAATCAGAGCAGCTATCCGTGCAAAAGGGGGTTCAATAAAATATTGATCTTGGGTTTCTAATTCATCGGGCAGTGAGTGTAGTATGCATACATAATCTTCAACGTCAACACCTCAGTCATTATGCCGAGATAGCACCTATTGATGGCAAATTTGTCTATATATTCTCATAAATTAAAGCCTTAAAACAATCAATGAGATTTTTAACCTTTTTTTTAATCAGCATGAGACTTAGCTGCTATATTTTTTAAATTAGAAGAATGTATTCTGTCGTTTCAAGTCGTGGGGCTGCACCGCTTTTATTCTGAAGGTTATAATGTTATTATTAATTATAACTAAAATTATAACTAGATGGTTCAGTAAATTGCTTTAGCTTCCTTAGTTAATAATTTTATCAGAAAATTCGATCAAACTTGCTTATTAGTGTACGAGAAAGATATATGAACCATTGAGAAGAGATTAAATAGGGAGTGAGGACTTTCTTTCTTGAACCTAAGACCCCAAATCACGCGATAGATTTTAAAGCAAAGCATTGGAACAAATAAGGTTTCTTTCGCTTGTTTAATGCAAAATGTGTCAATCATTCGTCGTTGTTGAGTCATGTGACATGGAATCTTATCCTCAGCTTTTGCTAAGCCAATGATTGGACTTGCTTCCTCCATTTACTAATTCCTGCTCTAAGATATGAACGTCTGAAACATCTTTAGTAATCTTTCGATGGTTATTTCCCTTGTAGATGCAATATTTTCCTATAAAAAAAAAGAAATGATACGTAAGTTTTTTCGAAAATTTAATTTAAAGACCTCTTTAACTTTACTGGAAAGTAAAAACGCATTTAAATTTTCTTTGACAGTTATCCGAAAGGTACTTTTAAACAAAACTTTTGACTTCTGTCACAGAGTTTAAAAATTGTACTGTTGCATCAGAAAAAAAAAATTTAAATTTGTGCGGTGGTTTTGTGTGAAATAGGTTTTCAGCACGTACTTATTTCCCTGAAAGATAAATACATCTGCCGATTAAATGCGGAACCTGATGCAAAATTGAAAACGTCAGATATTAAGCTATAATTTGGAATTCTTTACTCTAAAAATGTCCCTATAAAAAGTTCTCTTAACCTGACGTGTGCTACATTAAGAGAAACAGCTGAGTTTTTTTTTAATTTTAATTAACGCTGTATTTATATTTGTATGTAGTTTGAATGTATTAATGTTTGCACTTGGATGCTTTGCACAAGGTTTCGCTTATTGTAATAAGCTTATGCAACAGGGAAAAGTTTTTCTTCAAAATGATGTTTTTTCTCAATAATCTAAGATCCCACTTAAGTTGACCTACACTCATTGAGTTTTCTTAACAGTTATGCACAAAAAATATAGAAAAAAAAAAAATTCAAACACGATGGTATACGCTAAAACGCTACGAGCTATCTACGCTAAAGTGTACAAATTATATGGGCGACTACATTTGAAATTTCAATAATTCAGTAATTTTACAGATTTTCTGTCGGTATCTTCAAATTCAAAAAATTTTTCAGAAATCTGCAAGTAAGAAGTAGATTTCAATGTCTCGCAAATGACGCTTATTCGGCTCAAAGCTCGACTGTTTCGCTGAGAAAAGATTGTAATCCGTTTACGAAATTGGAAGAAATTTGCAGATTTTTGCAAAATTTCTTCTTTAATATGAGGATAACTGCAGAAAATTTGCAAAATTACTCAAATATTCAAACTTCAAATCGAAAAAAAACATATAATTTGCACACTTTTGCTTTTACCGCCCTTTACCATCGTGTCTGTAATATTTTAGCAACATTTTTATACATAACTTCTGCGGAAACTCGATGAGGGTAGGTCAATCTAAGTCGGATCTTTCACTATTACTTTTTACAAAGGAAAAAGTTTGGAAACCACGGTGCATTCTCCTCACAGAATAAATATGAACTACTGCGATTTTTCCCCCATCAAATAAATTTTATTGGTGCAACCTTTAATGCAGACACATATATATGTAAAACTTAAAATAATAACGCAGTTTTTGTATGCATCTCAAGCTTTTCTCAAATTATGCTGTTACTTTTCAAGTGTGTATCCACTAAAAATGCAGTAGTGAAATGTATTGATTGTTTTCGATTGTTGTATCTTTAATGTCTCACTGTATTTTTGTTTCTGTTATCATTGCTTATGAATGGTATACGAATTCTACAGAAGGTGAGCCCTATAAACTATAATTAGATAGTGCAGCTTAGCTGGCTTAGATAGCAAGAGAATCAATTAGATGCCTTAGTACTGATTTGACTATTTTCATCTCTTAAAATGCTATTATTTTCAAATATTCTGCAATAAATATATGCTCTCTACTAGATGCTGCATTTGCTAGAAGCATAATTTGGTGTTTTGCATTTTAGTTTCTGCGCTATGTTATGTTTGGGTATGATCGCATTTCTTCCCACTACGCTTGTATCGGGCAAAGCAATAGAAAATAGGGTTATTTGTGATTTAATGAAATTTGTTTACATAATGTGACCCTCAATTAAATTTGATCGCTATGTAATATGAGAGTTGACAAGTTATTTTCACAATGAAAAATCTTCTTCTCTTTTTGGCGCAAACCTAATCTAGCAGCATCTTAATGCTCTGATTGAGGATCTACGTAGCCTTCACAATGCTGCCAGGTAAGGTTTTCTTCCCCCACTGTAAATAACGTAGAAGGTCACTTGCAGTCAATTCAATAATGTCACATTCACATTGGAGAGTTTCCTCAGTATCATTCCTTATGTATTTTCCTCAGTTTACGTTGCTTTTTTATGGAGTTTTACTGTCTAAACAAGTGGTTGAGGGACTGAGTTTATATCTCATGACTCCAAGCTAGTTACATAAAAGCTTACGCAAAGCAGCATTCGAATTAACCAGCTTAGATGAATGCTTTGGCCTGCTTCTTTTTCGCAATCAGTTAAAGCGTTTTCATCCTTACTAGGCGGTTTCAGTTCGAAAAAAAACGGCAACAAAACTTTTGTTACTCAGGTTCTGCGGTTATGCAATGCTTTTAATTGCGCTAGCACGAGACTTTGTTGCAGTCGTGTCCGGTCCGAAGAGATAGTGCAAACAAACATACAAATATTCTCAACTTTTCAGCAGAGAGTTATCTTTTCTTTCTTTCTTTCTTTCTTTTTTTTTTTTGCCGCCAAAACAGAGAAATAGATGTGCTGGGATCGTTGGGGTAATAGTCGTGGAGAAAAATTAAGTAATTTGAAAATATTACCTTCTGCTAGGAATAAAAAATGGTGTGAATTGGAGAAATACTACGCTGCAGGGACTAAAATGACCTCCTATGCTTGAAATTTAACGCATGATGCTTTTAAACACAGTAGCTATGTTAAAAACAAATGTGATTGAAGTTGGCATTTTGGCTTAGTCATTTTTATGGCGAAGTTAGGTTAAAAGCTTTTTTAAGAATTTTAAACGCAGCTGATGCTTTGAAATTTATCTCCCGTGTTACTTAAAATAAATAGTTTGTCATCCTTTTCTGTTATTTATTTATGTATTTGAAATAAATGTATTAATAATGAAGCGAAGTGGAAAGTGTAAGACTTTCCAATATCCCTTATTTCCCAAATATTTCGCTACTTGCTTTCATTAGAATTGTAAGTCTGTTTCACCTCCTAATTTAAGCAAAAGTATCTTTATTTTGAATATATATATATATATATATATATTGTTGAAAAACTACAGTATTTTCTCAATTTTATGGTTTTTTGTATGCTTCTTTACTTGTCTCCGTCGACGTTGGAATTGTATATGTTCCCTGTTTTATCCTACGTGTTTTCTCTGTTTTTATGCTCATTAACAAAATTCGTACATAAAAACAATTATGTCAGTATTAAATTCTTGATTTTATTTCTTATTTTAATTTTTTTACTTATCATTTTCACTTTTTATCTAAAAGTTTTGGTTATTTTGATTCTATTTCTCTTTATTACTTTGTTATTTCAGCTTTCAGGATACTTTCTGCTCGTAACGAGCGTTGAGTTATGTGCCCTTACATTTTCTTATTTTATTTTGTTGTCTTGTTTTGCGATCGAATTGCTTGGGTGCATAATTATTCTAGACCGTAAATGTACTGCTATTTTTTAGACGTGCTTTCATTAATTTGACAATATTTATTATTTACAGGATTTTTAAAAATTTATTACTAATTTTTTTTTGATAAAATTATGTAATAAATTTCGATTTTAAATTTCTTTTCTTTTCGTTTCCTTTGTTAATCTCTAACTTCCACTATTTAAACAGTGGTGTGTTCCACCCAGCTGCATTTCTAGGATAATTTTTCATCCTAAAGCTCACACTTTGTTGCATTGAAGAAAAGGTTTCTTGAAACCCCAAAACACGTGCAAATTTTATGAAATAAAACACATCTTTTTTTTTTTTTACTCTCAATCACAAAGGTATTTGTTCGATTCATATTTCGTATTGCATAGTTAAACATTAAAACATTGAATAATTTTAAATTCAACGCTATATTCTGCCGAATGCTAATCATTTTATGAGCAGTTATACCGTACTGAATTTTCTGATGTCTACTATTTATTGCTGATGTCAAACCCAGCATGATTTGTGTGACTGCCTATAACAAATATCCCTACTTTTTCTGAAATTTAAAATACCAATCCTTCTCAAAATTAATTGCTTCAATTGAGTACTTTGTGCTGATTATTTACACTGATGATTTAATGATTCTGCTTGAACATTTTTATAGATTTCAGAGTGCTATGCTATCAGTTTCTAACAGTAACTTGCATTATGCGTACTTAAATCAGCATCGAATTAAATTCAAAAATCTTGATTTTGCACACTCTTAATCCACGCCTCATTTTGTCAGGACTGTATTATCAGCAGGCCAGAAAGAAAAATTTACTACACTGTAAAAACAGTTTACAAACGTTCCTGGAAAATAATGTGCTGCTAATTTGCCCAATTTCTGCCAGTAACACATCTTGCAAAGGACAAGAACGTTTTCCTCTAAAATTCTCTAACCATCCTAAAACTCTCCTGGAATCTTTCTGAAAAATTTAGAGATCTCCCCGGTTAAAATCAGTCATGTCTATGAAACCGTCAGAGAAAACTTCGGAAGTTTTAAAATAATTGAATAATTGGTTGGCACCTTTTTGATTTACCAAGAAAGATTCAGAAGCATGATTGCAGCCATGGCCGAAGCTTAGAAAGGGTTGCTGGTAAGAACCAAGCATCTCTTTTGCCTGCAATTCTTGCAAAGTTACGGAATCCAGAAACTTGCTCACTCTCACTGGGAGCTTAATCAATCTGGACGGGCCGTAATCGAATTGTTGCCGATACAGTTAACAAATACGCTGAATTAATCTTTAAACTAGTTGCTAAAAATATATTTCACAACAGTGAAAAGTCTGCACTCTGGCAGACAATTCAATTAGCAATTCAAGGAGCGTTTTTGCAAAAATACTTGATTTTCAGAGGAAATCAGCGAGATTCAGCAACCAGGTTTTCAGATGAAAACCTGTGAAATCCCGAATCGTTCAACAGAAATAATCAAAGACGTTTCGATTTTTTGCAGTGTAAGCATTCACATTTCAGTAGATAGAAGATAGTTTCATGCGATTACTGGCAGAGGAGTCCTTGCAAAATGAGGTGTGGCTTAGGAGTGTGAAAATATTGGATTTTTGAAGTTAATTTGGTTCTGATTTAGGAGAGTGCTTGGTAATCAAATGCTATTGATTGATAGCAAAACACTCTGAAATCCCTGAAAACTATCTAATGAAATCAGGAAATCATTAATTTCAGTACTTAGTACAAAATTATTCAAATGCTTAATTTAAGACAGAGATAGTACTTTTGTTAAATATGAAAATACTAGAAAATCGCCCGCCGACGGGTGAAAAATGCTTCTACATTTTTCTGAACGAAGCAACTGCCTGTTTGGTGACATTTTGATGGTTGAAATTTTAACCCTAACTCTAGTGGATTAACCCTAAACTCCAGTAGATCGCGTTCATTGTTGACCGCTTTTTCGTTTCTTCATTCTCCTAAAATGACAGTCTTACCAATAAAACAGTTAAGTTACCTGATCCAGTTCAGCCCTGGCAAAATAAAACTTTTCCGTGCATGTCAAACATTACCAAAAAATATTTTCAAATTATCATGCCGTGGCGCGAGTTTCATTGTTGATGACGTCAGCGTTACTCGATCATTCGCTATCATATACATATATATGAAGATTTCTACAGTATAGCGTTACATTTCGAGATATTTTACACTCCCTCGTTTAAAATGTAACACATTGAATGGTTTTATACTCTAATACTATTGGTTGTTTAGTGATCGTGTACTATTTATGATGCAGTATGCAGCACAATTCTATATTAAAGGATTTTTTCTTCTTTATAGGTTGAGTTTTTAGATAATTATGTGAAGCATAGTACATCAGCAGTTGATACAGCCACTTGTTTCGTTCAGGTAAGTACCAACTGGAAGAAAAATAATTCAGCTTTTCATTTATCATGATATATAAAATTAATATGACATTAAAATCTTGTTTTTTGAAAGATAACGAATTTTTTTAAAAATATTATAAAATAGAAAATAAAATGTAAGTCAGAATTTTAACATATTTTTTAAACGCTTTCATTAATGTATGCCATTACATGCCTAGTTAAAACTTCCTTTTCAGTTAAGAGTCACAGTTCATCTAAGTCACAGTATATTTTATAATATTGTGCTGCTATTAGAATAAATAAAGAAACTAAGAAAAAGTATTCTCCCATCTCCTTGCTCACAACAATTTCTAATGAATTTTTCTGTGTATGATTTCAATTAGAAATCAACTAATATTCCTGCAGCAATTCAAAATGATTAATTTGAGTAATGTTTAATCAACCACGATTCTGCTAATCAGCAGCTTAAAAACTGACAAAGCTTTACTCCTTATCTTCTGTGATGCTCTGCGCAGAATTTAAAATAAAAGCCACTGCTCATTTTAATGTCTGTATGTTTCTTTTTTTTTTCCCTAACGTGTTTAATACTGAAAACATAAATTCATTAATTAATAAAATGAAATAAGTCAATAATTTCGAATACAGGTTTCGAGAATATAATTAATTTTAACGAAAGGATGTTATTGATTGTTCTATTCTTGATTCACTTTTTCAGTCAAAAATAACCCTCATTTATACAGCAAACTTTTTTTTTTTTTACTTTGTATTGCTTCGAAAGAGCATTTTTACAAATCAGCACTTTTTAAAAAAGCATTTATATATTTCCTCTTAAAAACTTAATCCATTTTAGTATTTTTATTTGAAAGTATTTTATAATTTTTTTTTCACTTTTTACATTTTTACCGTTTTTAATTTTAGCAATTTAATTTTTTGTAAACGCATTCAGCATTTTTGAGCATTTCTACTTTTAATTTAAAAACATAACACTTACATTCAAAAAAGCAAGCATAATTTTAAATTTTAAATGTGTAAAATTTTCCGTCTAATTTTGAAATCATAATTCTTATTTGTTGTATATATATATATATATATATATATATATATATATATATATATATAATTACAACAGCAAGGGAGAGGGAATTATTGTTGCTTTCATAATTTGTGTTTGATATTTATTTATAGTAGCAGTAGTAGCTAAAAGTATTTTTCTCTCCTGCAGATAAAAGAGTTCTGGCGTCAGTTGTCATGGCCTGATGCAGCTGGTGCATTTACTTTTGTGATGAAAGTCATTGAGGTGATTTTTAATTACAACAACCGCATTTTTAGTTTTCGAGCGAAAAATAATTCAATCCTATTAAGCAACGATTAATCGATAATATGGAATTAGCAGTTTTTCAAATAATTTATATTTCTAGATGTTTATCTCTAAGAAAGTACTGTAATGGGTAAAGTACTGTCATACCCCATGAGTTATTCTTATATTATTTTTATATATTCTACTTGAAAATCAAAGCACAAATGGCAAACTTTCAAAGTTAGAAAATATTTTTAAAAAAATTGTTTAAAACTGTTAAAAAAACGTCAAAATTTAGAGTTCAGATGAAAAGAAAATACACATTTCACTTTTCACTTTGTTTGTCATGTTAAATTAATCATTTTATGTGCCCCCCCCCTTCCCTTTTTTTTTTCGCTTTTCCAGGAAAATTATATTTATTGCTTCCTGGTATTTTTGACTTGTAGACGGAAAATATAACTAAATTGCAAAATTTATAGGAAGTTGTTTTAAAAAAATAACGAAATGATAAATAAGGCACTAGAGCTCAAAGTATTTTTTAATATTCTTACGATTTTTTTTTTTCAGTTACTCGTCATACAAAAAATTCAGATATTACTAATGCAAATTACTTTTTACCAGGGCAGCGGAATCGGGAGTCGAAGATTTAAAATTCTCGGGGTAGGCGTCGGTCATTTTCACTCAGAGGCCATCCGGAGTTGGACTGGTTCTGGGTGTACAGGAGTCAGATTCGGAATCTGAGCTCTAAAGTTCTTAAAGTTGTAATCGGAGCCGGAGTCGGTCATTTGCCCCCGACTCCGCAGCTCAGCTTTACTGTGTATTACTACGAAAATATTTAAAATGTTTTCTAATATCATGGCTAGATGGCAGCACTAAAGCCCTTATTTGCTTTTGATGATTTTCAAATAATTTTAAACTTTGATAATGCCGTACATTTTGAATGAACCGCACCCCTACTTATGTGTCAGGTGTCATATTTATTTCCTTTTATTTCAATGTATTTTTGAACAATTCGTTATATTTTATAAATGCGTGAGCACATCAGTAAAGAAATGTAGTTTAGCGCAGGCCTTTATTTCAGGCAGGAACCAATGGAATGTGAAAAAAATCTTTAAAATATTTGCTATTTGAGTAATAAGTCTCCTTAGTTTGTGTAATATGAGCTTCAATATGCAACTAGTTTAAATTTGAATTAATATTTCACATATTATAAGATTGTTTAGATGTGTACTAGATGGCAGCACAATCCAGCTAAAAATACATCAATTTTACGTAATGCTTCGTCAATATTTTCTTATATATAATTTTACCTGTGTCTTTCTGTGCATAGTTTTTTTCTTTCTTTCTTTCTTTTTTTTTATGAACGTAGTTTTTTGTGTTTTCCCGCCTCTGGTGGTGACAAACTATTTTATATCCATCTGTTTGCACTTTTTCTTTCCTTGTCACGTCCACTTAAAGCATCTTTCAAAAATCAAGTACTAAAGAAACAAAAAGTTAGTTACTAATTGCATACTGAAACGGGGGTAAAAAAAATACTCGTACTGTAGCGTTGCATCGGAGCAATACCAATGCAGGAGAATTTTTCCTCAGTTATGTCTACTTAAATCATCTTTCAAAAATCAAATACGTTCTAAAGAAACAAAAAGTTACTGATTGCATGACTGCAACGGGGGAAAAAACTCATCACACTGTAAAGTTACATCGGAGCAATATAAATGCCATTGAATTGCCTTAAAACAACTCCTGAATGAACCTCGACCATTAGTTCCGGAAATTATACGATGGTGAAAGAATTTCATTGAAATTTTATACCAATGAAAACTATATCCCTACTAGCAAAATTTCTTGCATCAACCTTGACAGATTTTGATGTTATACTGACGGCGTCAATATTGACGTGTTTCATACGGTTTGGGGTCAAAATGTCGCCACCGAAATGTCGCGGGACAAAATGTCGCGGCCAAAATGTCGCCGTTCCAAAATGTCGCCGGGCCAAAATGTCGCCGGTCCAAAATGTCGCCTGTCCAAAATGTCGCCTGTCCAAAATGTCGCTGGTCCAAAATGTCGCCGGTCCAAAATGTCGCCGGCCCAAAATGTCGCCGGGCCGAAATGTCGCCGGTCCAAAATGTCGCTGGGACAAAATATTGCCGATCCAAAATGTCGCCGGGACAAAATGTCGCCTGTCCAAAATGTCGCCGGTCCAAAATGTCGTCGGCCCAAAATGTCGCCGGTCCAAAATGTCGCCGGCCCAAAATGTCGCCGTGCCGAAATGTCGCCGGTCCAAAATGTCGCTGGGACAAAATATTGCCGATCCAAAATGTCGCCGGGACAAAATGTCGCCTGTCCAAAATGTCGCCGGTCCAAAATGTCGTCGGTCCAAAATGTCGTCGGCCCAAAATGTCGCCGGTCCAAAATGTCGCCGGGCTAAAACGTCGCCTGTCCAAAATGTCGTCGGGCCAAAATGTCGCCTGTTCAAAATGTCGTAGATCCAAAATTCGTTTATTCAGTTGGTAAGAAAAATTTAAATGTACAAAAATGATGTTTAACACCAAATTTGCAGAATAAATCTTCGTTAAAAATGGGACTGGACTAACTGAGTTTCATGATAAATTCTAAAAAGATTATTCCGTTTTGATTCGCATTTCTCGGCTGTTTTTCAGCAAACAAATAGAATACGAGCGTTACGTTATCTTATTTCTTGTGACTCGCTATCTACCAACTGTAAAACGTTCTGACGGCGTTCAGTTCTGACGTTCGCTAAATTATTTTAAACTTTTCTTCAAGAATAGTGTGCGTTTGTATGTGACCGATTTTTTGGGGACATTCTACGTCAAAACCTGTAGTAAGAATTCGAACGATACCCGCAAGTACCCATATATGATTTAGGGCTGCATGGTTTTTTGCGTCAATTCGTTCAAGATAGTGGAGTAACTGAACGTTTTCATCGATATGCGTGACTGTCATTGCTCAAAAAATGATGAATGGAATCAAATAAAATGTTAGGAAGCAGCAGGGGGACAGATTTTGGGCTCAATAACACCAGAAGGTGGAGCAATCGAATGTTTTTTCCTTTCTTTTTTATTATCTGTGATTGATATATCTCAAAAAGTAATACAGTAGACCCTCGTTTTCAGCGGGTTTATTTTACGCTGTTTCGATTATACGCGGTTGAAGATTTGACACCTTTATTTTATTTACGCAGATGAGTTTCGGTTTTACGCAGATGCGGCAATGCAAACAGGTAACATTTTCCTCTCTTTCAAAACCCAAGCTCCTAAAGATTGCAGATTACACGCAACTAACTGCATTTTGGCGTGCTAATAATCGAACTTGGGTCCTTGGAGACATTTTATGCGATTGGTTCCAGAGCTTTTTCCATCAGAAGTAAAGTGATTAAACTCGCACAGTTCAGAACTCACTGGAAGAAGAGCTTTTAGGAGTGACAAAGGAGGTCAAAACCAACGCGGATACCGACTCCGGTGACACACAACCAAAAACGCTCACATTGAAAATTTTCGAACCATCCGTAGACAATAGGAATGATCTTTCTGATTTGCTAGTGAAAGAAGATTCTATCATGGAAATGACGCAAGTGATCATGGATGAGTTAATGCTAAGCAAAGAATTGGAGGAAAAATTCTTAATGACTACCAAAAAACTATTATAGTCAGCTCTTCTTCATAAACAGAACACGAAATTAGTTTGTTTTCTTTATGCATATTGTGCATAAAAATTGATATAAGTACACATTAAACTTATTATACAATTAGTCATCACTAGAATGAAGTATTTTTTTTAATCTACGGAACCTAATTCCTATTTTGACACTAATATTAGGTCTCAATTTACGCGGTTTCGATTTACGCAGCATTTCCGTGGAACATAACCCCCGCGTAAAACGAGGGTCTACTGTACAAGGGTTAAGATAAAATTTGGTCTACAGGTATATCTTAAAGGGCGAGTTGCTCACTTATTTTTGACTTCAGTCATCCCAAAAGGATGGATCACAGAATAATTTTTATCGTTTTATGTGACTGCTATATCTCAAGAAGTAATGCGAGGATTCATACAAAAATGTAGTATACAAGTGAAATTAAACGAAAACAAGCCTTATTTTTGTTCTAAGTTGAGTTTCGTAATCGTTTACGTGAGTCAGTGTAATTAAATAAACAATGAAAAATATACTGAATTTATATATGAGAGGTTGAGCATGATATCAATAAAATCTAAATTAGCCGTGTATTCCTCTCATTTTTGTAGCACTTTAACTAGCGTGGGTGTTAAATAAAAACTGAGTTTGCATTCTTATACAATTTGCGTAGTAAAAATTCAATGATTAAAACAGCATTTTTTTCTGAGAGGGAAAAACTTATTTGTTTATTATTATTATTATCAGTATTCTTTTCTTTCTGAATTACCAAGCTATATTGAGCTAGAACTATTACTTTTTGAAACTCATTTTAAAACTAAGTCTAGGTCAAAATTGATCTGAATAATCTCATTGATATCAGTTATTTCACCCTACATTGTGAAATTTTTTCTTTTCTATTTAAAATTGGAAAATGTGATTCAGCTGACAAGCGCTACTTCGCAAGCATGAAAGTATCCTCTTGAAAACCTCTAATAAAATAGCTGTTCTGAAATTGTCCCCCTTGATGTTCTATCGAATATATAAATTTCATGAATGTTGAGTATTGAAAATATTTGTCATCGCGTAGAGTCGTTTTTCAAAAATCTGAGTGAAAGACACCTGTTTTAGCAGTTACGGGTTTCATTGATTTCAAAAGATTTGACGGTGAACATTTCGACGTAATTTCAGAATTTTACTCATAAGAGATGGGAGTTCCCACGGCAGTTTTGATCTTACTTTAACCAACGTATATCTCACTGAAAACGTAGTTTTTTTTCTTTTTTTTTACAGTTCTTAGGGTAATGTTGATAAATCTATGAGAAAATTAAATTTCATTAAGATACCTTTCTACTTTATTTTCACCCTGGCCCGTGATTTCGAATTTTTCCAGTGAAATGGGAGAGGGAGGATAACGGGCGTATGTATAACCAATGCAAATTTCATAGGATTGCTATAAAAACCACTCCCACTTGTATATAAAAAAAAATCAAAGTCGGGGGCCATTCCGCCTGATCCCCTAAATGACTGACCTGTCGCTACCGTAATAATATGCTAGAGTGAAGGAGTTATTTGTTTTTACTTCATTACGCCAAAAAATACAAACCGCCTATTCTCTTGCCATATTCAAATTGCACCTCACTATTCTTTCATTCGCGTTTAGAACAGTTAAGTTTTACTTCCATACCAATTTTTTGTCTGAATCCTTGCGTTACATCTTGATCCTTTATGTTACATCTTGAGTATTATTATTAATCAGATTAAACGAGAAAGAGAATTCCGTTGCAGCAGCCTTTCACATGTTTAGGTTTGTAATAGTATACAGAAAAACGTATGTTTTTCTGAAAACTATTAATTTTCTGGAATTAATCTGATGTTTACGAATTAAGACAGGAGAAAACGTTTGGAATTTTTGAAGGAACTTACTTTGAAAGGCAATTAATATTCTTTCGCAACTTTTATGCTGGAAAGTATCAATGTACATTTAAATTTTTTCGTACAAATTGAACTAGCGAATTTTAGGCCGGCAACATTTTGGACCGGCGACATTTTGGACCGGCGACATTTTGGGACGGCGACATTTTGGACCGGCGACATTTTGGGACGGCGACATTTTGGACTGGCGACATTTTGGGCCGGCGACATTGTGGACCGGCGACATTTTGGGCCGGCGACATTGTGGACCAGCGACATTTTGGACCGGCGACATTTTGGACCGGCGACATTTTGGGCCGGCGACATTTTGTACTGGCGACATTTTGGACCGGCGACATTTTGGACTGGCGACATTGTGGACCGGCGACATTTTGGGCCGGCGACATTTTGGCCGCGACATTTTGTCCAGCGACATTTTGGCCGCGACATTTTGGGCGTATACCGTTTCATACTGCATCCCTACTAGCAAAATTTCTTGCATCAACCTTGACAGATCTTGATATTATACTGACGGCGTCAATATTGACGTGTTTCATACTGCATAAAGCTTGCATAAAGATTAAAAAGCAATATTACAATAACAACACGTATGCAACATTGCATTCATCTTAAAATATCAATATTGATATTACCTTACAATAACAACATTGCATACATGTTGTCGCCGTCAAGATGATATTGATTTCATGCTGTCGCCGTCAAGGTAATTAGTACACAATAGAACAGGTGGACCTTCGTTGATACTTGCGCATGCGCACAGTTCTTTCTACCCAGCGTCCCTCGCATTGCTGGTTCATTCTTCCTGCTCCGACCTCAATCGGTTCAGAGGTGCTGCACGTGGCGTTGCATTCTTTTAGGCTTCGTTAAGTTGGTTGCTTAGTTATTAGTGTGGAATAGTATTGTTTTAGGAAAAACTTATGAATGACTGATAACTGCATTTGTTTATTAATATAGTACTAAACAAGTCATATCACAGACGATGTGCGATCAATGTTAGAAATGGCCGAAAATAACTTTTTTCGTCCCTAGACTTTGAAACAAAGCACATGAAGCCCAGAATTTCGTATTATCACTTCAATCTCACGTAAGATTAATTTTATTCAAAGGTATTAATTTTATTCTTTAAGATAAATTCATATGTTTTGTCCATGAGATATTTTCAATGCTGACATCCATTTGAAAATGTATTTTATTGTATTTATTTATTTATTTATTTATTATTTTGCTACCTTTACTCTTAAATGTGCTATAAAAACTTCCGCAATTATTCCTAACTAGGCATTTTATGTCTTTATAATACAATTAGAAGCATGAATTTAAAAAATGAGTCAAGTATTACGCAAAACGAAGAAACCTTCATTTTTTTAAATTAAATTGCGAGTATTATTAATATCTTTATATGAATTTCCGATCAGATGTCAGCTTTAAGAAAATATTCTCAGGCTAGAAAACTATCTTGAAGAATAACAGAAATAATTAAAGAATGAAATTTAATTCTCCAGTTTGAAGTGAAAATAATACAAATAAATAAATGGATAAAACACCTTGCAAACGTGCTGATTTCATACTGTCATGTCAATGTATCCTGATATTTTCCTGTCATATCAATACGTATGCAATATTACAAAAGCAAGATCATCTTGCCTAGACCTTGATTTCATGCTGTCATGACAACATCTTGATATTATCCTGTCATATCAATACGTATGCAATATTACAAAAGCAAGATCATCTTGCCTAGACCTTGATTTCATGCTGTCATGACAACATCTTGATATTATCCTGTCATATCAATACGTATGCAAGATTACAAAAGCAAGATCATCTTGCCTAGACCTTGATTTCATGCTGTCATGACAACATCTTGATATTATCCTGTCATATCAATACGTATGCAATGTTACAAAAGCAGCCTACCTTGATATTTTCCTGATATTATGCTGCATACACCTTGTCAGTCAATATTGTGGCAGCCTGCTGACAGCATAAAGGGAGTAACATAACAACATTGAGGCAGTATTAATGCAAGATGATTTTTCTTGCATGTCAACCTTTATGCAATACTGAGGCAAGATATTTTGCTTACTGGGATAAAGCTTGCATAAAGATTAAAAAGTAATATTACAATAACAACACGTATGCAACATTGCATTCATCTTAAAATATCAATATTGATATTACCTTACAATAACAACATTGCATACATGTTGACGCCGTCAAGATGATATTGATTTCATGCTGTCGCCGTCAAGGTAATTAGTACACAATAGAACAGGTGGACCTTCGTCGATACTTGCGCATGCGCGCAGTTCTTTCTACAAAGCGTCCCTCGCATTGCTGGCACATTCTTCCTGCTTCGACCTCAATCAGTTCAGAGGTGCTGCACGTGGCGTTGCATTCTTTTAGGCTTCGTTAAATTGGTTGCTTAGTTATTAGTGTGGAATAGTATTGTTTTAGGAATAACTTATGAATGACTGATAACTGCATTTGTTTATTAATGTAGTACTAAGCAAGTCATATCGCAGACGATGTGCGATCAATGTTAGAAATGGCCGAAAATTACTTTTTTCGTCCCTAGACTTTGAAAAAAAGGACATGAAGTCCAGAATTTCGTATTATCACTTCAATATCACGAGTAAGATTAATTTTATTCAATGGTTATTTATGTTATTCTTTATGATAAATTCATATGTTTTGTCCATGTATATTTTTAATGCTGACATCTATTTGGAAATGTACTTTATTGTATTTATTTATCATTTTGCTATCTTTACTCTTAAATGTGCTATAAAAACTTCCGCAATTATTCCTAACTAGGCATTTTATGTCTTTATAATACAATTAGAAGCATGAATTTAAAAAATAAGTCAAGTATTACGCAAAACGAAAAAACTTTCATTCTTTAAATTAAATTGCGAGTACTATTAATACCTTTATATGAATTTCCGATCAGATGTCAGCTTTAAGAAAATATTCTTAGGCTAGAAACTATCTTGAAGAATAACAGAAATAATTAAAGAATGAAATTTAACTCTCGAGTTTAAAGTGAAAATAATACAAATAAATAAATAGATAAAACACCTTGCAAACGTGCTGATTTCATACTGTCATGTCAATGTATCCTGACATTTTCCTGTCATATCAATACGTATGCAATAATACAAAAGCAAGATCATCTTGCCTAGACCTTGATTTCATGCTGTCATGACAACATCTTGATATTATCCTGTCATATCAATACGTATGCAAGATTACAAAAGCAAGATCATCTTGCCTAGACCTTGATTTCATGCTGTCATGACAACATCTTGATATTATCCTGTCATATCAATACGTATGCAATATTACAAAAGCAGCCTACCTTGTTATTTTCCTGATATTATGCTGCATACACCTTGTCAGTCAATATTGTGGCAGCCTGCTGACAGCATAAATGGAGTAACATAACAAGATTGAGGCAGCATTAATGCAAGATGATTTTTCTTGCATGTCAACCTTTATGCAATACTGAGGCAAGATATTTTGCTTACTGGGATATATTAAACTAGAGTGTACGTAACGGGTACATTGGCAGTACAATGCAGGAGCTTATCACCCTTGAAAACTAGCCATTTTTTAGTGAAAGACATTTTTCAACTGTATCAGAACCGTGGGAGTAGCCGTGATCTCCGTTAGGGAGAGGCAATAAGTATATTAGGCACCACAACTGGTTTTTAGTTACTTACCCCCCTGAATTACTAGACTTTCTAGAAGTGAAAGTCCTAGCCTACGCCCAACAAAACATTTAATGCTATTTTTGGTCAGATGAGGGCAGAAAAGGCAGTTCGGTGGCTTTCCACCAAAATTTTTTTCAAAATTGAAATCATTAAAATGCAATTTTAAATTATCTTTGGAGCATTAGAAAGTATCGAGGAGAGGAGGGGGGATCAGAGGATCCCTTCTAGGACGGGGCAGTTTCCCCTCTCTGCCCCCATTCCTCTGGCTACGCCCATGGATGAGAACGCTAGTATTTACCGCGTTTCGTCAAAGTTGCTTGCCAATCATTTGTTTGGCAGTACAACACATTACTTTGTCTGATAAGTTGCTTCTAAATTTAGAAGAAAAAAAAACCCTTATACAAGGTTAAATTTCTTTTTCAATGCAATATAACTCGCTGAATAACCACCAAACCATTACAAAACATAAAAGTTCTATGAAAATGTTGATGGCGGCAAGGACGGATACAAGGGAGGGGCGATGGGGGCGATCGCCCCCTCCTTGAGCTGAGATTCAGGAACTTTCTTCGTGTATATTTTCGATATTAAATTTCCAAAAACGCAATTTTACATAACCTTTGATGGTGTTAGAAGAAAGGGAGCTCATTCCCGGAATTGAAGTAGTGAAAACGTAATCATAGCCCATCTCTTATTACTCTGGAGATAGGAACTGGAACTTTATACGGGACTTTTTTTTAACTGAAGTACCTAAATCTCAATTTTAGACAATCTTCTTTACTAATAATAAAGCTGAATGTCTCTCTGTCCGGAGGATGTCTGTAGGATATCTGTAGGATGTCTGTAGGATGTCTGTGACGCGCATAGCGCCTAAACCGTTCGACCGATTTTCATGAAATTTGGCACGAAGTTAGTATGTAGCATGGGGGTGTGCACCTCGAAGCGATTTTTCGAAAATTCGATGTGGTTCTTTTTTTATTCCAATTTTAAGAAAAAAAAACTATCATAAATTACGAAATTATCATAACGTGGAACCGTAACATGGGCACAAGCCAATTGGCGAGATACGAAATTATCATAACGTGTAACCGTAACATGGGCACAAGCCAATTGGCGAGATACGAAATTATCATAACGTGTAACCGTAACATGGGCACAAGCCAATTGGCGAGATACGAAATTATCATAACGTGTAACCGTAACATGAGTACAAGCCAATTGACGAGAAAATTCACAATACATTATTTGTAAATACAGGCGAACCAAAAGACCTTTTAATTTTTCTATTACGGGCGAAGCCGTGCGGGTACCACTAGTAGATAATATTAGAGATAGGTTCAAAGGCTCTTCCTGGATTTTTTTTTTTTTTTTTGAAATAAACGCATCTGTAGGACACCTCTGATTAAATAGTGGTTAGCGATGGGGTTTCGTGCACTCCTTCGAAAGTTTTTAGAAATTGAAGTTCAAAAGAGTCAAGAATAAATAAATATAAAAAAAATCGCCCCCTCCTTGAACATTTTCTGGATCCGCCCATGGATGGCGGTGACCTAAACCATAATTTTCTGTTCTACCTGGTCATACAATATATAGGTCGACAATACTCATCTATTCTCTCTCACCACAGCTTGATTTGGCAAAAGTTTGTTTCTAAATTCTTACTGTTTAATTCATTTGTCTTTTTTTTTTTCAGATCATTTGCGAAGGAACCATTTATTACTCCAAGTTGTGCCAACAAAAGCTTCAGAAGATAACCGAAGCTGATCCGCAGAAAGATGTCACCGAACAAGTAAATTTTATTTGCTTGTTAGTCCATTAGTTTATGTAGCACATTTTTTAAAACTGAACTCGACACTTAAGCATAATAACAAACAACTATGTAAATTAAAAATAACTAAATTTATTTATTTTTTTTTTTGAGCAATCACGATTGCTTATTGTTCGCACTTGACTGTTTTTGGCGTGCTATCATTTTATTTTCCCACCGCCACCCTCCGCATCATCACCGTCGACCGGCTCCACGATGCTGCTCCTGTAGCGAAAGCCGCCTCCAGGTTGCATCCATGTCCTACACTTACACGCGCATACATACACAACCACACACACACGCACACATACACACACACACACCACCACATACACACACATACACCTACACACATACACATACATACAGACACCTACACATACACACACAAACACATACACACACATTACACCTACACACATACACATACATACAGATACCTACACATACACACACACAAAAACATACACACAACTACCCACACATTCATGCCTGCACACAGACACGAACACATATGCCTACACACACACACATACCCCCCCCCCCCCCAACCCAACACACACACATTCATGCCTGCACACAGACACGAACACATATGCCTACACACATATACACATACCCCCCCACACAAACATTCATACACACAACTACCCACACACTTATGCCAGCATACAGACACAAACAGATATGCCTGCACACCCATACACATACCCCCCCCCACACACACAAGCACACACGCCTACATACACACACTCGTGATTGCGAAAAACATAATTTGAATTCAAGATGTCAAAATTCAAATTTTTTTTTTTTAAATCAGATATGAGAGCAGCTGATTGAAAACATTTCAAATGCGGTTTTCTTAAAACGTCAACTTTTAAAGCAAATGTTCTTTTAATACGAAACTACTTTACACTCTTCTGATATTTTCACTGCATTTTATTTATATGTTCATAATTATAGCGAAGTGAAATTTTTGCTTTAGGACTCATGATTCTTCTTATCTAGCTGTTATGGTAAAAGTATTTTTTTTTTTTTTTAATGTTAAAAGGATTTTTGTTTCATTTTAAAAGTTAATATTGGTATTAAAACTAAATAAATTTTGAAGTAACCAAAATTTCCATAAAACTTCACTTCATTGGAATTATCACTTCAGTGGATTTATTATCTCTAAGATATCTATTGAAAGCACTATGAAAATTGTAATTTATTACTGAAACGTTTTGAGAAAAAGGTACATTAAATTTAGCGTTTTAACATTACGCGTATACGGGGTACCGACTTCCCTTAAGAGTTTCATTTAAAGAGGCTACTGTGCGGACTGCAGTGAGAAATCTCCTGATGTTATATAATATTTACAATTTTCAGAAATGTGACGGTATGAGTTCGCAGAAGCAAACAAGAAATTATGCAATGCTGGTTTCGCCGCTTTAGCTTTCGATTTTGACGCTCAGGTTGAGTTTTAAGGCCTTTCTTCACTATACCCATCTTAAATAATATCTTCGTTCAGTTAAATCTTGCATATTACAGTTATTTTAATCAACATTTGACTGTAGTCACTGTAAAATGAAATGAAACTCAAATGCACCGAGTACTCTCCGCTACTCCAGTCCTTTGGCTCATTCTACTTCAATTTGAAGTTGTATTTTCTCTGCGAATTTCGTCCCCCCTCCCCTCTTCGTGCATTTCTTTTCATTTAATTAATTTCAACCAAAATCGGGATATACATATATGCTTCGTCACATTTATTTCATTATGGATCAGGAGGCTATTATGTTTCATTATAGTTTGTATAAATCATATTTGCAGCATGCAATCCTGATATTAATTTTGCTAGTCTTAGTACTTGCTCCATTAGACGATGAAAATAACTTCATATTATGTATTATTTTAAATTATGCATTATTTTTAAAAAAGAACCTGGGCATGCGTTTGACTTGTCGCCGTTTGGCTCCGTGAGGGTTGCATTTGTTTTCGCCAACTTGAATAGTAAACAAGTCGCTGAGAGCTATTAAAATGTTTGAAGTGTTTGTAACTGAAAAGTACTGTGATATAAATGTTTGTGCTCGTTGAATTTGTAAGCAATTTAATTATACAGGTAATGTGCATTCTTGTCTTTGTTCACTTTTTCTTTATTTCCTTACAGTTGTGCATTACAGTGAACAACATTGAGTACGTGCTGCAGACGTTAAGACCATTGGAGGAAGAGTTGAGTGTTGAGCAGATCATCAAAGCGCTCAACCTTAACCAAGGAGGATGCACGGCCAATCAGTGCCGGGAGACCATTTACGACATGTTGAACAAATCTGAAGATGAAGTTACAGGCATCATCTTCACTATTATCTGTGGAATGGTGGAAAAGGTATTAAAAACAAACTTGATGAAATGTGTAAAATTGAATCGTCTTCTCGTGCTTACATACACTGGTGCAAGAAATTAAGAGACTTTTCAGATTTGGTCATTTATTTAAAAAACTACTGGACCGATTTAAATGAAATTTGGTATGTACCTACATTGAAACAATACAAAACAAATAACCATCCAAAATTTTAAATACACACGCATGATCATGAATAACACTCGTTAGAGCCGGAGGACATGAAACAGTGGTTGTAAAATTGAGCAAAACAATGGGTTAGTAGAGGGTATGATCCCCTCTAACAGACAGATAGGCTTTGCAGTGTCACTCCATTTGAAATGAAGCAGTTTATGGGATCCTGGGGCAATTGTTTCCACTCGTTCAACCATGCTGTTCTCAGTCTATGGATTATCCTCGGAGGGGTGTTGTAAGTTGCTATTGCCCTGCCCTCCCGAGAGCGTCACAGACATGCTCTATAGGATTGGAGTCAAGATATTTGCTTTCTCCAATCCATACAGTGAATATCTTCCCTTTCCAGAAATTCATTGACCAGAAGAGCTTTATGTGGCCTTGTATTAGCTTCCATTAATATTAACTCGGGGATAACAGCGCCCCTCAAGAGGTGGTCATAGTGCTCTAAGACCACATCCCTGTACCTCGCAACTGTCCAGAGATCATCTCTCATACATGGAGGAGTGGGCGGCCATCGAACATGTCTGCCCAGACCGTTAAACCAGCACCGCCATAATGGTCGATTTCGCGGATATTGGAGGGTAGGTAGCGGGTCCCTGCTTCTATCCACATGAACGTTGGACAGGAATAGTCGGTTAAGCTGAACCAAGACCCGCTACCTGCCCTCCAATATCCACGAAATCGACCATAATGGAGAAGGAGGTTTGACGGTCTGGGCAGATATCATGTTGGATGACTGCACACCCCTCCATGTCTTTGAGAGGCTCTGTGACAGTTGCGAGGTATAGGGATGTGGTCTTGAAACCCTGTGCTCACCTCTTGAGGGGCGCTGTTAGCCCTGAGTTAATTTTAATGGATGTTAACATAAAGCCACATAGAGCTCTTCTGGTCGACGAATTTCCTGAAGGAGAGGATATTCACAGGATAGATAGGCCAAGTAGATCTCTAGACTCCAATCTTATAGAGCATGTCTTGGACACTCTCGGGAGACCAGGGCAATAGCACCTCGCAACATCCCTCCGAGGACCATCCATAGCCTGAGAACAGCGTTGTTGAACGAGTGGAAACAATTGCCCCAGGATGCCATAAACTGCTTCATTTCAAGTATGGAGTCACAGTGCGATGCCTATATGTCTGTTAGAGAGGACCAAACCTCATATTAACCTTTTTTTTTGTTCAATTTTGCAACCGCTGTTTTATACCCTCCGACTTTAAAGAGCGTTATTTATGATCATGGCATGTGTATTTTAAATTTTGGAAGGTTATTTGTTTTGTATTGTTTAAATTTATGTACATTCATTTAAATCGGTCCAGTAGTTTGGGAGATAATTGACCAAATCTGAAAATTTTCTTAATTTCTTACACGGGTGTACATATGAGCTTCATCGCTAAGAATATACTCAAAGTTAATGGGTAATCTTAAACTGAATTTGTGATAAAATACTTAAATTTGTAATCAGCCCGCCCCCCCCCCCCCCGCCCCCCCACACACACAATCACGTTCTTTTCCGTAGCTATGAAGTTTACAGATAGCTACAACACGATACGAAGTTTCCACTATGAGCAGCGGTCTTTTCATATCATCTGGATCGTTGGTTTGTTTGTTAGTTTTTATGTCGCAACAACCTCAACAAAGTATACTGCGCCAAACGAAAGTTTCGAAAAAAGAGAGGGGCAATGTCATTTTTTTTTAACAATCCGTTCATCAGAGCATTGTGTGTGTTTTTTTTTTTTTTTTTTTACTCCTACATTGAACTCTTTCATTTGAACAAATTCGTTCATTTAAATAACTTTCAGGTGATTACTCTGCGAAAGTTACTCACGTATAATGAAAATGTTTCATTGGATCAGTAATACTCTTTTAAGAAAAAGCAAGTAAAATCAGCGGGGTTCAATTTGCGTAGGAGCTCACTATATTTGAGCTCCGACACTTCTCAATTTTATGCAAGTTTTTACATTTTCAACGACGTTCAGGCTATTTGAGAGTAAAAAGAAACTGTAGTGACTATAGAGCTTCTTTCGATGAAGATGAGCTCTGCCTAGCAGTAAGGAAATATTTCAATAAAATTTAATCAAAAAATATTTTATTTACATTAAGATGCATTAAGCAATTATAGTTCATTTTGTAAGATATTTCTCTGCAACCGAATTCTCTGTGACACATTTTTTTTTTCTTTTTTGCTTTCTAAAAGCAGCAGGTTTGATTCCAGCGTTGTACAAAGTAAAATAACTTTTTGTTATTTAGCACAAAAAAAAAAAAAATATGACGTGACGTCAGAAAATTGATTTGAGGAAAAAAAATCACCAAACACCGTGTTTCAATATTTAAAAAAAAAAAAGAGTAATAAAAAACACTTACGTGAACTTACGTGAAATAATGCGTTAATTATAAATAAAATATCATGTGTCCCAGCGTAGTTAGGTTACAGGCAAAAAAATGATCTTGCATGTGTAAAAAAATGAAACATAATTTTTTTTTACGTTTAATTAAAAATTAAATAAGAGATGGTGATAAAACTATAAAACAAATATCACCATTCAAAAGAATGGCCGTTCATTTTTAGGAAATCGTATTGTATCGTTAATTAAGCAGTACAAGGAGTCTGTCATTTAGACCCAATCGTTCATCAACAAAACATCCCTAGTTTTAAAGCAGAAACTACAAAAACGAACTAAAAACGTTGAATAGTTTGAACTGTAAAGAAATAAAATTTAAAAAAATTGAGAGTTTTCAGAAATAAACATGTGTATTAGAAGCTCTGAATGTTGAATAAGAAATAGAAAAAACTAAATGAATATTTTTTGTAACAACAGAAAAATATACATACAAAAACAAAGACAAGAAGAAATATGTACACAGGGATAAGCACCAAATTAAAAGACATAAAGCCTGAAGGAAGGGGAACAATTTGGGATGGTGTAAATTCTTTCAGAGATAGACATACATCATCTGGGTAAGCTTTTTTTTAAGACAATCGCTGTTCCAACACATGCCAAATTTGTTTTAGTTGTACAATTAATAATTTCCTTGATAATGCTACTTTTAATAATTTATCTTGTACTTATGCACTTAGCAACATGAACTGTTTTATCTTTCTTACAGCTACGTCCTGACATGAAAAAATTTGTTTTCCATTTGGCCTGGGCTCCAGAAAAATTAGATGCTGAAAACGTAAGTTTCCTTTACATATAAAGTTGTGGTATCACGAACCCTTTAGCAGAACCCACTTTAGCAGAAACGTTTAAAAAAAAAAATATGCTAACAAAAAATAAAAGACAATGCTCCCACCTCTCTTAATGTAGATACTGTGTAAAATCTATCATGACCAAGCACTATGAATGAAATTTTTTTTATTAGAAAAAAAAAAATACGGCTTTGGGGCATATTACCTTGACAAACAGGCAACTTTACCCATTCTATCAGGTTAAATACCCCACGAAAAGTAATATTATCAAACTTGTTATAATGTTTTATAAATAATAAAAGTATTTAAAATTAACTAGATTAATTCAAATTTATACAACTTTAAAAATTAGCAACGAATGAAAAATCAAGATCAGTTTTATAATAGCGAAATGAAAATGAAGGAAAATAAAAATGTAAAAGATTTTAAACTGCGTTAAAAAGGATCATTCTTACCCTTCACTTTGCTATAAATCTTCAATTAGGTCTAAAAATCCGAAAATGGCTGTAGTGATGCGTAAAACTTTTTTGTACGCAAATGCTCTTGAAAACATTGAAAAGGACGGATTATGTTGCTGAAATCGTGAAGTACAGTTACTGGGGCGTTTTAACTGGCGGAGCGTGTTACCTCGACTTATACTGTGATGAATGATGACAACTTCTTTCTAATATTATATAAACGCAAGACCTTCAAGTCAATGAAGTACAGTATGCAGTAAACAATCATCCCTCATTAATCTACATATAGAAAAGCATTTCTTCTCATTATAAAATAAACTTTAAGAAGCGACACTTAAGAAGTTGATTCTGATTTTTAGACAAAGCAATATCAAATTTTTAGTTATGTAAGCAATTTTTTACTACCCCAAAAAATTATAGCTAAGCAGTTTTTCCGGGAAGTGTGGCAGGGTTGAAACAGCACCCAGAATTGCGATAGCTTGTAAAATCGTGAGCCTTTGTAAATTACAGTCAACTACTATAATTTATTTTCTGTGAGCTGTCATTTTTAAAACTATTTGTGATCATTTTCTCATTTTACTCAGAACGATACATTTCACTTCGAACCTTCGAACAAGCTCGACCTCTAAAATTTCTTTCAACAGCCTTCAAGTGCACAGAGATTACCGTTTTTGTTACCAAGTGAACTGATTTACCAGTGACCATGAAGCCAGCCACAAGAATAGGCAAATAACGAAAAATTTTGAAATGGGTAGCAATCGAAAGGGCATCTTGAGACGTATTATTGACGCAAAAATTATATGCCCTTGTTCACCAGTTATCGAGATACACGGTTTTTAAGTCTGCCAAAATTTCAAGTAAAGCACCAATTTTAACGACTTAACGTCAAATTCTATACGCAGTTTCATCGACTGCATCCATCCAAAAATCGTGTCAAAAGATGCCTTTCATCACTCACTGAAACTCGTTTAGTTTGGCGACTTTTCCAAAAATTTCCGTAGACTTTAAGGTCTTATACTTTTATAGCGGGGACACGTTGGCAAATAATTTATGCATTCTGAAACATGTTTTACAATGATCTTTTTATTGTTACTTATTTAATTTTTTTTTCATTCTTACAATGTCGTTTACTGGTGAGTTAGGAAACCGTGTCTAATTGTAAGCTATAACTAACTAATCTTTGTTTTTTATAACAGGCGATCCGTCCACTACTGGAAAACCTGGATACAACTCTACGCAACCTTTACAACAACCTGTTGCAGGCGAATTTCGATCGTTTGCTGGACATGATGTGGACCGTACTTATGCACGAGCTGATGGAAACCACTCAAAGTAACATTGGTGTATGTGGTGAGAGTTTCTCACTTTATCTTCTTTGGACGCTACATGGAAGTAAAATCGATAGCCATGCTGCAATTTCACTATAAAAAGTTGTTGGTGTTTAATGATGTTGGTGTTGGTTTTCCAACTATTGAAGCAAAACTTTTTATGCATAGACTTTTCCGATTCCGAGTCACAACTGACTACAACGGTATTTATGTCGAGGACTGCATACGAAGTGCCTTGCCTCCATTATTTTTTATACCGATAGATGGCAGCATCATCACCGGATCGTACAGTTAATGAGGATTTAGAACTAGTCCAGGAGCTAATAGCTACCTGGTGCTAGCACCCCCAGAGGTATCGCTTCACTTGGAGGACATTGAGACCACGAACATATTTAACGTCACCCAGTCCCCTTTAATGACGACGGTGGATCTTCGACCATCGAGGTTCGAACGCAGGACCCTCCGGCCCCGAATCCGACACTCTACCGATCGGGCTACCACGGCCCATGCATAGACTTTTAAATTCTGATCCGCTAATTTTTTTGTGTGACGGAAGTCACGTTGTTGTTTTCTGAGTAACGAAGAGGCGCACAAGCGCTTTTCTCGCTTTATTTCTTTCTTGTTATCCGTGGCTGCGTGTACTGCGTTAAGGCGATGCACATGTCTGTGCGGCACTCTTGTTGTCGAAGTGGACGAAAGTCATTCTTGACGACGGGATTTCGTAACATATATTAGATTACTTTGTAATATAATACTTGTAAATGTCAGCTGCTAGTTAATGCAGTTTGTATTCTAAAATATAGTTATAAATTAAACTAATATAGTTACAATTTTGATAACCTGTAACAAAATTCATTTTGTAACCCTCTTGGTGCTGCTTGTCACTCGCCTGGTGATTGAAAATTTGACCCCATCTGTTGAGGGTGTAGCATATTTAGAGTTTCCTTTGTTTTTTAAAAAAAAAAGTTCTTAACAAAGATTAAGTATACACTTTTTCAGCCTTTTTATTTTAAAGAAATTTGTGATTAGAAAATTTTAGCTTTTAGGAGAATCACCTGGAACTGTTTAAAGCAGGAAATACTTGTATTTTTATGATGTATGATTGTTATTAAATGGAAATATTTCAGAAACTAAGAATGTTTTGGATCAAAATTAAAAAATATTTATTTGATGTTTTTTTTTTAAACGTTATTTAAAGATATTAACGAAAAAGTTTTGTTCAAAGATATGAACAAAAAAATGGATTTTTCTCACCTTCTTTGATGCATTCCATACTAAATTGAATACAAAAAAATTATAAAAATTATAAGCATTGCGCAGGTGAGATGAACTTAATGGCTGAACTAAGGATTAGCCGAAATCCATTCTTAACTCGATGTGTAAAATTTTTGATTTATACCACCGTAATTCTAACATTCCAACCCGTCTATATATGAGACTTTCAACTATCACTTTATAGGGTCTGGTGGGGTAAAGTGGTCATAAATTCGCAGGTTTTCAGCTTAGGTGGATAATAAATACAACAAATTCTTTAAACACTTCAACTTTTTTTGTTGTTATTTTACATTGCATTATTAAAGAACACGGTACATTGAATTTTAGGATGAAAAATATTGATTTTAGTAGTTTTATAGCACTTTCTTTTCCCTATGATTTTATGACCACTTTACCCCATGGGGTGGGGGAAAGTGGTCATAGCATGGGGTAAAGTGGTCATAGTTAAAAATAGATGCAAAACCATTATAAATAACCCTAATACTTGTATATTTCGGCTATTTTTACAGTTGCAAGTATACTCACGAGTACATGCGTGTACTCGTGAATATATACGTGTTGTATGTTATATACGAGTAAACACGTTCCTATATGAGTAGATACATGTACACATCAGATACATGCATACAAGTGTCTACTCAAGTATATACGAGTATATAAGCATATATACGAATATATAAGCATGTTTACGTGATTACCTACATGTGTGTATACGTGTCTGCATGAGTACATACGTGTCACATGTATATACGCGTCACTTGTATATACGTGTCACGTGTATATACGAGTATATACGCGTGTAAAAGAACATCATATGCACTTATGCACTTGTTCTCGAGAAAATACGTGCATACTTGAGTACATATGTGTATAGTAGACGTACGCATATATAAGTGTACATACATCCATATATAGGTATACACGAGCTAATTCGTGGATACATCCAGTGCGTCTTTGGGGGGTGGGGGGTACGCGTCTACTCACGTATATATAATGGGGAAGCACTAGTATATACGCAATGTATGCGTTTATACTCCAGTACATGTATGTATACACGAGAATATACGCTTATATACATGTCGGCCTACAGAGTGAATCCAAGCTCTTGGGCAAAAATCAAAAGGCTGTAAGAGGGTATGATAAGACACAATTAAGATTATGATCACTGACGCGCTACATGCACACAAAGCCCGAAACTGATGGATACAAAGCAGGGCACAAATTTGTTGCACAAAGATGATTTTACCTAGCATTTTAGTTTTTAAGAAATATTTAGAGAAGTTGTTAAAAGTTATGGCCTGTAGTAGCTCTAATACACGCATCCGCAACAAAGCCGCAGCGACTGATAAAAGTTTTTCAAAAGTCTCGTTATTGCAACAGAGAGTGATCTGTGAATGCGACACATTTGTATTACAGCTGCAGGCCGCAAATTTCATCAATCGCATTAAAACTTTCTTAAGACCTAAAATGATGTGTAAAATTGACTTTGTGTAATGAATTTGTGACTTCTTTTTGCATCCATCAGTTTCTGGCTTTGCGTGCATGTAGCGCGTCAACATTGTGTTTGTGACCATATGTTCCTTATGTGATTCTTAATTCTTATCCCCGCCTCTAACACCTTTTAATAATTTGCTCAAGAGTTTAAACTCACCATGTATACTTGTATTTCTTATGCTTGTATGTAAGTGTTTACTCGAGTACGTACGCATATATCTGAGCATATAAGTGTTCTTATATATACGAGTATATGCGAGTATATACGTGTATAGTAGAATGTATAGCTGTAAGGATAAAAAATACTTGCAGATTATAATATACGTATTTATTGGCGCATTTATGTGAACACGAGCATATATGCGCATATATAAGCATATACTCGTATATTCAACCCCGTTTTCTGTAAAAACAATACATATGAAGTAAAATTAATATTTAATTTGTATTTGCCTTAAACGTAAAGATTAAGTGACATTAGAAGAACAATATTCGTTAAGCCTAATATTATGACCACTTTACCCCATCTTACTGAAATTGTTCTAAAAAATTTTCTAAAATAGATTCAGCTTACTGCTAATGAGTAAGAGTTCTTGAGACATGTAGGAAGCTTCCTGTGCAGTCAATCTGTTCCTAGTTCTAACAAACAAAATTTCTCAAGGAAGTTAAAATAGGTGTTTAGATTAAAAAAGTTTTCATATTCACGCAAAATATTTTTTGTTACCAAATAAAAGTTTGCTAGTTGTAAAATTTTGTATTCAAAATGTAGTTTCTAGCTGCCCTACTCTAAAATAAAATTTTCACATTCATTCGAGCATTTATTTGCAAGCTATAGCCATATAATTGAAATATGACCACTTTACCCCATTGACCACTTTCCCCCACCAGACCCTACTAAAAGAAATAGATATTAACAACGTTAAGAAAGCAAATTTTGGACGTTATTAGCGTTGTTTTTATCTATCATATGTTAAATGTTCTTAAAATCTTGAACTTATTCATTGTAGAAAGAGAAACTTGCATTTTTTGATCGTCTGTACTCTTCCTTGACGATTCTGGTCGATTTCTTCCATGGAAGTGGCAAAGGACTACCTCTGGATTGTATCCAAAATGCTCCTTACCAGGTAAACCGTTTATTGCTTAAAAGAGACAAAGTTAATCATTATTTTAATTGAAAATTTTAAATGATGTTTTTTCTTTTCCTTGTATTGTGCGTTGTAACCTGTATCTCTGCTACTTTATTTTTTTTAATTTTACACGAGGCATATTTCAAAACTAAGCAGAGCCGTAACCAGACCTTTGTTTCGGAGAGGGTTTCACCAAAAATATTTTTTGAAACATTTATATGGTCTATCAAATTTGGATTCATGTGTATTCGATTGATCTTTGTTACAATAGATTATCTAAATGGAGGGAGGGTATGTACTTACAAAACGCCATATTGTTACATAATAAATGAATGTCTCAATAACTATCATAAACTACCATAAACACACAATGAGTTTGTACGATTTTTCAGTCATACTACGTAATTTCATTTCACAAAAAAAAATTGAAATATCAATAATAACAACAATATTTTTGTCACCAAAATATAAATAAATAAATAAATAAAATAAATAATGGAAAACATTTCTTCGGATGAAAAATTTCGGAGGGGGTTTGAACCCTATAAACCAACCCTTTGCATACGGCCCTGGCACATATAAAAGCTTTTTCCGACCTTCTGTTTGTTTTGGTTTGTTTGGTCATAAAACAAATAAAACTCGTGAGATAAAGTTTTCACTGATGTTATTGTTGTCTTGTGCGGGTGCGCTGCTTCACTTTTTCAACTTTACCGTAATTTGGTGTGAAATCTGAATTCCACAGTGCACACATGCTATTAGGACCTGTTTATGGGATAGGCAATCATTCACAGCACGAAAACAGAACAGACAACACAAATTACGGACAAGGACATAACAGAGAAAGTTCATCGATTTCCAGACCGGGATTTGAACCCAGAATCTTCCCATCCGCATTCTGACTTCTCTGACTTCTAGACAATGCAGCCGACTGTTTTTACTGATAGTATTATTTTGCTACATAGCTAGTTTACTTGTCGTTATCAGCGTCGTTCAAATTTATAGTTTCTGCAACGCTGCTCCAGCTACTGTAAATGTTCTACATGAAAGACTGTCTCCGGGGAATTGAACCAGTTAGTAATGCCAGTCTTGAGTTCATTGTTGTTTTGAAATTGTTGTCTACCCAGCAATTTTTTATAGATGCGAGAAGAAAAAGTAACCGCTTGGTGCAATGTCAGGACTGTATGGAGGGTGATCAAAAAGTTCCCAACAAAAATTTTTAACCTGCTCAATGGTTATGACAGCAAGTGTGGGCGTGCGTTGTAGGTCCAAAAGCAAGGCAGAACTCACAAGGGATTTCAGCAGCTCAAGATCCTTTCAAAACCGAAGATCTAATCGCACCGCCCACTTTACAGTGGCGGGATCTATGACTCTTTCATCCATAGCAATTTGCTCTCTCCATCTGGCAAACCTGAATCAAAACAACGACTGTATTGAAGTTTGGCAACGAAGAGATGACGGGTGAACTCGAAGCGGAAACGGAACACTTCATTTCTTAAAAGGTAGATCTGCAAGAATGCATGATTTTACTGCTTGCGCGTTCCCACTGATTCCAGTTAGGGGCCATTCATTAAATACGTAAGGATGATTTTGGTAATTTTTGACCCCTCCTCCCCCCTGCCCCCATGTAAGGGTACGCATTATTTTTCAAACCCCTCCCCGCTATTCTTATGTAAGATTCTATTTCATTTTTCAAAATAACAAAAAAGGATCAGTTGCACTAAAACTTTAAAGATTTTTATTTTTTAAGAGATAAGTTAAATTATTTTATTGCTGTCGTGGTTGGTCCGCGTTACCTAAGCATTTCAAGTACTGTTACACTCGGTGTAATTACATACGCCTCGCGTAATATCAGTGCAGTTCTTTGTCTAATATTCGTATGCATTGGAATGTATACGAATCTTACATTGCTAAAATCGTAATCAAATTCACTATTATTAAACTATTTTTAAAAACCTTTTTGTGTAAATATATATTTACTAAAAAGTTATAATCTAGTACTGAATGTTTTTAGACATTTTTTGCATATGATGCGATACTAATTGTGCGAGGAAAATATTGCGTAGAAATGAGTCTGACCCGCCCCCCCCCCCCAAGAAAAATAAGGGTATGTAAAGATTTTTCTAATCCCCCTCCCCTTCGGGACCCTTACGTAATTGATTAATAGCCCCTTATTACAAAATGAAATAGTCCGTTTCTTCTTACAGTTCTCCCGCCATTTCTCTGTTTTCAAGCTTTAGCTTTAGAATGAGTAGGTAAATAGCACTGTGCGCATGAAATTTCATTCAGCCTTACAATCAGTTAAATATTATTCACTAGACTTTACTTTTGGAATACGCTTCGTAAGATTTTTTATTCTCCAGCATGGGAAATGCTCGCGTTTGTCTGGGCTTTTCCGTTTGCATTAAAATGGGTTAACATTTTACCTCAAATCTCTCGAGGAAAAATCCGTTAACTCTAGTGCTGAACAGTAACATGATAAATTACTTTTATCATTTGAACGGGTTAACATGTTTGACAGTGGTGCCAGGTTGCACAGAATCTTTAACAGGAGAGTTTTCGTACTTTTAAATATGACGTTTCTTGAATTGGCGATATGTTTTCAAGATTCTGATCGCTAATTTTTTATCTCCAGTTGTACAATATTTAGCTAAGTTTGCGACAATTTTGTGATACTGAATCTGGCGTCAGTTTGGCGATAATTTGCGAGATTTCCATAGAAACGTTGCGAAGTAATTTATGCAAGGCAGTCATATGGTTTACAATTCAGATTTTCTTTTAATAAGGTCAAAGAACGAAAAAAGTTATAGCGCTTTACTTTCATTTGCAGATTTTTGAGATCAATTATCCGTAGTTTTTTGGTTTTATTTTAAAGATCTATCATTACATATCAGTTCAAGTTATTTTTATTCTTTTCTTACTTTTTTTTTTTTTTTTTTTTTTTGAAAACTAATAATGTAAAGCTGCTTATTATTTTTATTTTTGTTATAATTTGGGGGAGGAGTATTTTTTCACTTCTGTACAGTTATTTTCTATTCTAAAGATGTTTTCTTTTGTTTTGGGGGATTTTTTAAAATGATCGATGGATTTTTCACTGTTTTTATATAATTACTCAATGATGGCTCTCGTTGTTTGAATGTTTGGAACATTCATGGTAGTAATTGCTTAACATTGTGCGAGTACAAATTATCTAATGTCAAGTGTTTATAACTGTTTTCTTTTGGAACAGAAAAATACTAAAGCACTCTCCAGAACGCAACTAAAACATTTTGCGCGTGGACTTACTTTTGATTCCATAACTATTGGCTTGAGCATTTACTATTTTTTTCTGGGGAAAAAACTAAAAACTTGAATATTGAGACTTACTGTATTCCCCATATTAGCCCCTCAAATGTTCATAAATGAAAATCATTAAAAATACAAATTTAGGATTTTTTTGCCTTTTCTGATGATACATTCTTCTACATTCAATTTCTTCGAATACTTTTCAGGATCTCTTCCACATGTTGAAATTACAGAAATCCGAAACCTTACATTTAATAGAATTGTACACACTTCAGAGATTAGAAGAACAGGTAAGTATCTAACTTAACCCAAATGTCTGAAATATTTTTCTCTTAAAACCTTCAATGTAATGCCTAATAAATATTCATACATTTCAGCAAAAAACAGAAAGCCCTACATATGGAATTCTGACGGTTAAAGCATCTTACAATCCATCTGCTGAAAGTCTACACGTAGATAGTAAGTTATGGCTCTTCTCTTTTGCTAGTTTAATTTTCTTTAAGCGGTCTATCACGTGCAAAAACATTTTGTTAGAAAATAGTGCATAGATAATAAGATATGACTGATAGGCCGTCAACACACGAGGCGGAAAGTTGAATCAACTTTTAGAAAACTTTGCCTGTTAACTAGTTGGCTGGTGTTTTACGTTTTGCTCAAAGAGGCAACTTAGTTTTATCAACTTCACTTCTTATAAGCCAAATATATTCGAGTAGTTGCTCCATGAAGCTGTTAAAAATTTTCCGAGTAGACTCGATTTGTTTACTTGTGTATAGTATGAACGCTCGGCAATGTCCTGATGAGTTGAATGAACAAAAAAGCTGATTCAACTCATCGGGATGAGAATAGTAGCGGCACGTGTGCCTGGTGGCATATAAAAAACCTTTACTCAGCTAGGGACCTTGTAATACTTTTGGGACTCCTGACTGTTCAGTCGACGCAAAAATATGGGCCATGTTTTTTCATCATCCAACGTATTGAACAAATTTCGTGCCTTGGAAGTTCTGGATTCACGTTTGAATGTTTTATTTTTTTTCCTTTCCCTCGAGTAAAGTCTAGAAGATATGTCTTGTTTCAAAATGAAACAATAATTAGAGCATTCAAAACAAGCTATACAAGAGATGGATGACGTTTTCACGTGGTAGCCAATCAGCACTCTAAATTTTTTTACATGGTCTCTAGCAGAGTAAAGGTTGTTTATATGCTGCCTGGTGTACCTGATGAGTTAACTAACGTGTGAAGGATGCCAAGCGATTCCTTAACGTTTCTACCTGGTTGCACATCCCGATAACGGCCCGTTCGAAAGTTGATTCAACTTAGTAGCCTCCTGTTAAGAAGGCCTTATTTACTTCATTAACTTCATCTTCCCATTACATTTAGCATGGAGTCACATGACTGCCCCAAACAATTGTTGCAATTGCTCTACAGAGATATCGAGTAAAGCACGCTGTCATAACAGTATTGTTAACATCTGCTAACTAATTTTGAGTAGATATTTTTTAATTGACAGTATTTTTTTTATCCAGTTCTGCTCAGATTCAATTAAGAGGTACGTAACAAACTCAAAAATTATATTTAATTCTATTCAGTGGTGCTGTTAGTATAAGTATAGCATATGTAATTCCATTTGTAACGTATAAATGTATGGACAAATCTGATTTCTTCTGTTTAACGTAATTAAAAAAAAATCATTCATACAAGTTTTGGGTATGTTTTGTGTCGATTCGTTTAAATAATCTCTTGGTGGAAAGCATTATGTACTTAGTGACACTTTTATTTCGAAACTTTATTTTTGTTAACAAAAGAGGCATTTTATCGTGCTCCACATTTAGTACTACTAGGAATGCATAACACAAGTCATAATTCTAACTTTTCGTTTTAAGAGAATGAAATATATAATTATAAACTTTTGAAGAAAAATACAAATGAGAAAATATATTCCTTTGCGTAACTTTATACAGTATTTAAATTTTATTGTTATCTTTTCTTTAGTCTTAAATGCCAGAGATCTACTGCCATTGGATCCTACAGGTAATAAAAATGTTTATTATTTGTTCACGATAGAAATTTACTTTATAAAAAAAATGCAAATTACTTTATGCACATTTTTTTTATTACTAACTAGACAATTATTTTGACACATAAGATTATTTATGATACTTTGAGATTTAATGTACACAATGTAATTAATACACAATATAAAAAATAACACTTACTGATGAGCATGGAGTTTATTAAACATACCTTATTGGTCCTTTAATTTTTGCCGTGACAAAGTGAATTAAACTGCAAATAATAGGAAGAATGTTCTGGAAAAGAAACGCTTTATTTCAATTAGAAAAGGTCTAGGCCAGCTAACAGGAGAGGAGTAAGGTTTCTTTTAGCGCACGCTCTACAGCGGAAAGTCGATATATTCACACAGGGTGTGGTGGAAAATCTGGCATAAGAAGAAAAATAACTGTAGTTTTGAAATCAGCAAGTCTATTTTACTTTAAAATAGCTGAAAAATTGAATCCAACAAAGTTGTTCTTCAAACTGTTTCCCAGTCTGTTTTAATTTATCTGAGCTATACTGTCGTAGGCATGTAAAGGGCAGTAAGTGAAACTTTTCCATTTTTAATTTTTTTGCATTTTCGTCATCTATCGTAAGTCAGCTTTATCCTGTCTGTTTAGTGGACATTTATCAACAATGACTTTTGTCAATGGTATCAAGCAGTTCGAACTCAGCGCTAAGTGTTCATCTGCACAGGCCTCTCCTGCCCACATTTTATCCTGTTAGGGGCTCACCAGACGGGACCTGTTTAAAGATCCTTTGTTGGTCTTGGACTTCCTCAGGGTGAATGGATTCATGGACCTGATCTAGCTCTGCGGATCTCTGGGATGAGAAACAACAACAACAACGTCAGGTTTATTGTACAAGCTTGCTTGTTTGGTTTCCGCTGAAAAAAGTGCGAAAAAACAAACGGCGAAAAATGTCTAATTCCAACATTTCCCTGTTATTAGTATTGAATCCAAAATGCGTTTCTTTAAATATCTTGAAAACTTATTTCTGCAGATACTGCTGTTTACCTGCCCATGGCAGTATAGTAGAATTACCGTGAGCAGTTTTATGAACTACTTAATGTTATTTTGCATCTTCTTCAAAGCATGGGTCTTGCATTATCTCTATGTATTTTATGGCAAACGTTAACACGTATATTTATATAATTGATTTTTTGAATTAATTGTTCCATTTCACTGAAACTCTGTGAAATGAACGTAAATAGGGAATATGTTTCGTTGCAAAATCCGTAGGGGCTATACACAAAATATGTCAAACATTTTTCAACATTTGTGACCCCTCTTCCTCTTTTTTTCACAAAGTGTCATAATTTACCGTATTATTTTTTCTTTTGTCACATTTCACGCTATTTTTTATAAACGTATAAAAAAAAGTGCAAGATGTTGCACTTCTTGTTACTTTCTCCTTCCCCATTGACACACACTCACAATTTCACAAAGCCTCCCCTCCCATCCCATCCCCCTTGAAGCATGATATTATTTGTGGACAGCCTCTTAGATTTTTGTAGTCATTTTTCTTTCCTAACTAAAATGAAACGTTTCCCTCAGGATTCAGCGATCCTTTTGTGATCATAGAGCTTGTTCCTCGACATTTTTTCCCCAACTGTGTTAAACAAAGAACAAAGGTGCAGAAAAAGACATTATACCCACTCTTTGATGAAGCTTTCGAGTTGTAAGTATGATTTCCAGATGATTTGTAACATTTATAAATATTCAAATCTATTTTATGTTTATTAGTGTTTTGCATCATTTTGGCGCGAAGTTAATGCTTTGAAAATGCACAGTTTGTATGCAATTTTTTTTTTTTTTTTTTTTTTTTTGCATCCTGTTTAAAATAATTATTATGTTTCATCATTTGAACAGTTATATTAAATCTTTTACAAGATTCACTACGTATTTCACAATTCCAAGTGTTCCAGTAAATAACAAATGAAACAGTTGGAAAGCTGTAAAAACTGACAGTTTTGAGCAAAATTGAACCCTTGACGTAGACACATTAATAGGTTATTTTAACGTTTCAATTTCAGAAAACTCAACGTTATGCAGAATACATGGTGTCCGAAAAATCCTTGAATCATTTTAAAAATTTATGGAAAAGCGACAAAATGTCGTTTGAATCTGCGGTTTGCGCTTAAATATTTCAAAGGTTCAAGAATTTTTTATGATAAAAAAAGCAGGAAACGAAAAAAAAATTTAATTATAGGTAATTTACATTGAAGGCTGTATCGTCACTGTAACAATTTGTTTCTAATGCAACTTGTAGCAGTTCAGGAAACTTTACTTAATTTTCTCACAAACTTGATGAAAACCTGTAAAAATCCAGGAATGTTTGTTCGAAACTAAGCTGTAACTCTAGAATTTATTATTTTCTTTCTTCGACAAACAAAATTTCCGTGCCCCCCCCCCTTACCCTCCTTTTTTAAGGTTTTCCTCCTTAAATTTCACCAACAGTGCTATCTATCGGCTCATTTTGAAACTATCGTTTTTCCTTTGCTAAACAATCAAACTCACGACTGTTTTAGAGAAATATCAAATCAATTATAACAGTAATGTTTAAGTTACAGCGTTTTAAAGTTGAAACTTTTGCTATAATCACCCTGTGCTGCCAACTAAATCTTAGCAGATCAGCAGTTACGTCGGAAAGAAAGTGAAGGTGAAGCTATGGTCGCAGGGTTTTGAATTTTTTCCAGCGGTTAGACTCTACCCTCGTGTTTGGCCATGGATCGTTACCTTGGGTCCTTACATCGTTTCTCTTCATCACATTCCCCACGCTGTTTTTAGGAGAAATAGGGTCTCCGAACAATTTCCTCTATCACTGTCCTCTGACCTCATCTTTTCATATTCACTGGAATGCGAAATGTTCTTCCTGTTCAAAAACCTTTCAAGTTCTTAAAACACTTCATCCGCCTTGTCACTCCCCCAATGCAAATGATTAATGAATTCACTCTTTATCTTAAAATATATTTCTCTATGTTCTAAACTATATTCTGTATCTCAAAAAGGTTATATGTACATAGGTACATAATCTCGTCCATTGACGTATCTTCCATCCCTTCCTCCTAGCACCCGCTTCAAATCTTAATTCTTCGTGTGTTTACACGGATATCATATTAGTGTTTCCTATAAAAAAAATACTTCACTAAGTTTTTCTCTAAACAAGTTTTAGACACACAACTCCACCCCTGCGTCTCTTTTGCTAACCAGCCAGAGTTCTAATGTATTTCGTAAATGTACTCTTGTTGGTTTCAATCATTATTGTATTTTTGCTGTCTAAATATTTTAAATGTTTATTTATTAAATAACTATTTTTTTAAATTCTGTCGAATTCAAAAATGGTAAACAAAAAGAATGTATTTTTAATGTAACTTTTTCTTAATGCTCATCCTCTGTAACAAATACTTGAATGACAAACTGAAACTGAACTGTCTCCAGAGCCCTACTCAACCGGTAAACCACATATGTGGAAGGTACGGGGGATCTTGGGGTGTAATGTAATGTAATGTACATTGCCAACTAAAAGCACATGAAAGCGCTCCACTAACTCAAGCTGTTGCTGAATGTTTTTACAAAGACTTAAATTGCTCTAAACTATGAAAGGATGAAAGTCTCACTCCAGCTAAATCCCTGTTTCGCAACGTAAAAGTAGCGACGCGTCCACCATCTTGGGGCTAAACGCTGCCTTATTCCTCTATCTGCTATGTTGATGTAACTTGTTTGGCCTCTGAGTTGTAATTTCTTACTAGCCCATGACAAACAACAGTCAAGAAGCACCCCAATCAAGAAGCAAAACACGCTACTTAATCCTTGCAGATACAGGAAGAAAGTAGCATTTAGCCCCCCAAGATAGCGGACATGTTGCTACTTAAGTTACGGTCTATGGATTTAGTTCTAACCACGGCAAACAATTCCCGAGCATTAGATTTGTCTCGTTTTTACTCTCTTTTACGAAGTAAAGGAAGCATTGTATTCGCGTAAAAATTTCACCCAAAAATCGGCCTTAATTTCCATTTTGCTCGCCCCCGAATGATTATTGAGTTTTTTTTTTGTTCAACCCGACGACACGTGTATATATACCTAAGACACCCGAAATATCCATTTTGACGATCCCCGAATTAATTACAACGAGTTTTCCCGAGACGTCCGTATGTACGTATGTATTTGTGTATGTGCGTATGTATCTCGCGTAACTCAAAAAAGGTATGTCCTAGAAAGTTGAAATTTGGTACGTAGACTTCTACGTAGACTGGGGTCTAGTTATGCACCTTTCTTTTTGGTCGCATTCGGATGTTCCAAAGGGGGTCTTTTACACCTTTTTTGGGGAAATCATTATTAATTTCATTGCAAACTCAACGGTGTTATGATTTGGCAACACTTGGTGATATATCGCCAAGCTTTTGATCGCCAAGTTTTTTCGCCAACATGGCAACAAATTTGGCGTTTTTTTTTTTTTTTTTAATTTATATTTGGTCTTATTTTGGCCACTATTGGCGATATTTAGAGAGTTAACCATTGAATCAGCCTTAAATGTCCAGTTTTGAGAAAATTAATCTGTATAAAACATTTTTTTTTTTTTTTTTTTGCTTCAGTTCGCAACAAACTTGGGGGTAAAAATATTTAAAGTGTTTCTTTCTTACTCCAAGACCCTATTATTGTTAAATTGGCGTAGAATGAAGTCATGTGATGCACACATCAGCACGTTTGAAAAGCATTTGAAGACTTTTTTTTTCATTCTCATTATTATTTGCAGCCACGTGCCGTACGAGCAGCTGAACCGTGAGGGTGCGGGGCTGTGCTTCAGCGTGATGGACCACGACATGGTGACGAAGAACGACTTCGAGGGGGAGGCCTTCATTCCGCTCTGCAACGTCAAGCACGTCGAAGGGGACAACGAGGCACTTGAGGTCAGACTCACCGAAATATGCCTCATACACCCCAACGACAAAAGTGAGTCCATTCGTCGTGGATATGAAAAATGTCCACTGCTTCCATTGTGCCACAAAAGTTGTGAAACACGTTTTCGGGAAAACGTTTCTCATAAATATGCGTGAGTAGTGCAAGGACGGATCCAGCTTCTGGTTTTGGAGATAGCCTTCTCTGGAAGGATAGAGGAGTTATACTGTCCACCTCTGAAAAGTTGAGCTATGGCCAGGGGCGTAGCTAAGGGGGGGGGGTTTTGGGGACAAAACCCCCCCCGAAACGTTAGTCTCAAAAAAAAAAAAAAAAAAAGAGAAAAAGAAGAGAGAAGAGAAAGAAAAAAAAGAAAAGGAAAAAATTCCAAGCGATTATATATATATATATATATATATATATATATATATATATATATATATATGTATGTATATATATGTATGTATATATATATATGTATGTATATATATATATATATATATATATATATATATATGAAAGAAGTAACCCCCCCCCGAAAGTCGGGTCTAGCTACGCCACTGGCTATGGCCTTGAGCAATTCCATTTCTTTCAAGAGAGAGAGCAACCAGTAAGAAGAGGAATTGTTAGGCGCAAAGTTGGGCTACCATTGCAAACATTTTGATGACGACAAAATCCTGCACCACTTACTACTTCTTACCTGAATTATATTTTTTGCCAAATGGCAATAACACTGCAAACTAAATCCGCAAGTTCTTAAGCCATTTTTCCTCACCCCCTATTTCAACTAATGAAATCGTTTAATCGGTCGGGCAGCGGAGCTCCACTTGGCAGAGTTGAACAGTACGTGAATTTATTTATTTATATATTTATTTAGAAGCTAACAGCTTCACATACATAGAGGACTGAATGCCAAGCGCCTTGCCTCCAGACACACACTGGTAAGATTTACGACACAAGAGAAGGAAATAACACCCAAGGCACCGGCGGGAATCGAACCCACGACCTCCGGCTTCGAAGACGAAGGATAAGAGTAATTTCGAGCATAAATATGGGATCTGGGTAGTATTTGAGAGGGGGTGTGCAATTGCCCCTGGGATTAGTAGGAAGTTATGTAGATAGTAGTATGTGGGGGACTTGGGATTAGTATCATGTGGATTTGTCCTTCATTGTGCAAGTTCTTCTGAACCATTTCTTTCAAATTGTGCAGAAGCATCGCTGATATGAAGCAGTGAGAAGCAAAGCGTTCCAAAATTAAAAATTTCGAAATAACCAGTACAAACGAAAGTAGAACCTTTCTTCTCTTTTGCGGCAAGAGATAGAGCTAGTATATCTGGGAAGTACTGCTATTCAGAAGGATTTGGAGAAAAAAAATCAATAAAAGCTAACCTAGGATCAGAACCTCAAATGCATTTTTTTCAGAACTTTAAAAAGTCCACTTACATTGCTTTGCTTCTCACTGTCACATACGTTCATAACCACTCACTCACTGTACGAACCAAAACAGGATATTTATAATAATGTGTAATTTCATCAAGTACTGATGAAGCATAAATTAGATTTTCAAAATTTTTTCTTTTCTACTCGAAACTATTATCCATCTACTACTATAAACATTAATCCACACTGTAAAAAATATCCGTACTATTTTGAACCAATTTATAGTGCACTTGTACAAATATCGCGAAAAAGAGGTTCAACTAAAATTTTTCAGAAGCGATGATGGCTCGAAATCTTGGTGCAACCGCTCGAAATTACGGATTTCACCGTATTTCAGTTCAACTAACGAAGTGAAATGAAGTTACTCACCGGCATTCATCTTTATTTACTTTCCGCGGCGCAGCGCAGAATTTAAAACTGCAATCCGAAGGTTTGTAATATTTTGATGTACCTGATGTTACTATGATTACTTTATGTTTCCATATTTTAAATATCACAAAAGTAGATAATTTAGATTGTAAAATATTTGTATAACCTTCATTATTTTGACTTTAGTGATGCATTTAAAGGTTCGCTTAGGCTTAGCTGTATTATATTTAGAGCTTTGCTTATAGTAAGTGTGTGCCTGTTTGTAGACTCATGGTTTGAACAGTGGTTGGAAAAACTACTTTTTTTTCGTAGAGAGAACTACAACTACTTTATTACAAATGTAGTTAACTTCAACTACAACTACTTTTTTCAAAATGTAGCAGCTACAAACTACTTTTGAAAAGTAGTCGTTACTTCGCTACTTTTAAAAAAATAAATAAATAAAAGCATACACATATACACCGTTTGAGGATTGAACAAAAATATTCAAAAAGTGGTTTAGATTAATAAAGTGGCTCATTTGAACATGGAATATAACAAAGAATTATTTATTCTTTCATTCCTTTATTGAGCCAATACTGAGCCACTTTGTCATTCCAAACATTTTCTACGATTTTTACAAAAATTCGCTGCAAGATAGGATTGAAAAAGTTGAAGGAATTCAACCTTCAAGTTTTTAATCCTTTCCTGACAGTGAATATTTCATTCAAGAAGTGCAAAGAAAATGTAAATAAATGCAGTCATAATTTGATTAAAAAATGTTATGTAGGCATACATACTATATTTACATAAAATTGATTTAGATGATGAAAAACATCTTTTAAAAGAGAAAAACATTAATTTTCATTATAGGAGTTAATTTTATAGGAGTTTATATTTTGCAGGAACTAGTTAATTGATTTTGAACTTCAAGCTAGGGATCCGGATCTGGACACCATCTCCTTTCTTACGCTGCTGATGAAATGAAGTAAGAGCAGTTTTCAATTTTACTGAATGACCTCAAAAACTGACAATATTTAATTCACTTTTATTTAGCTGATATATCAACACTCCATCAGTAAAAAAGAAAATAAAGAAATAGGAAAAATATCCCGAATGGTACCAGTGTTTATAATTAAATATTAATAAATTTACGAAATATGAAACATAACTAAGAATGCTTATTTTACTTCAATGTGCAATTTTAAACTGCAGTGGACTCTCGCTCCAATGTGATTCGACTTACGCGAAATGGATAAATAATGAACTTTTCTCGAGTAACGAATTTCGGAGCTCACGCGAATTCCTCATCCTGCAACACGAAAGTTTTCGGAAGGGAATCACAAGGCTTAGGTATCACCTTCTTTATTATGTACTAAATATCAGTTTCGTAAATGGACTTTCCCTTGACTATCACTGAAAGCAAAAGTACCCCGCACTGTACTAGTCGAAACATCGCTTTGTTAATTTACAAATCGTCACTCCGCATCTTTTTCATTTTGAATATGAAGTTGATGAAACATAATTCCACATAAGCGGCTGTTTATCTAAATTTTTAAAATGGAAGTAAAAATAAGAAGTTTCCGACAACTAAAGAAATTTAAAAAATGTCGATATGCTTGAACAACTAAAAAGTTCGTCGAATATAATTACTGTGTCTACTGTACAGTACTATTGTAGTACTGCATTTTATTCTTGCTACATACTATATGTACCGTCTAATTTTATGCCAGTCTCTCCCATTGATTTTGTGCATTCTAACCTTTTTTTAATTCAATAACAGAGCATTAATTTAAATACAGTAAAAATCATATAGATACCCTTTTCCACAAAGCAAAATTTCAACCTGCATGCACAGGTGTACGAGGGCCGAAAAACCTTTTAAATAAATTCAATTATTATTCATGATTAAATTATCGCCTTGAAAAGGCTTAAATTGCTGTACAAATGACCTTCAGTTGAAGCATTCAGATTTCCGTATTGTCACCTCGGAGAACGATGCATTTGAACATGTCCAGGGATCATGGGAGTCATGTTTAAGCGGAACATATGGTCACCTTAGTCATACCTGTTGTTTTTCAACTTAGCCCTTTTTTGCATTAATATTTCTTTTTTTTTCATTATCTTTATCTGAGTTAAGTGATTTAATTAGCTACTCCATTTTAAGATACATTTTATGTCCAAATGTTGCGCTAAATATGTTGTACACTTTTATGCTTTTCACAGAACCTTACTCAAAGTGGCCCTCGACAGGATCCCGACTTTGTGGTCTGCTGTCTCAAAAAGATAGCATCCTGTGCAGAAGATGTGCTTATGGACAAGGTCAACCAGTTGATAAGGTCAACCAGATGGTCAAATATTAAATTTAAGATTTCTAAACAAATGAGGTGTCACTTTAAAGGTAAAAAGTTGTATATTTTGAAATGCCTGTCTAAAACTTGTTCACTTCAGTTATAAATAAGTTTCAGGAGGTTAAAATATTTTTAAACCGTATTTGGTGACTCTCAAAGAAATTCTGTTTTTCCCAAAAAATACTTACTAATATTATGAATTGAGATAAATCACCATTTAAAGATACAATGTGTTGCTGGTGATGTGGCAAAAATATAATTCATTTTGATTTGTAAAAGAATTCCTGTGGGGTACATTAAGTGTTTTAGGTTCGACACCAAAATGTGCAGTTAATTATGCTGAGCCAATAATTTTAAAACTGCATACATGTATTTTTGGGTACAAAGTCTTGATGGTTTTCTATCAGTTAAGTTTCACAAATAACTAATCCCAGCTTTTGTAGCTGAACTATCAATTCCTACTAAGTCATCATAGTTGTCTTGTATTTCATTAATACAAATGTTACATCAGAGAGTTGCTTTTGATTTTCATATACTCACTGTTATGGGGGAACTACTTACCCCATAGTGTTGGGACCTCTTCTAGTGAAATTTTACGGGATAAGTGGGGCTCCTCCTCTAAAACAGTTTTGAACAATATTTTATTCAAAAATTCTAATTGCTGTATGCACTCTAAGTTCAGAAATGAGATTTTTCCGGAATTCCGGCTTTTTCTGTTGACTTTTGAGAACCTTTCCTCCTTTTCCTGCCTCTTTCAAGCCTTATTTTTCTCAAAAATCGGAAAAAAATATGATTTTCAAATTTTCGGTCCCCGATTTCTTATTTTTTCTATTTTTCTCCTTCGAATCTTCATCCTCCGCGATATCTGCTAAAAACGTATGTTTTGGAATCATGCCAACGATGTCAAACTCGTGCTGCGCCGAAATTTGCGTGCCTCGTTTGAGATTTCAATCATTTTGCATCCTGCAAGTATTTCAATTATTTTAAATGTTGGGTGGTTTTTCACTATATGCTACCTTATATCTGCTTATTTTATTCATGATTTCAATAATATTTTTATTTCTTTAATTTATTTTGGAAAAAATTCAAAAGGCAATCAAAAAATGTGGCATAGCCCCCCATAGTCTCGAATTTTATTGAAACTTGACATGGTTACTTTTTTTGTGTATTTAAGAAAGTAAAAAATATTTATGGTGAATCTCGAACCGTTTAGGCTTTACAGCCTGTGAAAAGTTTTGAGATTTCATGATTAAATGAGGCGGCTGCAAGTTGTTCTTTTGATTCAGAAATCGTATTAGGAAGTTTTTAAAGACGAATTTAGGATTCCATTTCAAGGAAAAAGATAACCAATCGTTTATATACATATATATTTATTAATTTTCAATTCTCACTATGAAAAGTATGTTCTACCACATAAAGAAATTTTAAATTTTTCTCTCCGTTGTAAATTCTTACTTTACAAACAGACCTAATTTTAAAATTTATGTTCTCACTCGTTTAACACTATAAACTCAAATGTTTTTAATGAAAAAAATGTATTTTTCTCTAAAAAAATATGAAAAGTTGACACTATAGTGTGATGCAGCCAAGATTGACCTCTGACTCCCCCAACCCTTTGTTCAGTAACTCAGGGGTTAGAATTTGTTGCCTCTTTTTCGAAATTTAGATTTATAAACACACTTGCAAGAAATTGTACAATGCAGCAAACTGTACAAAATTATTACTTATACTTAATTAAATATGTATTACCTTTAAAACTGGTAAATTTGCCATTTTTTATTGGATTTTCGAATATCATGGCTTCCAGGTTCTATTTTGATGCAGTTTTGGATATCATCATTTTTACGAAATTTTTTTGGATTTCCTCCTTTTTGCTCTCTGACCACTCTCATCCCTGTAAGTTAAACTGTACATGAATGTTTAATGATCATAAAAAATATATGCTAACCGGGAAACACTTTGAAAAATTCTGCTTAAACTCGGCAAAAAAAAATTTCAGATTTTTTTTTTTTTTTTTTTGACTAAGTCAACTGACCTAGAAAAAAATTTCCACGTAACCCAATTATATTCAAAACTAATCACTGTGATGAAACATGACATGATCAATGTAAAAAAGTATAAAAACTATATACATATTTCAGTTTTAGGGGGTGAACCACTTACCCCAGTGTCCCACTTCCCCAATCAACCCTATTTTTGAATTTATTTCATGAATTTTGTTTCAGTATATGTAACCTATATTATATATTTATAACTGTAATCATTGTTATGTATTTACATTTAAGAGCAATAGTTTATGTCCAATATGGACAACTTACGTCCGACACCAAGCTAAAAATATTTTTTAAATAATTTTATTCCTTATGATATCATTTGAAAACTGAAATATGCTTCAATAATGAGTATATTTTATAATTATGCTGTTTTTAAAATTAAAATGTAAGCCAATTCACAGACTTTTAATAAATTTTTAAGTGAACCATCAATTTTACTATTTGTGTGTTTACGTCTGACACCAACTCTTTACATTTTTTTAATTTATACTTTAGGGATCTATTGTGAAAAACTAACATGATTTTTACTCTGTGGGATGTAGTAAGTATCTTGTAAATAAATTTGATCATTTTGGAACAGTTTATATTTGGTAAGTGGAATTAAAACTGAGAAAATTTTCTTCATTTTTTACGTCCGACACCATGGAATTGCCCTTATTTAATGTTTATTTATTTTATATTGTTTTATTCTTTTGTTTATTTATTGTACATTAATCTTTTTTTTCTTTTTTAATTTATCTTTATTTACTAAATCATTGTTACTATTTTCATGGCTTAATGAAGATAAAATATATTAAACCATGAATGATTGAGTGTGGTACCACCATTTCTATTCTGTTCGGACTTCCAATATTTACACAAAGGGTCCACTCAAAGCAGATAATGTAAAAAGACTGAAATTCTTTTCTTTTTTTTTTTTTTTTCTTTCTTTTTTTTTTTTTGACATTAAACATCACTAATCTAAGGAATGAAAAGAATCTTTTTTTTTTTTTTTTGGAGATCAGTTTTCTTAAGCATTTAATAAAAAATACATACTGGTATATTTTACTTAAAATACTCACAACGAGTAATAAAATATATATCACTCTCATTTTGTTTTTAAAATTTGTTTTAAAAAATAAAATGCAGGTAAAATGTCATTTCTGTACCTTGTCCACAACATGCATTCTATCGATTTTCCAGCAAGTTTACTGTATAATGATGCTGTGTTAGAAATGTATACGTACAAGTATTTATACGTAAAATAGCATAAATCTAATTAAATGTGTCAAATCGATATTCCTAAAATCATTCCACATTTTGTAAATGTGTCCATAGATACTGCTATTAGTATAAAAGATAAATAGATCTTAATATACATCTTAAGGTGTTAGTTAGCCACTTGAACTCCCCCCTCCCCTCCCCCTTTTTTTTAATCTTAAGTCAGCCATTCATAATTTTGTTTTAAATGTAGATCAAAATGTAAATTTTGAATGTGAACTATAGTTAAATTTTGATAAAAAAATAAACATTTAGCAGTTGATTTGTTCTATTGAGATCCCTGGTAATTCCTATTGTTAATTAAATTTTAAATGTCCTGTTTAAATGTTGTTTACTTAGTTCAGAATATTTTGTCTTATAAAAATAGTTTTAATTTTTAGAATATGTAGAACAAAACGGATGTTAAAAAAATGTTTTTTAAGAGTAAACTTTTTTTTTTTTGGTCCCTCTTAGCAATTTAATTGAAGTTTGCTATTCTCATTTTATCCTTCGTAAAATTTGAATACTATCAAGCATTTGCATAATTGTTTTTTAACTGAGTAGTGCTTTCATATTACATTAATACACTAAACTGTTTTCTAATTTTCTAATTAGTTTTTATTTTCAAATATTTTCAGTATACACTTACATATTTTTTGTTTTAACTTCTAATAAATAGAAATTTGGATACCAACTGCAAAAAAAAAAAAAAAACATTTTTTATGTAGTCTGAACCAAAGTTTCAGTTTACTACTTATTTCAGTTTCTTGACTCAAGATATGCTACATAAATGAAAGAAAGTCAATGGGGGAAAATACCAGTGTAATAAAATGTAGTATTTGTGAGGCCAAAACATAAAATTAAGGAAACATTCCTGAAAGCGAGATTATAAATAGCAACATAATAAATGTGCCATCGTGCCCAATTTATTTCTTCTTCTGTACAACAGACAAATAAAATAAGCAAAATATGTTCTGAAATGTTAGGGAATGATCTTATTTATAAAAAATATTACATTAAAAAAGTCTTGAAGTTAAAATTGGTTTAGTTTTTCTGTTATTTTTATGTAAACGTCGTACATTTCTTACTTTTATTGTTTTCATTTTTTGCTTTCTTATTTTGTTTTTGTGATTAACTAATTCCAATAAGTTTATCCTTCACTTTGTTTTTTCCTGCATTTCTCCATTTCACACATTGCTTCTATATATATAGTTTTTCCCGCTGGTAAATTTATTGCTAATTTATTCAGAGTGGTTTCATTTTTGGAATTTTCGCATTGTTTATGGGTTTTCTTGGAAAATTTATTACTTAACGGTTTTTTCCTGATGGAATTATATAATAAATTTTGCCTCCAAGTGTCATTTTATCTTTTTTGTTTCGTTTAATTTCGATTTTTTGATATGTATACTATGTCCTGTTCCACCGTGTTGCTTTTCTCGGATGACTTTTCATCCAGAAGCTCACACCTCTTTGCATTGAAAAAGGTGTTCCTTGTAACACCGAAACACGTGTCTGCAATTTTTTGCAATTTTTGTGCTTAATGACATTGGATTACTGATTTTTTGAATCTTCAGCACAAAGGTATTTATTCGTTATGAAGTTATTGTAATTTCTAACCCGTCCTTGCTGCTCCTTGAAACAGAAGTCGCAATTTAAATCAGCAACTTTTTCATTTAAAATTAAAAATATTATGTGTTTATTTACAAAATCTGATCCCCTTAAATGTGTTCACCTAGTTACTATTAAAACGTACAAAAAAGTTTTGCTAACGTACAACACCAAAAATTCTTGAGAATAATCAAAATTCAAAATATTTCTTCACAATTATTGCCATTTTTTTAAAACATACTATTAAAATTTGAATCAACATTACTTAACATAAAGTCTTTTGTCTAACTTTTCAATTTTAATTACTTGAAAAAAAAAATTAATCTTTTCCTGAGTTTGTGAAGCATTCAATTTAGGACAGTAAACCCTCATTAATCCAAACCCAATTAAACCTGTCTTTGCTTAATCTGAACAATCATTTATGTGTACATGCTGTATAAATGAAAGGCCATTTAAAGCAATAATGTATTTTTGTTGGCTGTATTTCGTATTTTTATATTTTTCTCTTATGCAGTTTTATATTTCATTGTCTTGAGTTCAAAATTTTACTGTGTACAGTAGTTTGTTTATGCACCTTGGCTGAATTTGTAGGTTAAACTTTCATTAATTCAGACGACTTGGATCACATATTAGTTACTACATTTAGATATTTTTTCGACCATTGCATGGTTTTCATATAAGAGTTAAAACCCAAAGGGTTAATGTATGAGATGAATGTTTCAACTTACCATAGGCAAAAGTTAATATACTCGTAAAATCACCCATGTAAGTATTTTTTACATTTATAGAATTTTTATATTGTATCTCCTTTTGGTTATGAGAAATAACATAAACATGTTTAAAATTGAATATTTTAAAACTTTTTATGTACATTTGTGAATAAAGATATTATTTAATTTATATTTTGTGTTCATTTACTGATTTTACCATAATTTTCAAGTATGTTCGGTTAATTTTAAAAAGCAATGCTGTAAATGGAAAAAATATTTTGGGGAACTCAAAAAAGAAAAGATGGTGTGAAACCAGTTACACAGTATTTGCAATATTTTTGCAACAAAAAAACATTTTTTGGAGACGGCATGCCCCGTACTCCCAACTGCTGCCGCTGCTTATATGACATATCCGTAACACGCAAACAACACTTTTTCTTACTTTAATTGACTATTATTAATGTGTCGCTATGTCAAAATAAATGAATGTGTTGCTTAGAAAACATTTTGATGTTTAAAAATACAGTGGACGCTTGTTAATTGAATCCGAAGTAAATTCAATCAAATGCGTTATTGAATCAAATCTTCAATGCCACTTTATTGAATCAGCCACGTTACAGAATCAAAACTGTGTAGAACAAAGGGGGGTTCATGTAAGAGGTGGCCACTGGATAAACCATAAAAATAATGGAAGGGGTTGCTTTGAGGGATATTTTTCTCTTTTTTGGAGGGGGAGAGTTTGTGGCATTTAGAGAGGTGCTCCCCTGCTTTTGGGGGGTATAATCATCCCTGTGCTATGTATAGATTATAAAATGGAGGGTTCTGTTGAGCAATCACGATTGCTTACTGTTTTCACTTGACAGCAGTTGATTTGTCTTAATTTTATTTTTCTATACTTATAATGTGGCGTTCTGTGCCTTAGACTCAAATTACAGTGGACGCCGCTTCATTTGATTACATTTAATATTCGTGTAACACAGTTGTTTATCAGCTGAGCCTTGTTTGGTTGTGCATATGTACATTAAACTTTTCTCTTTTATTATAATCAGCCAATTATTGATATCAAATCACTTTCGCCCAAATGTTATCACATTAGGTGGTGTCTACTGAATTTACAAACCACCACCTTGAGTTGACACAATCTTTTTTACGCAAAATCGGTATACACACATAACATCTAACATCCAGCCCATGGCATTCATTTGAAATTTGACGTCTTGAATTCAAAAAATGGTTGCAATAAAAGCCATTAGTAGAAGCAGGAAACCCAACGTGTCGAGTCCTATCACAGTTTGTGATTGCAAAAAACATGATTTTTATTAAAGGTCTCAAAATCCAATTTTTTTTTATGTATAGTAACAATACACAATTTAAATGCTACACAAATTCAAACAAAAACTTACTATCTGTTGTGTTTTTTAAACATACTTTATATTAAAACACTACCTGCATATATTTATTTATTTTTCTTTCTAAAAGAACACCTATTGATTACAAAGTCAGCTTGATTACTTCCTAACAATCTTTGAATTATTTTTTTTACTCAAGTTTTATAAAATTGTAATTTGCTTTTCCTTTTGCACAAATACTCTTACCTGTCAATTTTATTAATTTTGATTATCAATTAGTTTATGCTATTCGGAGTTTTAATTCAACGAAAAAGTTTGCCTTGCCTCTCCTAGAGGGGGGGGGGGTGATGTCCTTTTTCACCCCCTCCCCCTCCTACATTAATTTTTGAATCAATCATACATTATTTAAAAAATGAAATGTTTACTTGTGTGCAAAAATAGTTGAAGAAAGATTCGATGCATAAACGAAAAAAAAAAACGTGAATTACTTGGAATACATTTTTCATCACACAGAAACGAAATAAAAGTTTAAGCACATTTGAAACAATGTATAATATTTATATCATGAGATTAATTCTTCCCCATTTAAAAGAGGTTCCTTTTTACCCCTGAAACACGTGTGCAGTGTCCTGCAAATTTTGACATTAACGTTGTATTATTTATGTTTTGTTTTACTTTTCATCACAAAGGCAAAAGCACAAATTTAGCTTTTACTTTTAAATCTGCTCATATTTTTCCTCAAAAGAAAAAAAAAAGAATAATAACAACAAAAATAAATAAATAAAAAATCTCTGAAATTCTGTATTAGTTAAATGAAATATTAAAATAATAAGAATTGTATAATTTTAATATTTCATTTTAATAATTCAATAATTATTGAAAAAATATCTTTATGCCTAAAAAGAAAAAAAAAGTTCTTGTTTTACATTATAATTATTACTGGATTCAATAGTAATAAAATTAATAATGAAATCGAAAATTGGCGTAGGTGATTACATGAAAGAATGCAATAGAACCAGAATTTTTTTTTAGTCATTTAGATTTAAATAACATTGATTTTTATTTTATTTTCGATTTCTTAGAAATACTTAAAAACAAAATAATAGTACGTTAAACTACGCACTGCTTCTAATATTAAAGTTGAGCCAAAGTACAGTTCGATCACGCTCTCAACCTTCGCATTAAATAAAACCATTTCATTGTGTTACCATATGCTATCTTCCCGCGCTCAACCGATCAATATTTTGGTTCAACCTCGCACTAGTCTTTTGCGCGAGCGACACTCATTCTAGGTTTCAGCTTTCACCATTCGTGCGGGAAGAAAACGACGCCGCTTTATGGTTCATTCTTTCCCCAAACAGAAGAGCCAGCAAATGTTCTCCCGATTTTGGTTCGATGTTTCACCGATATTTTTTACAGTGATGGACAAGTAAATTACGCAATTATCATGACGTGGAATGGGGGAGTGAATGAACATAGCTAATTGGCGAGAAATTCGTCATCCATTATTTGTAAATATACAGGGGAACCGAATTAGTTGAAAATTAAAATGACCTTTTAATTTTCAACTATGGGCAAAGCTGTGCGGATACCACTAGTATCCTAATAAAATCAAAAGAAAATTTGTCTATAAAATTTTATCTTAGGCTTAGAAAAAATAATTTAAATATTTTTATTGTTTTATGTTGAAACAGGAATCAATTGTTGCAACTTATACTGCAACAAAATAAGTCTATGGAAAATATGCCAGTTTTGTTCATGGATTTCAAAAAGAGGAAACTGCTTTCTCCGAGAAACATAAACTTTCTTTTCTGTAATGTAAAATTTGAAACTGCATTTTCTTTTTAATGTGATTTTTCAGGAGACGAAAGGAAAAGCGTGATATATCTTGATAAGTGAAATTACAAGGGGCGATGTAATGAGGGGTTACTGCACTAAATTTACTCAAATTATGTCAGAAATTATGCTAGCACAAATTGTGTCAAAAATACACTTACTGTGATAATTCTCAAAGCAAGTTTCAATTAACAATTCTACTTCCTTTTCTTCTCGCTAAATTCAAATTCTTTTATGATTTTTTTTTCTAGTTTTTTGAGTGCACTTACGTAGAAACTTTTTCTTGATTGTATTATGTGATATGTGGCCTGATAAATGGACACAAAGTTAATTTAAATACTACAGAAAATGAGTTACTGACGTTTAGATGATGAAATAGCAGAGTAAGGTTTTAAAAATCGCATAGAAATTATAGAATGAGCAAATGTTGCTACTTTAACATGGAAAAAGCCATGGACCAAAGCCTGTGGAAATCACAGGCTTTGTTGCGAGAGGGTTAATTAAAAAAGCAAACTACCTTGGTTACCTCAAACAACTACTAATAAATAGGTATGAATATTCCAGTGTTAAACTACATTTTTAAAACATTTTATTCATATTTGCAAAACTGATAAAATTATACTACATATGAGGCAGTAAGAAGCAAAGGGATGTAAGTGGCAAAATTAAAAACTTGGAGATAACCAGTACACATGGCAGGTGAACCTCTCCTCTGCCTTGGGGCAAGAGATGGTACTAGTAGCCCTAGTAGTTGCTGCTGTACAGCATGCTTTAGGGGAAAAAAGTCAATGAAAACCTATCTAGGAACTGATCTTTAAATGTGTTTTACTCTAAACTTGAAAATATCCACTTGCATACCTTTGCTTCTCACTGCCTCATATGGAAGTACAAATGTTTGTCTGTTAAGTTGGAAACTTTGTACTAAATATGAGATATAAAATGCCCAAACAGCCGTTTCAAAGCTAATGAACAAGCCTCTTCATCAGTTCAAAACACTGCATATGGATGTGCCCAGTGTTGTAGCTGGAGGGAAATATTTGGAGGAGGAGGGAAATAATCTTCTTCTTTTTTTTTAGTTAAAAAAAAAAAGAAAAAAAAAGATTACTTATACCACTATTCAAAAGTAAACATTAATTTAACCATTTTTTTTCTTAAAGACGCTAATGTACCCTGTAAAAATGTACAGGAATGTGGTACTAGTGCCTTATTTCCTCAATACACCCCTAGTTCGGGCAGGTTTGAATACTAACTTATGGTTGGCACACTTTGCCAAAGGTGTAAAAAACCATGGAAAAAGGATAAAAAGTGTCCTGACAAAAAAATATTATATACTTGTCGAAGTAGCAAAAATAAATGTGTTTTATTGTTGAATGTTGCCAGTTTAATTTTTCTACCAATGTAAACATTTTAATGTTCCTAAAGTATTCAATGCATCATTGAAACAGTAAAATTCTTTTCAAATTAAAACTATCAATGCAGAATGTAAAGAAATGGAGAATAAATAACAATAAAATAACTTTCTGACCTTGCTTAAAACTTTTATAAACAAGTCCTTACTAATAAATAACTTTTTATTTTTTAGTTTATTTTTATAATACAGATTTATCTATGCCATCATAAAAATAGACATTTGAATAAAAGAAACTTTAATATGTAATGTATATATGAAAAAAAAGTAAAACTATTAAAATGTGACTTTATTATTGATACAAAAGAACTCATAAAATAGTTCAATCTCATTCAAATTGACTTGAACTCTCTACATGAGAACATTTTTTTTTAAATAGTGCATTACTAAAAGTGACTTTTAAAACTTTTATCTTTTCCCGTCCTTTTTCTAATTTTTTGTTTGAGTATTATTTTAATTAATCAAATTAATATTAATGAAAAACCAAATTATAATGTGTAAATTTCAGTCTCAATTGGATTATGCATAGAATTTTGTTATCATTTATTTATTTTCAATTTTAAAATACAGCCAATTTTCCCCGTTTTTTCCACTGTCCTGGCAACCAGCAAAGTGACCAACTATATTATGCTAACTGTATGTGACTAACACACCAAAAATAGCCGCCAAGTTTCATAAAATTTCCAGAGTTTGTTGTAGTAATATCTCAAAAGGTGCTTGTGTAAATATCGTTTACTAAAATAGATAAATTTTGTTCCAGGTTCGAGATGGTTTTGATGGGAAACTTAAATGTAAATCTGACCATGAGGAAGAGGACATCTCTTCTTGTTCTTTATCTTATGATTGCACAGAAGTAATCTATGGAACAAAAAGTGGAATTGTAAAGGTATTTTAATCAGTCTTGTACATAATGATGAGTTTCTCAATTACTGTGAAATCTTTAAATTTTCTGTTGTTTCTTTTGAAGTCACTGCAGAGTTTTTTATTTCATAACTGAAGTTGAAGGGTAAATTTGAGTTTCTTTTACATGCAATCTACCATGTTTACTAATGTATCAATCATGCTTTTTATTATTATTATTTTTTTTTAAATTTGTGCTTAAACCCAGCTACAACTAATGTGCTAGAAAATGTTTGGTATCTGAGCCAATACTTTACTGCTAACCATGAGCGTATCCAGAGGGGGGCAAGGGAGAGCAGCAACCCCACTTTCCAAAATAAAAAAATAATTAAAAAAAAAAACCTCTGAGAAATATTTCAAAAAATTGATTAATTGACGGCTGGTTCAATTTCTAGACTTGTTGATGAGTTCTGCCCTAGTAATTTTTCCTGATTTCGAAAGTAATTTTTCTGTTGGAAGCTCATTGTAAAGAGAAAAAGTTATTGGTGTTTATTTGAGTTACCATCACTATACCACTGTGAAGGTAACACAAAGTAAACAAACACCAACAAAAAAGGTGCCAGAAATATTTCCATTTCCACTAACTCCCTACTGTTATAATGCACAAAGGCTACCAAAGACCCTACTGTTATTATGCTGTATGAAGAGTAAAAATTCTTCATGAAGCATAAAAAAATTGGTGTTTCAAAATCCTCCAGTCCCCAGAATTTCCGGGAGAAGAGGGGGGCAAAATATATATACCGTATTTCCCTGTATATTATCCACGACTTGCGTATAATCCGCAGATAATACAATGCAAAAAAGACAAGAGTCAAGAAAGGGGCAAACGATCTAATCTTGTGCATATGAAGGCTTCTCCCTTTACTGTATGTTATTTTTTTTACATAGTTTGAATCGCATTAGAAGAACATTCAAGCTATGTAAAACAAACAACATACAAGCAAGGTAACAATCTGTAATGGCGCACGAATCCTGCCGTAAATATTGTGGTTCAATGCTTTGGTGTTGAGAAAAAAAAGCACAGATAATTCGCGGCAGTGTATAATCCGAACCTCATTAATTTTACCTTTTTTTAACAGATAATCCATGGATTATATACAGGAAAATGCGGTACTCAAAATGCATTTTATAGGAAACAGCAACAAATTACATACACACATGCATAATTAAATTGTTGTTGATGTTAAATTGTTTGGGAAGGTGGCAGTTTCCCACAGATCACCCAAGCTGGATATGCCCTTGTTGCGATCATCAATATTTTATCATTCATTTGCATTCCTGTCCCTCATTAATTAACATGCTTTCCATCCTAATCTCTTTCTCCTTCTCTTTTTCTTTTTAAAATAACGGTACAATATTGTGTTATGTTTTGTAGGTACTAAACATCAACTCCAATAAGACTGAAAAACTAGCTGGGCATGAGGGCCAGGTTAATTATATTCTTCATTCCAAAATGGATCTCACTTTTTTTACATGCTCCGAAGATAAATTCATAAAAGTAATAATACTTTCTTTTTGAATTATGGAATTCTTTTTTTTTTCTTCTTATTTTGCTTAATAACTTCATCAATTATTTTTTAGATGTGGAAGAAAAAAGTACCTCAGGTTCTGAAGGGACATACTGATTCAGTAGTGATGTGTGTTTTATTTAAAGATTCAGAAAAATTGTTATCATGTTCTAAAGATGGTACACTGAAGGTTTGTATTATGTTTTTACCAGGATTTTTATCTGATTGATTTATTCTTTATTGAGCACTCAAGAAGTTTTCTTCTTGATTTCACTTCAGCCTCAGATAACTAATGGAGTAAACTATTAGTTTTGCAAAGCAAGAAAAGGGTATTGTTGAAGATTGAAATGTCATTGACTTGTTTTTTTACATGCGTCAGTAGTGGTTCATAGCAGTTGTAAGACACTTTGCACATTATGGAAATAACAAAGCAGTGAAAATTGCTTGATTTTGTATACTAAATTATGTTTGTATAGCTTATGCAAAAAGTTGGATAGCTTTGCAAAATGCAATTTTGATACACATTTTTTTTTATCATGTTTGTTTGTCAACATAATCCCTATTTATCATTATTCTGATTTTTTTTAAATCAATCTTCGTGAAAATTGACAAAAACAGGTATTTTTGTGGTGAAATACTATAATTTTTAATGTGAAAATAAGTTTTTCGAAAAAAAAAACTTTTTTGCTTTTTGATCATGAGTCCACAAAAATTATTATTGATTTTCAGAAACCTTGACAGAAATGTTTTACTAATTTTTTAAGTTTGAAAAACGTGTCATAAATAGAATTGTACTTGTGGGTGTTTCACAACTTTTTAAATAAAACCATATTAAGGTTTACCTCTAAATGTAAATATCTTCTAAGTTTAATGAATTATATAGTGGAACAGTGGTTTGGTGCCTGGTTACTGGGAACTGCCTTTGTATGAATTCTGTGCCTTGAACTCCGATATGACATTATTTTTTTGCCTAGGAGCTGAAATTTCTAAGCTATGACATTTTAATTAAATATACATGATATGAGTTTATGTTAAATCCATTGATCAGACGCAGCACAAAACTTGGAATTTTCATTGACATTATGCTATATACAAATATTCAGAACCTGGTTACTGAACAGACCAACTAAGCTGTGGCCTTGGGCCTCCAATTTTTAATGACCCCAAAATGACTGAAATTGCTTTATTATAATATTTAAGAAGATGAAAGAAAATTAAAAGGTGTTATCCTTCATTTATTTACATTTTCTTATGTGTTGTACTTAACTCGCGAGAGCTCGCACGGGGTCGTAAACGACCCCAGCCATTTTTTGTTTCCATTTCTTGGAATTTCATGGACAGATAAAGAAATCATTTTCTGAGTAGCTGGGATTGTGTACTTGATTGATGTGTGGGTGTGGTTGGAATTTCCTTATCTCCTTTCAATTCTTGTAAACAAGGGGGGTTTTGAGAGTGGGGTCTTTTTCGACCCCGCGCGAGTACTGACGTCAGTAAAATTCTCGAAACGGAACAGGTGTTTGGAATTATTTCCAGTGCAATGCATTCAAAGAATTTAGAAAAAAAGGTTGGGAAACGGAAGTAGTTTTCAGCAATCCTTCTTCTAGTCATGATTTTGAGTGCACACGCGTGCGGTTTACCATGATAATTTAGTTTTGTCCTTTCTAATCCATATTTTTCAATCGTATTTGTAATAATTATTACAAAGAAAGCATGCCGACTCCATATGAGCAAGAGATGGAGCGTCTCCGCAAATTATTAGCCGATGTGGAGAGTGATGAAGAGGTCATTCCAGACGATGAATGTTTTAGTGATCAAGAAAACTTCAGTGACCACGACAGTGAGAGCGAATTTTCAGGAAGTGAAAGTTCTGCTGATCCCGATAGAGATGACACCTTTGTTGGAAGAGATGCAAAAACTATTTGGCAAGAAACAAAATTCCGAGCTAATGTCCGTGCTCCAGCTCGAAATATAATTACGCATCTTCCTGGGCCAAAAGGAAACGCCAAAAATGTCAGTGATGTCTTTGAGAGTTGGAGGGTTTTTATCGATGATAAAATGATAAACCAAATAGTTGAATGCACTAATATTTTTATACATGACGTTTCAAAAAATTACTCAAGATTCAGGGATGCAAAATGCACAGATTCGGTGGAAATTAAGGCTTTATTTGGCCTATTATATTTAGCAGGTCTTCACAAGTCTTCTCATCTAAATGTAAGGGACTTATGGGCTACTGACGGAACCGGAATCGAAATATTTCGTTGTGGAATGTCATACAACCGTTTTCTTTTTTTGATGAGATGTTTACGCTTTGACGATGTACATACCAGAGATTCAAGGAAACAAAACAATAAACTGGCTGCAATAAATGAAATATTTGAAGCTTTCGATGCAAACTGCAAAGAAAATTACACTTTAGGGGAATATGTGACCATTGACGAAAAACTGGAACCGTTTCGGGGTCGCTGTGCCTTTAGACAGTATATGCCAAACAAGCCCGCGAAATATGGAATAAAACTATTTGCACTAGTCGATGCAAGAACTTTTTACACTTCATCTATGGAAATCTACTGTGGTAAAAATAGCAACAAATCGAACAAGCCGATTGACGTTGTAAAAAGACTTGTAGAGCCACTGTACAACACAGGTAGAAACGTTACCACAGATAACTGGTACACTAGTTATCCTTTGGCCAAAGATTTGATTTCTAAAAATCTTACAATAGTAGGAACATTGCGAAAAAATAAAAAAGAAATCCCTGTTGAATTCGTAAATACGAAGAAACGTGAAATACATTCTTCATTATTTGGATTCCAAAAAGATTGCACAATCGTCTCATATGTTCCAAAGAAAGGAAAATGTGTTTTACTATTGTCAACGATGCATAACGATGACACTATTGATGAGGATTCAGCTGAGAAAAAGAAACCAGAGATAATTACATTTTATAATATGACGAAGTGCGCAGTGGATGTTGTTGATCAAATGGCGGCATCCTACACCACGGCAAGGATAACAAATCGATGGCCCATGGTAGTATTTTTTTGCATTCTGAATGTTGCTGCTATAAACGCCCGGATAATACTGCTGTCCAAAAAGGACCCTCCTGTGGAATATAAGAACCGAAGACATTTTCTAAAAAAGCTTGCATTGTGTTTAGTTGAAGAAAAAAAAGCAAACCGTGTTGTTAGTGAAGAGCCCCCAACTAAAAAGGCCAAAGTTTCGGGTCGATTCAGGTGTGCTTTGTGCCCAAGAAATAAAGACAAAAAATGTCAACAGATTTGCGTATTGTGCAAAAATTATGCATGCAAAGAACATCAAAATATTGTTTGCAACAACTGTAAGTAAGTTTCTTTAGGTATTCTATATTTTTTGTACAACTTTTGCTAACTGAATACTAACTGAAATAGGAATAAAAATGTGTAAACGTTTTGAAAAAGTTGTTGAAAAATGTGTCATAAATATGCTTAAAAACATTGTAAAAGCTTAGGAAAAGTATTTTTTATGCATTGTTTAACATATAAAACATTTTTTTTCGTGCATAGTACAATTCATAAAAATCTTTCTTTATGCATTTCAAATAAAAAAAATAATTATTGTAGAAGTCTCTGTTGGTGGAGAAACATAAACAAATAAAATAAAATAAAGAATTCGTGCAAAAATTAAAAGGAAGAAAAAAAAGAAATACTGGGGTCGTTTTCGACCCCGCGCGAGTACTTGTGTGACGAATAACGGCGCGAGTTCTCGCGAGTTAAGGTGGGGGATATCTTGAACCCTAACAAATATTTGGAACAAATCGTTAAGCACCTCAGCACTCTTAGTTCTTAGTGAATGTTTGTTTATAGGGTTTCAATACAAAGGGCTCTCGAAAAATGTTTGATCTCGAGTCCTCCCAATACCTTAGTTGGGTCCTGAAAATATTATGTACTAAGATTCAACTTGTCATACATCGCATGAAGCAAACACATGCAAGGCAAGAACTCACAAATTGACTTGTTGAAGTGTTCTTACTAAACTTGCCAAATTCTTCCACCATCTGGTGAATTTTTCTTTATGTAACTGCACTGTAGATTGACTACCGCGCAAATATGCTAGAAGCAATCCTCGTTTTGCAGTAGGGTAAAAACTCTGAGTGCTAAATGTTTTAAAATTTTTCAAAACATGTTGGGGTGTCTTAAAAAATCACATTTGATCAGGGTTCCCCAATATATATCAGTTGATATATATCACAATATATAGCCTTTATTTATTTTGAAAATATCATGATACAGTGAAACACTATTTATACGTTTTCTCTTTTATACGTTTTTATCAAGAATACGTTTTTTAAATTGGTCCCTGTAGAGTCTAATACACATTAACCTATACCTATTATATGTTTTTTCATTTGTACGCTTTTTTCATACTGTCCCTTCAAAAACGTATAAACGGTGCTCCACTGTATTTTGATATTTTTTATATTTATTTTTTCAACTAAGGTATTTTCAATATAAAAAGTATATTAATCATTGTAATATTGTTCTTTTATTATTGAAAATAACCAAAAGGTTTGTACTACATTTTTATGATGTATTAATACATCAATAATATAACAAAGTAATACAATATTTCTTTTTTACTTGTATTTTATATTCATAAAATTATTAGTAATGTAATAATTTGAATTCATATTAAAAGTGCCTAATTAAATATTAAACATTGCTCAGAAAAAAAAAAGTCTTATGGCTGTGCACCGACTAAGGCATATTATTTATTTCTGGTGAATCATGTCACTGTTAGAGTAGCTAACAGAAGAATGAATAAAATAGCTAATACTAAATAACTTTCCATTAAAATTGATAAAAATGTTAAACAAAATATTAGATATAAATAATGAAAAAAGCCTTCATTTTAAGTCTACATATTGTAATTATAAGAAAATAAAGAGTGATTTGAGAATGTATTTACTATTTTGAAGACTTTAGTTTGTGGTAATTGAAAATATAAGATATTTTCGAACCCTGCATCAGATACTTGCTTTTCTTGCAAAACAAAACAGGTGGCTAAAGAGAGCTTAATCATCATACGCTGAAAAAACATTTCAGTTATTGCTACAGTCAAACCTTGATATCTCGAACCTCCTTATCTCGAAACCCTTGATTTCTCGAAAAAACATTTTCCCCCTGCATTTTCCATAAAAACCTCTATGTATTTTCCATAGTTATCTCAAAATTTATTTTTCGAAACCCTTGATATGTCGAAATGTTTGCACAGAAGCAAGTTTCAAATGTCGTTTCTCTTTAGCAATTTTTGTAGTAAAACCAGTTCCAGGGACAATTACTAAACGCTTTTCATCCCTTTTCTTGGAAATTTTGTGAATAGAGGATTTGGGTAAGATAATAGGGGAGTGTTGGTATGAGGGAGGTGCAGGATTTACCCCAGAGTTTAGAATCTTTGTGCATTTGTTGTCCACTTTGAGAAAAGGGGGTCGATTTTTCGTCTGTCAGCTTACAAGCGAAATTGGAGAATGCATTCGTCATTCTCATCATTTTGCTTTTTTAAGTCCTACAAAATGGCTGCTTTTAACTTTTTTAATGTGAGGTTACTGGTTTAAGATAAAATTAAAATTTTTAAGTTTTTAGGTTAAAATACCAAATTGAAATTGTGGTTCATTTCGAAATCTCATCCTGTGCTCTTTCCACAATTATAAAATTTCAAATCTAGTAAAGTATTGAAGACTACTTTATTGATCATAATTCGAAGTAGTCCCATAGTACATATATAAATGCGTATAGCGTATGTGTGTGCAATTGTGAGATTTACTGCTGTAATTATTTTAAAACCTTGATAACTCAAAAACTTGATATCTTGAATTTTCCCCCGTCCCGAGAGATTTGAGATATTGAGGTTGTACTGTATTTGCATTTATCCTAAATATTTTTATATCTTTAATTCATTACTAGTTCCCTACTTGTATTTGGGAGGGAGTTTTGGTTGAAATATAAGAATAATAATATGTTCTTATTTCCTTCTACAGTTTCAGCATATTGCCAACTATTTTTCTTGACATTTGACAAAATGTCTTAAATCTGAAGTTGCCCCTCACTTTTGGACGCATAGTGTATTTGCAATAACTAATTTTAATGAACAAAAGATAAAATATGCAATGCAGTCGGACCCCGATTTAGTGAATTCATCGGGACCGAAGCATTTATGTGTTACATCGGGGTTATTCGTAACTACAGGGTGTGAAATTTGTTTTTTATTAAATTGCACTTACTTTATCTAAATGCACTAATAAGCAACTACACAAAAATATCCGTGATTAGAAAGTGTACTCTTTTTATTTAGCATTCCGCGACTTATTGAAATTTGTTGTACTGAGTAAGAAAATACTGTGTCATTTGCAGCCTGCTACATGAGATATATTTTTAGTTTCCATTCCATGTAAAGCATTAGAAAAAGTAATAGTTTTAATGGCAGTTTCATTATCGCTTTCTGCAACAGAATGGTTATTTATTGGTTGCCCACTCGCCCGTCAAACATTGCTGATTCAAGAAAAGTTTTTATCTGCTTTGTACAAGATGGATATATCATTTGGAATTCGTTAAACAATTCAATATTTCTTAACTCAAATTAACAAAAAAAAAAAGTCGACTGTTTAAATAATTTATTAATTCGGGGTTTGTTATTTGGTAACTAAGAGGTTTTGTCTTCATTTTAGTTGGGGGAAAAAGAAAAATTTGCTAAAACGCAAAATTCATTAAATCGGAGTCCGACTATAATATAAAGCGTGTTGTGTAAAATATCATGCACATTGCATTGATGTGCAAGGAAATAAGCTGAAGAACTTGTCAACCAAGACGTGACTTACTTGAGCATGTTATAATTAGTAAATTTTACAGGTTTGGGATACCATGTTTGGAAAGATGATTTTACCCATCAATGAAGGGCATGGTAACCAGCCCATTAGTTACTGTGATGTTTCTGCTGATGATAAGATGTTTGCCTCCTCATCTTCTGACAAAACTGTAAAGGTAGCAACTCACTTTTGTATTTTAAGTTGAATTCGCTTCTCATATTTACTCGAAATTGTTAAATTTTTCTTTGACTAGAATATTTGACAATTTTCATTTCTTTTTTGCGGATTTTTAAAGTTTATTGTGAATTATAATTTCTGTTCAATTTGTTTTGACTTGTTTACATCTTTTTATATAGTAATGGAAGTATTTTAATCAAAAAACAATATTCAAAAAATCTCCAATTTTGGCCTGAATTTTCATTTTATTCACCCTTCTCAATGTTGAGTACAGTAATTTCCAGAAGATACACTGCAGCGTTTATGTGTTTTCAAATTAAATTTTTCAGAAATGCGGCCTGAACAAAATTGTTCATGGCTTAAAAAATTATTTTCCCGCCGATTAATTTGCTGCAATTGGCTGATTATGAATAATTTACACCAGATTATTCAGTGCATCCCTAATTTAAATATTTAAAAGTTAAGATTGGAGGTCTATTTCGGTCCTTTATGACAGTCAAACCTCGTTAACACAAACTTGACGGGGGCGCCAAAATATTTCATGTTAACCGAATTTTGTGTTTGCAGACAAGTTTGTTTTTGTGTGTCAGAAAATATAGGAACAAAAGTACCTTTGTACAAAAATGTACACCCAAGCATCTAAATTTATAATTAAAGTAAGGAACACAAGTAATTCGAAACAGACAACGGCTATTCGGATCATTTCTATTTGACAGTGCATTTTCAAACATCTGATTTTTCCTTGATCACAAGACTGGATTTTCCCTGCAGTGTTGACTGGTAAAAAGCATTTTATCGCTTTTAGACCTTAAACCTCTACATCAGCAGAACATGTGTCCAGGATTAGACATTTTATTTTTATTTATTTATTTATTTTACAATGAAATTTAAAATCTAGGTTTGGTCAGCCACTTGGTGAAGATTTCGCTGTTCATTCAAGCTTTTTTCTGTAAGCACAGTCTACAGCTAAAGTTCGTACTTTCTTGAAGCAACGTGGTTTTTCCATTTTCCTACATAAGGAGAGGAATTTTTTTCTACTTTTGAAAGTAATTTTCATGTTAAAGTATGGGGTTTTTCTTTTCCCTTTTCTCTTCAAGAACTTAAAATTGTCTTCGCCTTGAAAATCTGGTGACCCCCAAATTTTGAGGCATGCTAGATAATGCGGGTAATACGGTACATGCAAATGTAATGAGAAAACTCGTGGTTATTAACTCAGAGATCGTCAAAGTGGACATTTCAGATGTTCCACTTTGTGGCGTTCTTAGGTACATAGGTGTGTGCAATCGAGCCAAAAGAAAGGGCCATGCATTGAGGGGTGAGCAAATTGGAAATTTATGCTGATATTTGAGTGAAAAACTTTTTGCAAATATAGTACGTCCTCGTTTTATGCAGGGATTATGTTCCACGGAAATGCCGCATAAATTGAGACCTAATACCAGTGTTAAAATAGGGGTTTGGTTCCGTAAATAACAAAATACTTCATTCTAGTGAGACAAATTGTATAATAAGTTTAATGTGTACTTATATCGACTTTTATACACAACATGCATAGAGAAAGCATAAATTAATTTCGTGTCCTGTAGAGGAGCTGGCTATGATAGTCTTTTGGCAGTTATTGAGAAATTTTCTCTGTAATTCTTTGCAGAGCATTAACGCATCCATGATCACTTGCGTCATTTCCATGATAGAATCTTCCTTCACTAACAAGTCAGAAAGATCAGTTCTATTGTCTAGGAATGTCTCAAAATTTTCAACGGGAACGTTTTTGGTTGTGTGTCACCGACGTCGGTATCCTCGTAGGTTTTGTCCTCCTTTGTCACTTCTTAAAAGCTCCTCTTCCATTGAGTTCTGAACTGTGTGAGTTTAATAACTTTACTTCTGGAAAAAGCTCTGAAACCAATCGCATAAAATGTCTCCAGTGGCTCAAGCTCGATTATTAGCACACCTAAATGCAGTTGATTACGAGTAATCTGCAATCGTTAAGAGTTAGGAATTTTGAAAGAGGAGAAAATATTATCTGTTTGCATTGTCGCATCCGCGTAAAACCAAAACTTATCCGCGTAAAATAAAAGTGTCAAGTTTCAAACCGCGTAAAATTAACCCGCATAAAACGAGGGTCTACTGTAATTCCTTTACTAGGTAAAAGGAAGTAATAATTCAGCTCTCTCTTCCTATAGTTATGGAATGCTGAAAACGGGCAATTACTCAAAACGTTACCTTGCCGTGATTGTGTTAGATGTTGCCGATTTTCCCCTTCTGCTCAAGTTTTAATTTCTGGCGATGATTCTGGGGAAGTTCTGGTAAGTATGATTCAATACCATAATTAAATGACTCGGTACATTGAATTTGTATGAAAATACATCCGAGTGCAGTTTTTTTTTTTAATGCGTATTAATGTTAAACAATGTATATTTGTGAATCATTTTGATGGTTTTGTGCCCTTCAAATGTGTAAAATCTAACTTTTGGGAATAACTGCTAAAATGAATATGAATAACTTCTAAGTATTTTTTTTAAATCCTGAAGTGTATTGTAAACCACACTTAAATAAATAGTATTGCATTTCTAAAGTAGGCCTTGGTGAATGAAAATAAATTAGAAAGAAAAGAACTTTTTGTGTGTATATCATCCCCTCAGAACAACAGTAAGATATCTTACTGTTATTCTCAGGGTTAGATATCTTACTGTTGCTCTGAGGCGACGATATGCATCTTTATTCAAAGGAAAAGGTAATGTCTGGTCCATGCTTTTCAACTTTGAAAGTAAAAAAAAAATTATTTAAGTGAATTATAAAAGTTTGACAAGGAGGAGGGAAGGGCTATCAAAAGAGACGTCAAGGGTTTCTTTTATATAAGAACTAGCGCAGTACCCACACGGCTTTGCCTGTAATAGAAAATTAAAAGGTCGGTCATTTGGTTCGCCTGTATATTTACAAATAATGGATGATTAATTTCTCGCCAAATGCTATGTTAAATGGCTCGCCCACGTTATGATAATTTGCTCGGTAAAATGTTCTTAAAATTGGAATATAGAAAAAGAACAAAAGCGAAATTTTAAGAAATCGCTTCAAGGTGCACACCACCATGCTACAAACTAATTCTGTGCCAAATTTCTTGAAAACCCGCCGTATGGTCTAGATGCTATGCGTGTAACAGACATACAGTCTTTCAGCTTTATTATTAGTAAAGACATGTCTGATGAATAGCGTGACACACACACAAGGGGTGACAAAGGGGGAGGGGGTCAAAAATGTTGAAAATAAGTGTGATATCATTTATATATGGACAGCACCCAACACTTCCAGCACAAACATTAGTTTTAAAATTAATAAAGCATAATTTGTTATGTGGTTATTATGGTGCCATTTTTTTCAATGTTTGCAACATTTTATTGAGGTGAAACTACTTCAGAAAAAAACATTAGAAAACTTATGCTTTAAAAAATAATTTTACTATTGGACAAAAATTACCATTACTTGAATTTTTTGTTCGATGATCAGATTTAATTGTAGTTTAATCAGGAATTCAATTAACGGAATGATGAAATTTGCTTTGAGAAAAATTACAAAATCTCTTTCTTAAAAAAAATCATATGAGAAACATTATTATCAATCAATAATATGAATTTTGGTTTTTTTCATCGTTTCTGTAACCATCATGCATAACTGATTTAACTTCTGTAGAAACTCAATTTTAATCTTAGTTTTGCTTAAACGTAAGAGGATGCTTTAAACCTTTTCATTTTATGTAAATGATCCACTGAATGTAAATTTTTTGTTCAATCTCGTTTAATGTCTCTTTGCTTTGATGTTTGTCATCTCATAGTAATATAAGTTTATGCAGGGGCAGCTTAGAAGCCCTTAGAATGCTACACTGAAATTAAAGATAATTCATTTTAGATAGTTGCCTAAATGTTCTTCATCTTCTAGCTCTTGTTAAAACAGACTGATAATTTGCTTTAAAAAGTTTATACGTTCATCTAAAATTAATGTTAATCAGACTAGCAAAACTGAGACAAGAAATTTCGTTTTAATATTTAGATCTGCTGCTATAGTTGAAACCAGTTGAAAATACTTTGTCATTTACATAAACAGATTCTTTTCAATGGTATTCTTTAATACACCCTTTTTTTACACTTTTTTTTTTGAAACCCTTTTTTTTACACACATATTGCCACTATCAAGAAAAGCAGTTCAATTAGTTAGTTATACGATTTCAGTTAGTTGCTTTTTCCTGCACCTAAAGTATTGTGATCTTGACTACATACTACTTGCAATATAATTTAACACATTCACTGCCATTTGACCCATAGACAATGTTTAAAAAATACACCATACATCGTAATTTTATTTTGAAAACATCACAAATGTTTTCAACTCACCTTCAGTACTGTATTCATACTGTCATGATTCAATTTATTATTAAAAATTACTTTTAAATTGAAGATTAAATGTCGGTAATGTCATTATCTAAATATTTCTGGATGGGATAGTACTCTAATTAAATTTTGAAAAATAGCTGCAACTTTGCATTTATAGCAAACCATGTAGACCAGTGATGCCCCAACCTTTGGTCCATGGGCCATATTGAGTCCACAAAGCTGATCCATGTGGTCTGCCAAGGGCACCCATATAGGGGGGCAAGGGGAGGCTCCAGCCCCCTCCTTCCCTTTGAAATTGCTTTTAGTGCTTTTTTCTTTGAAAAAAATGTATAAAAAATTTCTTTTCCAGCCAGTAATGAATAAATTATTAAAAATGTCAAAGTTTAATATCTCTAACCTGTACTGGAATCGGTTTCCATGTGAAAATAAGTCTGCTAAACCATAGGGAAAATTTTTGAGGCGCCCCCCCCCCCCCCCTTTAAATTTTGCATATGGGCGCCCTTGTGGTCTGCTGTTATGTTCAATGAGTCTAAAACTGTGTTCTGTAATCTTCTAAAACAGTTCATTATATTCGTTCGATATTTGAAATGATTGTTGCAAATTCAGTAGTAGTCAGGAATAGATTTCTGAAAAATAGATGGAAACTTTGTATTAATAAAATAAGCATGTAGTACTGATAATACTAAAATAACAATTCTTAGTTTCTAATTTTTTTTTCCTTTATCAATTTTTCTCTTTTTATGTAGAAAAGTTAAAAATATGCTTTAATTTTACATCTTTTGTGGCCCAGAAAGTTCAATTTACATCAGGGCCGCACACACAACCAGAAAATAATTTCTGAGAGAGTTTTAAAACTTTCATGCGGAGTTTTGAGCTATTTGTGCTACTGTCAAGTCCTCGGGTTATCTGTTATGAAAGCGTTTTATCCAATTAATATACATATGAAAGACATTTGGGTTTTGGAACAATATTTTTAGGAAATTTTTAAGAATAAAAAACCATTTAAATGTCAAACCAAACTTTTGGGGGGGGGGGGTGAACCCTAAGACCGCCCCCCTCCCCCCTTGTATGCGACCCTGACTTTAATGAAGTGCGGCCCTTTGGTAGAAAAAGGTTTAGCGTCCCATCCATTTACACAAAAACATCTGAACCAATTTTCACAAAACTTGACGTACATGTTATTTACATCATCATTTAATAGTCTTCTGAATAAAATTTTTCCATACTTTACCTTAAAGTTATGGTTTTTAAGGGATTTATAGTTGCATTCCAGGAAGGAGCAGTGGGAGCGATTGCTCCTCCCTTGACGGATTCTTCATGTTTCCTTTTTCAACATGGGGGAGAGGGGGCTTTCTCCAGGAAATTTTTCAATTTGAAGTACAAAAAATACAATAGTTTGCCATCTTTTATTACGTTAGAGGAAGAAATGGGGCTTGGAAATTTTTAGAAATTGAAGCTCCAAAAATGTGGTTTTAGCCTACTTTTTATTATTTTACTGGTGAGAGAGGTTCGGCGGCCTTCTGGGCAGTTTTCAAAATTTTAAGTTTTAAATAAGTAAATGCTATCTTTTTTTTAATGCTAAGAAAAGGGATGGAGTTTATTAACTTTCCTTAAGAAATTTTTCGAAACTGAAGTCTTTAAAGCACAACTTCATACAATCATTCATGAACTACCACAGAACTGTTTCGGAATTGGAATTCCAAAACATTCGTGATTGATGTGTGCAAACCAGGATTTTAAAGGGTAAATTTGAAGAATCAATCGCCCCTCCCTTGAAAATATTCTGTATCTGCTCTTAATTGCATTAAATCTATGAGTTACGACATATACTTTTAATACGTGAAATAAGTGTATTTATTTTCTGATTTTAATTTTTATATTTACTTATTTTCTTTTAAGTTATGGCGACTGGGCACAAACCCTAAACCATCGAACTATGGACACCATGACTCTGTGGTGTATGACATTCAGTACTCTGAAGACGGATCTCAGTTTCTGACCATTTCGGATGACATCAAAATCTGGAAAGGAAGTGGTCCGAAAGCTCAAACTCTTTTGTTACCCAGTTCTTCCATGGGGCTGGCTCGTCCATGCATTTGGGCCAGTGGCAATTTTCATGTTTTTGTTGTCATTCATAATTCTGTTTTGTACATTCTTCAAAGAATCTAGTAATTGCTTTACCCTAGTCTTCGAGACGACTTACTTAAATAATGTTTAATTTTGAAGTTATGGCTCCAGCTTTTTTAAATCGAGAGAAGAAATGTGTGCCAAACCAGATTTTAAGAATTTAATACAGTAAACTCCCGATTATTCCGCGGAATAGGGTGGCATGGTAGCCGCGGATAACCGAAAACCGCGGATAATCCGAATAATAGTTAAAATACGGTGCTACTGTATACAATAGCTAAAAAATATGAATAACACTTACACATAAATTTGAATTTTTACTAAAAACATTGCTACATTGCATCTACTATCATTGAATGTAAAAAATATACATATGTAAAAGCTAAAAGCGAACAAAAACACAATCATAAGTTTAAAAAACATTTAATGACCTTTAAAAAATTAGTTAAAAGACCCGCGGATAATCCGAGCCGCGGATAAACCGACCGCCGATAATCGGGAGTTTACTGTATCTATTTCTGTTTGTTAAACAGATTAATTTAGTTATATGTTGCAAAAAATTGTTTGTTGGTATCAGGGTTCACCGATATATATCATGATAGATATCCGATATTTATTTTGAAAATATCATGAAATTTTGATGTTTTGATATTTATTTTTTCAACTACAGTATTTTTATTTATTTATTTATTTTTTTTTTTGAATTATGTTAATCCTAGTAATATTGTTCATTTATTATTAAAAATAACCAACAAGTTATGTACTATATTTTTATGATGTATTTATAAAATTAAAAGTGCCTAGTTTAAATATTAAACGTTGGTCAAAATAAAAGAAAATGTTTTATGACTGTGCACCAACTAAAATGCATATTTTTAACTTCTGAATCATATATCTGTGTAAAAGTGCCTAACAGAAGAAAAATGAGTAAAACAGCTAATGCTTAATTAACTCTATTAAGGTTGATAAAATGTTAAATGAAATATTCAATATAAATAATGAAAGAAACCTTAATTTCAAGTCTATATATTGTAATAACAATATAAGAAAAAGTGATTTGGGGATGCATTTACTATTTTGAAGACTTTAGTTTGAGCTCATTGAAAATATCGGACATGTATCAAAATATCTGATACATATCAAAATATCGAATATTTTTGATATTTTCGAAAATATTATGATATTTTCGAACCCTGGTTGGTATTAAGCTAACAGTGTTAGATTTTCTACCTCTCTCTCTCTCTCTCTCAGTCAAGTTTGAAGGTTTTGACTTGATATTTAGTTTGATCTCCAAAAACTATTCTTGACTTGACATTATCGTGCTCAATCACTTAACCATCAATGTGATAAACTATTTTAAATTGTACATATCGTCACCTCAGAGCAATGCTAAGACATCTAATCCCAGAAACGACTGAAGATTATCTTACTGATGTTCTGAGGCGACAATATGCATTTTCTTAACTTAAAGGCTAAAAATGTAAAATCATGAGTTTTGTTTTGGCTTCATTTTTTTTTTTAAACCATTAATATTTTTTTTAATATTTCTTTTCTACTATTTCTTTCAACAGTTTGAGAAACATCAATTTAACAAGTGCATAATGAATAATTTTGTTTTAGATTATATATTCGTGTTGCAGTGATTTTTTTTAAAATTATTATTATATACTTTTGAATAGTACTAACTACGAGGTTTTACCCTTACCTTTGAAAATAGTTACTAAATTGATGCTCAACTTTGTTGTTATAGATTAACTCATACTGCTCTAGTCTCAATAAAACCAGAGAAGCATCATGTATAAAACTACTTTGTAAAAAATCAACAACTAAAGCTATTTGCTTGCGGACAAACTGTTATGTGCTGTATTCTAAACTGGCAATGTTAGATTTTTTTTTCACCTGTCCGACTTGGTCAGATTTAAAAGTTGAGTACTCGAATTTGTTTTGATCTCAAAAGATTTGACATTTTTATTTCAATTGTCCTTAATTGTTTGTGTGATGAAGTATTTCAAACTCTGCTACGTATGCATTTTCTTGGCTTTTAAAAAGACTATGAAATGCAAACTCATGACAAGAGTTTTATAGCGATGATTTGCAAATGTTTTAATTTTGTTAGAAACATGTTAATATTTAAATTTTTGTTGCTTTTGAAGATTACATTTGCAAAAAGTTCTAATTTATTATGGCGTATATTTTTATGTTAGTTTAATCTATCATTCATATTTCCTATTTCAAGAATTAAATGCACCAAAGTGTGTTGTGTTTAAATGGTTAGCTACTCTGATATTAAACCTTGATAGTAATCATAAACGTAGAAAATGTATAGTACCTTTCCTTCTTTTAATAAATACAGTCGGACCTCCATATATCGAAGTAGCAAATTGCAGGAAAAAAAATCAATATATAGAAACGATCTTATTTTATCATTAAAAACCTCCTAAAACATTAAAATTAAAGCTAATTTTTGTGTATGAAACCCAATTTCTAATTTATACGAGCGTTGGATTAAATGAAAGTTAGTAATTAAAAAATTAACAGAAATTACATTTTTGAGCCTTCATACATCTTCGTTCTTTGGTGATTCATCTTTATCCGCAACATTCATAATTTTCTCCCCTAACCTTCACTTTTCATGAGACAAACAGTCTAAAATGGAAAAAAAAATCAATGAATGTCTTGAAATTTTTTTCAATATATAGAGATTTTTTTTATATATAGAAACAATTTTTCTATGTAATGAACATAGAAATTTGCATGGATTTCAATATGTAGAAAATTTTGATGTGTGGAAGTTCGATATATGGAGGTGTAACTGTTTATTATGTAGCTTAGACATAGTATGCCTAAGATATATTATTGTTTACAAGAAGAAGGTAATGCATTGTACATTTTACTGACACTTGTTAATTTTTCACAAATCTCAAATTATTTGCTCAAATGTTTTTATAAGTACTGTTAACTATAAGTACGTTTTATTCTTTGGAGAGAAAAAAAAATGAATATTTTTTATTGCAATTTGATGTGATATAAAATCAAGTTGATATTGAATGTGATTTTTTATATTTTTATAAAGCAAACTTACTGTTACTGTGAATGCCATGTACTACCAACACCCAAGTGATCTTAAACACTCGAGTATGTGATTTCTATATTGTTCTTGTTACTACGTACATTTGAATCAAACTCTTGGTTAAATGACTTCAATTTCTTGAGCTTTCAATATCAGTCCTATATTTATCTAAGAAAGTTCTTTGTGACATTTCAGAAAGCTTAAACCCATCATATGCACTAATTATGTGTCACGAAATGTTCATTTATTTATTTGTATTTTTCAGAAAAATTTTCTACCAATCTTTTTTCGATTATTATATTTTAGCTCAATTTTTATATTGCATAGCTTTTCAATCAATGTCAGATAAATTAAATGTGTGTTTCTTCAATGTTTGCAAAATGTTTAAGTTAAATATTTGAAATTATGTGTGTAAATGAAAAATTATCATATAAGCTTTGTGCTACAATATGATTAAAGGGAAAAACCAAAGTAAGTGAAGAACGAATTCTGGAGAAAATACAGCATTTGCTGATTGGTTGTTTGATGTTTTGTGTCCTGAATTCTTATTGGTTGGCCCTCTTTGGTATAAATACCGGTGTCCACGTTGGTTGTTGTTTGAAGAGGCTCCATTGTAGCCTTGAAATAGTTATATGCTGTATTTTCTCCAGAATTTGTGCTTTATTTATGTTGGTTTTTCACTTTAATCATATATTTGTGTGTGTGGTTTTTTTTTTTTTTTTTTGACATATGATACAAAAAAGCAAAAACTGGACTTAAAATGGAGTGTAGAAAAAGGTTAAAGTAATGGGTTAATACTGCGCATGAATTCATTGCTAAAATTGGGAATAAGCGAAAAAAAGGGGGGTAGGGCTTTAAATTTTGCAGTTTTTAGTACTAGTACAATAACAAGTATCAAAGAGCTGAAACGGAATAGAAAAAACCAAATCTAGGTTCATGTTCCTCTTTTCATTTCATATTACAACCATAATTTTTCATTCCGCTACTTCAAAGTTTGACAAATGTGTTACATTCAAGTAATCAAATGCAAAATATCAATAAACATGAAAAGTGCATTATGATAGCCAGTGCCAGTGTTTTTTAATATATATACATAAATATTGATTTCATATGTTGACATATAACTACAAATAATTGCTTGTTTAAGTCATCATTTATTACATTTTATAATTGTTCCTTTTTTATAACACTAGAAAATGATGCGCGATTTTGTTGGTGATTATTGTCACTACAGTATTATTTATTGGTATGCTATCATTTTGACCATCAAGAAGTACCAAGTATGGGATTAAAAAGTAATACATATTCAAGTTCCCCCCGCCCCCCTAAATTTAATGATAACTTGTTTGTTTTAAAGGAACAGGCTTTTGTAATCCAATAGATTTTTATATTTTTGTTTTTGATAAATCTCATGTTTATATCAAAACTATTACAGAGTTTTACTTTTAATACATTGTAGAGAGTTACTTTTAATATTATCTATGATATTAAAAGTCTAGCCCTTGTACAAATCATATCATGAAATAAAACAATGCAATGAAAGGACTTTCTTGTGCATACTTAAAAACTAATAGTTGAGTATTACTCAGCATTGTCTCAATCAGGGGGCGTTCACAGAAAATTTGGGGCTTGTCACAAATGTCTTTTACAGGCGACTCTCCATATTGTTTACCCCTATATATCACCCCTCATTAAAAAAATTTTAGGCCCCCTTCAGGTTCAGGCCAACAGGTGTCCTTTCTCTCCCCCTGTGCATGCCCCTGGTCCATATTATTCATACAAAATTCTTAGGCCTTAATTTTGCAAATGCTTTCCATATTTTGAAGCTAGTCTCCCCCCCCCCCTTTCTTTTAAACAATGTAAACGTAAATGTGGCATTTTTTGTACCTTTCTGATTAGCGTGTAGAGAGACAGGGCCCAATTGACCTCTGAAGTAAGGGGAAGCTCAAGTCTCATTTCGAGGTGTCCTACATTTTGCTTAGAGATTTGTTTCTAAATTCTACACGCATTGAAACCAACTTAATGTTTGCATGATACAGTTTTTGAATTGCCATTATCTTTTATCTCTTGCCATTTAATGAAGCCATAATGGTTTTCTATGTTTTTAGAGGTAAAGGGAAGTAACAGAAAACACAGATTTTTCTTATTTCCCCCCTCCTAATGCATATTTACAATCATTAAAACTCAAATATTGAATTTTACATTGTGTGTTTTATACGTATTAGATAGCTAAATTTATTTCCTAATATGCACTTATATTTTTCTCTTTGCATGTTGTTTATGAAACATATAATAAAAGTAAAATGTGTATCCTATTTGAATCATTATAATAGAAATAACTTTATAATATTTGGAGAAAAATGCAATTTTATCTGAGCTTTTTTGGACATTTGCTTTTTGTAATGTTTTTACTTTTTTTGTTAAATTCTTGGGGAAAAGCTGTTAAATATTTTGGTATAAATTTTTCAATAAGAAAATTTTACCTGTTCTTACTGAAAGCCATTTTCTTACCAAATGATATAAATAATTCTGTGCCTTGATGCAGATGTCAATCATCATATCCTCATTTTTATGTGTGGGTACATCATTAATTAGAGAATTAGTAATTTTTATGCATGTTTGACATTTTCAGCGTATTGTACAGTGAGCTTATAAATACTTATATATCGTCCAAACGTAGCAAAGTGTATGCAATCAACCCTCCAAGTATGGTACAAAGTTTGGGTTATATTTAGCTATACGTATTAAAAACGTTGAAGTAATGTTATGTTATATTATTTATTTATTTGTGAATGATTGTTCCCGCTTATTTCATTAATTGTGCAATCTGTAGAATGTGAAAAGATATTTATGGATAATACTTTCATAATTAGTCCCACAGGAAATTGATAATTTTTATGGTTAGTAATTTTTTGAAATTTTATTCTTCAAATGGAAGTAGTGAAGTACACTATTCAGACTTACTGAATTTCTATTGGTAAATAAATTATCTGTAAGCAGTGGCGGATTTACCATATCATAATGGGGTCATTTCCGAAATTTTAAAAGTATTTTTCTCTGAATGAACATGCTTGAAAACATAGGATATGACCATTTTTTAAATAATTTGACAAAGTTTGATATTTTTTACAAATATTTTTAATCACAGATTCAATTTAATTTTTTACGCTTCTTTTCATGGCATCAAAATGCCATTCGCTGATGCCATTAGCACAGAGTGCAATATTTACTTTGCATCATTACTCACATTTACTGGCAACAATATGCGCTTCAGAATTATCACAAACTGGAAACGCGGTAGACATGTCAACATTCAGTGCGCCAGTGGACTATACGCAAAGTTCATCAGTTGTGACGTCATAAAGACATGCCTTGTTTGAAAAATTGGACATTTAAAAAAAATAATTAAAAATTAAACGTTTTAAAAATAAAAGATTTTTTCGTTTTTTTTTTTTTTTTTTTTTTGCTCATTCTCTCAACTTGAGTGAGTAAAAAAAGTGATACTTTTGACTGATGGAAACAATCCCATTGTGAGGGATCTTCACGAAAGAGGATCCAAAACGCTCATGATAAATATTTTAAGTTGTCCTATTCATCTGTAAAGGGCTCATCATGTATTACAGCGGGCCCCTAACTTGTAAATTTGACACTCTTTTTGCAAGTATTCCTCATTTATAGTGTTTTTGAACTATTTCCCCCATTATGCTCTTATTACATAATTTTGTACTAATTTACTACATTATCACAGAACTGCCATACGCAATATGCTTATTGCAAATTTTAACTTCTGGGTGTGGGTAAAAATTTAGGTATTTAGTCTTGCCAATCAATTTAGATTAAATTATGTGCATGTTTTTAGTTTAATATTTAAGTAGTCAAGCATACTTACTTTGAAAAAATATTTAATCATTTATGATGTTATTTTTGAACTTTTTTTTTTTTTTTTGTGTGTTTCTTTAAAAACATATAGTGAAATAAAATGGAATAAATTATTCAAATGCATTTAAACAGCTATTCCAAAAATACTGAACCTCGAAAAAAAAATGCTTAAAATTAATTGAATTTGTTTTGAGAAAGCTGGGAAAATACTCAAAATTGAAGACTGCTCAGCGATATTTTATAATTAATTATTTTGTTGCTTAAATTTGGTTGAGATTCGGGAATGCTTGCATTATAAAAGTCAGTATAAATCGTGTATTGGGTTGGTAATGCAATTCATGCCTTTAAAAAAAAAATTAAATTTATTTTTCAATAGAAGTTAGTTAATTACCTGTTTCTTTGTCATTTAAGATGAATTTTCGATTAAAAGTTTGTTTGATCGTCATTGATCTCAACCGGCCTTAAGATTCTGTTATTGTGGTAAAAATTTCCATTTCAAAACTTGACGTACCATTCACGAATGTTTCATTCAGCTTAGCACTCTCTCCATACACTGCACAAATGTCTAAGCAGCTTTTTCTGCCTTAGAAGTTTGATTAACAGTATAAAGAAAGAGACGTCAAAAATGCTCGTTCATCTCACTTGGCATCACTTTTGATTATCTGAAAATTAACATAAATTTACTCAAACAGTAAAACAAACACATATTCTTGTAAATCAATGAAGTTGTTTTAAACTTTGTTCCGAAAACAGTTAATGATACGTGGAACGTTAAACTTTGAAAAAATAGCCGGAAAGTAGTTGCCAGTCCAATATTTGAGGAGTTTTATTTCAAAACAAATTATGTCCACTTTTGTAAAAAAAAAAAAAAATGTTTTCAGAATCTTTAATATAAGCCCTATCGTGACCGGTGAATTTCTTTTTTCTCAAGTGGTTTATATCTACTGTTAAAAAATGTGTAAACATTGGATTTGCCACCTAAACCGTGTATATCCATCCCCTTATTTCTCCCCAGGTCTTTTACAGCAAAGTAGAACTTATCCCTTATTTGCCGGTACCCACTTATTCACTTTCATATCAAAAGGGCACATATCCAAATCTGAATTTGGATGTGTGCCCTTTTTTGCCACTTTCATGTGACCAAATTTGCCCCTTCAAATTCAAAAGTAGTTCGCAAAAAATGCGGAGCGAGGCTGTGGCTGAGCATTTCCAATCAAGCATGATACCCGTCTGTATTAAGGAATTGCAGCACCTTGCACTTTGTGCAAGTCTGTTATCAGTTAGGCAACTGGGACCTCAAATTGTGATTACTAAATTAATATTAAATGATTGATATTGCTATTAAATTGTGATTAGTTGTGATAAAAATTGAGATTGATTAACACATACAACGTTGTTGTTTGAATAGTTTTGGGTGGTTTTATTGTTCATACATAACTGGATCGAAAGAAAAAAATACATTTAAAAAATGTTGGATATTTTGCTTTAATCTACTAAAGTTAATTTCTGATGAAAATGCGTGTTTCTTTGCAAAAGGGTTGATATCCAGTTTTACATCAAGAAAGAATGTATCCAAAATAAAATTGGCAATTTGGGTCTGGTAAAATTGAGGAAAAATTTCTAGACTTATGTCAATAGCCACTTATTATTCTACCAAAGCTTTGTGAGAAATTTTGAAATTCTATCAGTTAGTGTTCGTGAGTAAAACTTTTTTTTTTCCCGTTTATATATAAAACTGGCTATAATCCGTTTTGAAAGTAAACTCCTCATTTTCTACATCAGAATAATTACTATTTATCTGAAAATTTGTATCTGTTTTCGTAGTTTTGAATTGTTCTCAACCAAATATATTGTGCCTTTCTTAGCCAAGTACAAAGTTTTATAAAAGCCTTTTTACATATCATTTTGAAAGCTTTTACTCATCATAGCCTTCAAACTTTCTCATTGTTTGATGTTGAAAGGGCATTACTTGATTTAGATTGTCTGAATCATGTAGTTTTTTTTTTTTTTTTTTTTTTTTTTTTTTTTTGATAAATGCAATTCAATTATCCTAAAGTCTTCCACTACAGTGAAACCCCGATTTTACATTTCTGAAGGGACTGGGTTGAAAAAACCTAAAGTAGTGGAAATGCATAAAAATCATGCAGGAAAAAACTAAAGGTAGTAAAGTAAGTAAAGTTATATCTATATTTCACAAAAAGAACATTATTATGCATACCATCTTAGCAGTGGCGCACTCAAGAATTTTGCAAGGGGAGGGTCCAAGGACGAAATCCTCATCTCTTTATAATCCCCCAATACGTCGTCAAACTTGAGTGACTTGATTTTATCAATTCCCGAGAACGAGGAACGGTGAAAAAAAAAAACTATTGAATAAATAGTTAATGTTATTTAATAAAATATACTTACTAAAAAGCACTAATTTACGCTATTACTTTTCTCATAGTTCAAAAATGGATTCAATTTCATAGAATCTCATTTTAATCTGTAATTACAAGACTAAAAACATGATTATTGCAGTGTATTCATTAATAATCACCATTCTGCTTCTTATAGGCAATTCGTTATAGGAAAAGTACACAATATTTAAAAAAAACTTTTAACGTGAGGATTATATTTTTTCACTTACTAGAACTGAAGTTACTGTTACCTTTGTTTGAAGTTATTCTACGTACAAGATACATAGAATCATAATCAATCGAGAGAAAAAGCAAGACCATAGTTCATAGTAGCAAGTTCATAGTAAATGTAGCATCTTCCAGAATCGAAATACTTTGCAAGTTTTTTTTCCTTGGTCTTTATGAGAAAGAAAATAGTCTTTTACTCTTTAATGCATCATTGAACGAAGGGACGGGCTGTGCTACCAGTTCTTGTTCATCTGTATTGGCGGACATAAGGTCGACTACAGATGGAGCGCTAGCATTTCTGCTTTCATAGATTGAATTGCAACAGCCTGAATTAGCTTTAAAAAAGCACAAACGAAAACATATTGCTTATTTATTTTTTTTCTTGGTCTTTATGAGAAAGAAAATAGTCTTTTACGCTTTAATACATCATTGAAAGAAGGGACTGGCTGTGTTACGAGTTCTTGTTCATCTGTATTGGCGGACATAAGGTCGACTACAGATGGAGCACTAGCATTTCTGTTTTCATAGATTGAACTGGAAATGACTGGTCTGGCGGTGTATTTCATGTAGTCTTTTACTATTTGTAAGCTCTTTAATGCATCATTGTAAGAAGGGATGGGCTGTGCTACAAATTCTTGTTCATCTGTATTGGCAGACATAAGGTCGACTACAGATGGAGCACTAGCATTTCTGTTTTCATAGATTGAATTGCAACAGCCTGGATTAGCTTTAAAAAAAGCGCAAAAGGAAACATATTGCTTATTTTAAAACTTTTTTTTGGTCTTTGTGAGGGAAAAAAATAGTCTTTTACTATTTGTAAGCTCTTTAATGCATTATTGAAAGAAGGGGATGGGCTATGCTACCAGTTCTTGCTCCTCTTTATTGGCGGACAAAAAGTTCATAAGGTCGACTACAGATGGAGCACTAACATTTCTGTTTTTATAGATTGAATTTCAACAGCTTGGATAAACTTTCAAAAAGCACAAAAATAAACATATTTCTCCCTCTCTCTCATTTTAAAACTTTTCTTTTACTTCACGAGGAAAACGTAAACTGCGCAAAATTCATAAATAACTTTCTATCTGGGTTAAATTAACATTACAGTAGAGTCTTGAAAATCCGAATCCCGAAAGTCCGAGGTTTCGTTTAATTCAAGCTGTTTGGTCGATAATTTTAGGGTAATACTTATTACAGAAAAAAAGTACTTTAATCCGAAAATCGAAATATTTTGCTATGTAGAATTTTCCTAACAACATACAATAAGGTAATTCGCAACTCCAGAGCTCAAATACGCTATCTTGCAGTGATTGACCATACTAAAGAAAAAGGTAAAACATTCCATTCCACGTGTTTTCTTTGGGGTAAATTACAGGCTTCAGACAGTTTATGGTGTAATGTAATTTCAGAAGAACAGAAAAGAAAGCTTCCCACGTCAATAACAGTCGCCAAGAAACATTTGTTGACTCTTAGAAGTGGATTAAGAGATGCTCTTGGAGAAAGTTAGAAGTTGGTTGATACAAAAAATAACTTGAAATTAAAACATTGTTTTGTCTCAAAGAATGAACAAACATTTCTTTTAGAATATCAGATTGTAATTAAAAAGGGGAATGCAAAACTTGGCGCTGTACGATTCGTATATACGAAATTATCTCCTTCTATGACTAATGTTTTTTATTATGTGAGGTACATATACACGCTCACACGTATACACAATGTCACAACAAAACTCGTCAAAATTTATTCGAGGACGATCAAAGAGCATTTTTTGGTTGCCTGCAAATGTACACATAAGCACGTCAGACATCCAGAAAAAAATCAAAACTCGTTTATGGTCAATTAAAACATAAATTTATCTTGAAATTTGAATGAAATTTTTCGAGGAGACAATATTTCCTTTTTATAGCGTAAGAAGTAAATAGGGCATGTCCTTATGTAGTCCAAAGAATTTTTCAGATAATTCGAGGTGGAGCGAGCCCCAATTACTTCGAATTTTCCAGACTCTACTGTACTAGTATACCGAAAAACTGGGACCTGATGGGGGAAAACGTAAATTCGCGGGAAGTAAAATCGAGGTTTCACTGTATTTATTTTAATTTTTTGAATTATGTCATACTACTTATTACTCGTGCATTGTACAAGAAATGTAATATGTTTGTTGAAAATGTATTTATTACGTATGGATCATTTGAAGTACAAGTTTTGTATCCTTTTGTACGTGAGATCTGTAAATAAATATTGTTTGTTTTAATTAAAGTTTGTTATTGTCACTTTTAATTTTTCTGCAATGAATAGTAGAAATTTTTCAGCTGAATCGAAAAATTAGGGTGTTTCAAAACTCTTGGTAAATATTTTAGGAGGTGATAGAAGAGCCACTGTAGAACACAAATCAGCATAAATACCCTCTGTAGGTCTATCTTCAGTTGTTCTCGAATTATTAGAAGTAGAATCCAAGGACGGATATAAGGGAGGAGCGATCGCCCCCTCTTTGAGCCGAGAGATAGGAACTTTCTTCGCGTATATTTTTGTTATAAAAGTTTTTAAAATGTTATTACCTCATATTCGATGGTGTTAGAAGAAAGGGGGCTCTTCCCCGGAATTCTTCTGGAATTGAAGTCTTTAAAACGCAATCGTAGCCTATCTCTTGGGGATAGAGACCGGAACCTTCTGTGGGATTTTTTCCGAAATTGAAGTTCCAAAATCTCAATTTTAGACGATATTTGATGATATTAGGGCTAGTTTCAAAGACTCTATTTGGATATTTTTTGAAAGAAACACAGCTGTAGAATACCTTTGATTACATAAGGAAGGGTAAGCTATGGGGTTCAGTACACCCTTCGAAAATTTTTAGGAATTGAAGTTCCAAAGAGTAAAGATACATTTTAAGGTATTTTATTAGTAAAGGTATATTTTCGTTGACAGGAATTACTTTTTTCTGAACTAATTCGAGTTAAGTATAATCTTTTGCAAAATTATTTTACTACAAAAAAGAATTAAAAACATACTTCTATTACTTGTTATGAGCTTTTAAGCAGCAAATTATCCAAAACGTATTTTTATTATTATTGTTATTATTTTAACTGTTACTGACTACAAGAGGTTCACTAATTTCTTTAGCATATTGGAAGGGGTTCACATTGGGAAAAAGGTTGGGAGCTGCCGTCATAGACCATCTAAGTGATCATTAAGGATTCCAGCCCAATAAAATTCTGGAGCTTAGAGATTTAGATTTGGTTTTTTGGTCTGCCACCAATAACTTGAGGATAATTAGCTAGATCAGGGTATCTATGTTTATTTGTGCTTCAGAAGAGTTCTTATATCCGCTATTACTAAGTGGGCAGATAAGTGGGGTATGGCAGTTAGTTTAGGGAAATGTCAAGCGCTACACTTAGGTCATGGAAATAAGCTTACGAGTTGTCATTTACAGAGTTCAATCATTAGTCAGGCAGAAAATGTTATTGATCTGGGTATCTTAATAAATCAGGATTTCAAGTTTAGTCAACAGTGCAGCATTGCTAGTAACAAAGCCAACAGAATGCTTGGGTTTATCAATAGATCTATTTCAAACAAACCTAAGAAGGTTCTGCCTTTATATAGGAGTTTAGTAAGACCCCATTTGGAGTATGCTGTGCAGTTTTGGTCGCCGTATCTGAGGAAAGATATTTGTGTATTGGAAAGGGGACTTTCAGATTTAGATTATACCAGATTTAATAGGCTTAATAAGTATAGCCTGGAGCAAAGGAGGATCAGAGGGGACATGATTCAGTTGTTTAAATTTATCAAAATGAATGATGTTAATGGATTAAATTTTTGCACCGAAAGCAGGACGAGGGGTCATATTGTTTTAAGCTATTCAAATCTCAGGCTAACCTGAAAATAAGGAAAAACTACTACTTTAGTAGGGTTGTGGGCATTTGGAACAGCTTCCCGGAAGAGGTGGTAATGAGCAAGGGGGTGGATAGCTTTAAGAGGGCCATTGATCTTCATTGGGGACTAATAAATTGACTAGGACCAGCCTAGCTGGGCCAAGAGCCTGTTGCTGGTCGTCACATTTGTATATATCACCCTGCTTAAGTATTTACCCAAGATATTTGAAGCACTGTGTATCTGACTTGTTTTTAAGCGGCGTTATTTCTGCCCTCTTTTTTTTTTTGGGAGGGGGGGGGGTAAATAATAAGGGGGAAAGGTCTATATTAATAAGTCAATATTATACAAATGAAATTATTACGAAATACCATTAAATAAAAATTAAATTCATAAATTTATATGAATTGATCACTTTTTTAAAAGATGAACAAAGTCAAGTAAAAATACATATAACTAAAAAAATTAAGTGCTAATTTTTTACTCAACTAATATGCTTTCATGACTCGTCAAAGTAAAAGCTAGTGCTATAGTGTATTTCGAAAGTTTAAGTACGAAAACAATGTTATCCCCTTCATTTACAAAAAAAAAAAGATTAGTGCATTAGTAAGCAGTCTATGTATAATATATCAATTTACATCTTCTTTGAAATTTATAAATTTTAATTAGTTACATAGCTAATATAAAAATAGCTATTTTGAAAGTACCTTGTTAAAGCATCCCGAGACTGCAGTTTCACACTTGATTGGGCTCGTCTGTCTGGAATAGCAATAGCACAGCTTAAGTCTTGCGGTGAGGAAGATGAGTATATCTTCTCACTGATAGCAAAATGACTGCTAATGGTTTTAATCCTTTTTGCCCCCTGGATGTTCGGCTCCTTAAGATTTAGAGGGGTGAGACAGGCCGGAATGGCTTTCCTTGGATTTCTGCCGGTGCCAGTATTGACCTGGTAGACATTGTCAGTTTGGAGAAGATAAGGTTACAGACACACACATATGCGCATAGAAATTTGCCGTTTTAATTAAAAGTTGCAGATTTGAAATTATGTTTCATTGTTTCACAAAATGTTTAAACTCTTGATTTGATCAATAATACACTCCTGTTTGTGAAAATTGCAACACCACGATGGACTTAAGCGAGTGAGCTGAAAATAGTAGGAAATGTAAAGTAGGGTATGATATGCAAACGATTAGAATTGCAGACCGGTAGCGCATGCGTATGCTGTGCAGCGCCCTCTGAACGGCGGATCGAACTGAATCTAAATAGACAGCTGTAGCGAGGCGTGTATGATTATCGTGGTTATATGCTAGAGTAAACGTTGACTGAATCGTTACTATGTCTCTTCAACGAAAGAAAGCGAAATTTGAGCGCATTTCGTTGTTTGAACGGGGCAGAATCGCCGGCCTTCCTGAAGCTGGATTGTCTTATCGTGCAGTAGCCGCTCGTGTGCAGCGTAACAGCAGCACAATCATGCGTGTTTGGAAGCAGTGGACGGACGAGGGTCGGACAGCTCGGAAATCCGGGAGTGGACCCCGAAATGTGACGTCAGCTCGCGATGACAGACACCTGGTGCGTATGGCGCACAGCTTCTTCTAGACAACTGGCAGCACAGTGATCAACAGCTACAGGTATTTCATTGTGTGCTTCATCAATTCGGAGACGTCGGCTGCGCGCAAGGATTCCTTTATACAGAATTCCTCTCACGCAAAACCATCGCCGCCTGCGGCTACAATGGGCCAATGTGCATAGGAGCTGACATGCTGTTTGGAAGCAGGTCGTCTTTTCTGACGAATCCCGCTTCAGTTTGTGGCACCATGATGGCCGAATTCGTGTCAGGCGCTATGCCGGTGAACGGCACATTCCGAAGTGCATTATCGAACGCCACAGTGGACGAACACCCGGAGTAATGGTCTGGGGTGCCATAGCATATCATGGACGATCACAATTGCTACTAATTGTGGGCAATTTGAACAGTACCGGATACATAAATAAAGTTTTACAGCCCCAAGCTATTCCTTTCCTGCAAGGATTGCCAGGGGCTGTATTCCAGCAGGATAATGCCCGTCCACATGTCGCCAGGACTGTCAAATCCTACCTTGATTCGCAGCAGGTACAGCTTCTTCCTTGGCCTGCATATTCCCCGGATATGTCACCGATTGAACATGTGTGGGATTTCGTTGGGCGGCGTCTCGCTCGTGATCCTCGTCCTGTTGCTTCGACAGACGAACTTTGGTTGCGCATACAAACAATATGGAATACTCTTCCGCAGGCAGATATTCAAACTTTGTTTCACTCCATGCCGAGTCGTGTAGCAGCATTGCGGCGCGTGGTAGCCACACAAAGTACTAATTTCTGTTTGGTTTGAAAATGTAATCATTTATTTGTACCATTACCACTCAACTGTGTATTAAATTTCATTCTACTATGATGCTTCCTTCATGGTGTTGCAATTTTCACAAACAGGAGTGTAATTTGATTCCTTGCATTCACTAACGTAACCAGAATTGATCTTCAAATTGAACGAAAAATATAATTTGAATTCGAGACGTAAAGATTCAAATGATTTTTTTATTTTTTTCCCCTTTTCTTTTCTACCATTTCTCTTCACGCCACACAAAAAATTTAAGAAACGTCGATTGGTAGCAACAAGAATTTACAAGTTCAGAGAATAGATAATAGATGGCAGCACTATGAAAAAATATCGTGATGTTTTCAGAAATAAGACCGGAACTAAACATACGAAAACAGAAGTAATTTCAAAACATCGATGCTCCAAATAAAAACATCGATATTTCAACTCAAAAAAATGGAGGTTCGGAAAAATCGTCCTTTTGAATGTATATTCCTGCATAATGAACTCAAAAAGATTTTTTTTTTTTGTGCAGGAGAATTGAATTCATCAAAAACATTTTTGAACTGCCAAAGAAAAGTTAATAGTATTTGATAATTAGTAATTAACGTTTCAATAAGGAACTTATTTATGCATTTGAAGTCCAAAAAAAAAAGACAAACTAATGAAAAAACATCTTTTAATCTTTTACCTGAATAATATAGAAACTGAAAGTAAGTTCTTTAATAATTAATGCGATTAAATTGAGAAATTTGTAGTATTTTCAAATCAGATAACACACAGAAAAAGAAAAATTAAAAAAGAAGAAAGAAGAAAAAAAAAAGCGAAAAGAAAAGAAAATGTAATCATAAATGATTGTTCTAGTATACTTATACGTCGTACCAAATTACATGATGGAAGATTTGCACAAATCATATTTGAAACGCAACAAATATTTAAAAAGTAGGTATTTATAGCGACTTGAAATACATACTAAAGTAACAACGACATTGTACATATTTAAAGTGAAATTATAGTTTTTTTTAAATCTACAACTTATTGAGAGCGATGGACTACAATAATTTTGGTTCATGTATATCTTAGAGACGTACACTATTATGTAAACCAGTTGTGCCCAACCTCATATCAAAATGATTCTCGCGGGCCAGAGCACACATAAAATTACAAAATTTTTGCAATTTTTCCAAGAAAACATGGAAAAGGGAAGAAAAATAGAAACTAAGAATTGTCATCAACTAAGTTACGTATATATTTTATAAATTGTATCTGGTGAGACTGACTTACTTTTTTTTTTTTCAATTTGTGACATAGAACAAAACAACGTGTCTCATGGATCAGCTTCGTATGTCGTAGGTTGGCACTACTGATGTTAATTCATGTTTACATACGAATACGAACAAATGAAATTCTGGCTTTTGTTTTGAGGCTTTTCGTAATCGGGGGGTTTAAAATGTCTCATTTTTAGTTATTTACCCGCAATCTGTCGCAAAGCTTTACTGCTTTTTTTTTTTTTTTTTTTTTTGTTCAAACCTGATTGTTGAACATGCGTCACTTGACGTAACTTTTATTTTGAGGTAGACCGTGCAAAGCCGGGCAACGCAGCTAGTATTGTAAAAGTGTGACACTGTTTTAATTGACTTGTACAAGAAATCTACACCTTGCATTTTATTTATTTATTTATTTATTGTTTTGGATATTATTTCATTTGCAACACGTTCTATTATTCTGACAATTTTTGCAAATTTGCTTCTTGGCTTGCATTAGCAGCAACAACTGAAATTTCATTAAAGACTTTGGCAACAAATACAATTAGAGGGATCAGAAAGAATGCCAGAAACGACTTTAAACAGCTAAGAAACTAATTTATTCTGGAAAAAGAGGCTAAGAAAAAAGTTTATATGTGAGTCTTGCAGAGTAAATATCATTTAAATTTGCATTTATTTTAAGAAAAACGTATTAAGCGGATTTTCTGAAAAAGGATGGCGTAAAATCCGGAATATTTTAACATTACCGGTTTCGCAATTTTTAAGAACCAACAGAAAATGACGTCAGATTCGGGATAACGCATGAAACAACCGGACAATGCAAAACCGGGGTTCCACTGCATTGGAGATTTTTCCATCCAGATCCAGCTTCCCCCAATCCCTTCGATGCCTGGGGGTTGAATGCGGGATGTTTGACCTTGTGAAGGGCAAGACACCTGCCAACGCGACCCCATCTCCCGCTTCCATTCGCGAGAGAACCCTCCCATTCTTCCATCCACCCTCCCTGATCACCTGCGCGCATCCTCCGAACGGATGTTTGCCACAACTCTTCCCTTCGTTCGAACGGCCCTGGGAGAAAGAAAGAGTGACAGACGACAGACACCGCATCATTCAAAACAGGTTTCTCGGGAAAGGAAAATATATGTCCTGAGGCTAATTTATTTTAGTCCCATGTGGGGGATCGACCGGATAAGATAATAGACTATACATGAAATACACCGCCAGCTCAGTCATTTCCAGCCGAGGACTGCAGTTTCGTGCTTATTAGCACTCATCAGCCCGGCATAGGAAAGTGAGTGAGCTGGAGATGGGAAACCTCTTATGGAAGCCAAGAGGGCCAAACAAACTGGTAGCTAATGTAGAATTAGCACAGACCAGCCGAGTGACCGAAGCAATGGTTCGGTTCAACTCGAAAATTGATGGCAAGGCATGGTATATTCAGTAAATTACCGCCCATTAGCCAGGGCTAAAGCAAAAAGACATGAAATACACCGCCAACTCAGTCATTTCCAGCCGAGGACTGCAGTTTCGAAACTGCAGTCCTCGGCTGGAAATGACTGAGCTGGCGGTATATTTCATGTAATTTTGCTTTAGCCCTGGCTAATGGGCGGTAATTTACTGATTATAGACTATGTTCAACCCTGACACTTTCATTCAGTTCTTATTAAGGGAAAAAGATTTTGAGAATTATCTGCGACCTGAAACTAATTAAGTGAATTGAAAAACTCAAGAATTTGTCTTTCAAAAAAATACACGTTATTGACCTCCTACCCCTAGCGTGAGATGGGAACCGGACAGAACGTCCAAATCCAAAACGTCCAGGTCCAAAACGTCCAGCTGACATGAAGTCCGACAGACAATAGGTCCACGGACAGAAAGTCCACATTTTTGGACAGCTAGGACATAACGTCCAGTTTTCTGAGCAGGCTGGACAAAACACCCGGATTTTGAAGTTTTTCCTTTGTCTCAACTAATTTTGTTGAATTATTTGTGTAATACGTGTTCCAGATTATGTTTGATTCGAACAATTTCGAATTTCATTCAGAATTCTTAAGAGTAAAAATTTATTGGAGAGCCTTCGTCGACCTGAAAGGAATAAAGTTTATTGAAAAACTCAAGATTTTGTCTTTCATTTCTTCTGTTCTTGTTCAACAATGGATCACTATCACACGTTCATCGAAAACGGTTTCGCTGACGATGGTCTTGATGCTTGATGTAGATTTTGTCCTTTGGTCTTAATGTAGATTCAGGTATGTCGGTTGATACAGGAAGAGATTAAATCATTACAAAAGAAACACGTTATTACAAATACAAATACAAATGTGACGACCAGCAACAGGCTCTGGGCCCAGCTAGGCTGGTCCTAGTCAATTAATTAGTCCCCAATGAAGATCAATGGCCCTCTTAAAGTTATTCACTCCCTTGCTTGTTACCGCCTCTTCCGGTAAGCTATTCCAAGTGCCCACGACCCTGCTAAAGTAGTAGTTTTTCCTGATTTCCAAGTTAGCCTGAGATTTAAATAGCTTAAAACAATGACCCCTTGTCCTGCTTTCCCCGCAAAAATTTAATCCATTTACATCTTTCATTTTGATAAATTTAAATAACTGAATCATGTCCCCTCTGACTCTCCTTTGCTCCAGGCTATACATGTTAAGCCTATTAAGTCTGGTATCATAATCTAAATCTGAGAGTCTCCTTACTAATTTAGTTACCCTTCTTTGAACCCTTTCCAATACAAAAATATCTTTCTTCAGATATTGCTGTTCAGTTTCTACCAAAACTGAACAGCATACTCCAAATGAGGTCTTACTGAACTCCTATATAAAGGCAGAAGAACTTTCTTAGATTTGTTTGAAATAGATCTATTGATAAACCCAAGCATTTTGTTGGCTTTGTTACTAGCAATACTGCACTGTTGACTAAACTTGAAGTCCTGATTTATAAAGATACCCAGATCCATAACATTTTCTGCCTGATTTATGACTGAACCCTGTAGACGATATCTCATACGCTTATTTCCATGACCTAAGTGTAGCACTTGACATTTCCCTACATTAACTGCCATACCCCATTTATCTGCCCACTTAGTAATATGATCTAAATCCTCTTGCAGCTGTTTTACTTGTTCTTCATTTTCGACAATCCCCATAACTTTTACATCGTCAGCAAAACAATTCAAGCTTCCAGAAATATTTTCATTGATGTCATTCATAAATATAATAAACAAAAGAGGCCCTAAAACTGATCCCTGAGGAACCCCACTTAAAACATCACTCCAATTAGAATGATTTCCTCTCACAACTACTCTTTGCTTCCTACCAGTAAGCCAATTTCTAACCCAAAGTAAAGTTTTTTCACCTATTCCTATGTCAGCTAACTTGCTGAGAAGAGCAACATGCGGTACCTTGTCAAAAGCTTTTTGAAAATCAATATAAACAACATCCACACATTTTTTGTTATCTAAAGCTGAGGTAACCTTGTCGTAGAAATGCAATAAATTAGTAGTACAGGATTTACCTTTCCTGAAACCATACTGCAAACTAGTCAACAGACTATTAGTCTCTAAGAACTTCATGATCTTAATTTTGATCAAAGTTTCGAAAATCTTACAAATCACCGAAGTCAAACTTACAGGTCTATAATTCCCAGCAATACCTTTAGACCTCTTCTTGAAGAGTGGCGTTATGTTAGCCAGTTTCCAGTCCTCTGGCACCATCCCCGAGTTATAAGAAGCATTGAAAATATTCAAAGTAACATCCACTAATTCCTCTGCAAAAATACAGCGAAGATTTCCGTTCCGACCGGGACACGAACCTAGGGCCACTCGCTTGGAAGCCCAGCGCTCTAGCCATTAGGCTATCGGAACTGTATCTGAACTTGATCAGATCCTGTCTCCTGTGGCTGATTTATTTTAGCCCATGGTGGGAAATTGTAAAAATTTAGGGGGAGGAACCGGAGACGATATTCCAGACGTTGTCCAAACCTAACAATTTAAAATTTCATTCAAAATTGAAGAGTGTAGCTGCAGAAAAAAGAAGTTATCTCTAATTCCAATTTTTCCGCACATGCTGTTTTTTTTTTTTTTTTTTTCTGAACAATGATAAGTTTAGTAAGTTACCGTCCTATAGCCAGGGCTGATGCAGAAATACATGAAATACACCGCCAGCTCAGTCAATTCTGACCGTTTTTAATGTTCCTATGACTTTTCAGAATACTATGACGACGAGATCGAGTCTGGCTCGTTGTTTTTAATACTTATTTAGAAAAACTAATTTTTGCCGTCTTGGTAGCAAATTGTCTGCATTCATTCAAGGCTTAGCTCAAACAGATTTCACATTTAAAAACGGGGATGGTTTTTTTTTTATTATTTTCTTTTTTGCGTGTGTGTGTGTAAAATCATTTTTTTTTTCTTTCTTTCAGGAAAAGCACCTATATAGATGAACTGCAAAAGCTCATCTAAAGAAAAAATTTCGAAATTATTAATTCCCATCATACAAGACTGGTAGGAAATGTAAATACCCATAACGGAAAACGCTGTAAATACAGAGCCTGATTACCGCAGGGGCATGCGGGGCACAGGCCCCTGCTCTTAGATTTCAGGGGGACCCGAAATCTCCTTAATTTATCATGCTAATTAAAAATAAATAATGATTTCACTCAGAATCTAGAGTATAATGATGTCATTGATATTTTTGCAAATGCCAAGACAAGAAAAAAATCTCTTATTGGTTGATAAAAATTCCCCTTAAAAAAATTGATCTCTTCGCAAATCTCAAAACCACTCCAAGTTTAGTCTGTATTTACTATTAAAAGTTACATCATAAATACCTTTGATATTTACTGTAAACTGGCAAAGTTTAACCCCATCTTATATATCGTATACTATATCTCTTCTACTTTTTAAACGTTGTAATATGAGGTTACCACCAAATTTAGCATGGTTGTGTTAATACGCAAGTATCGAAATATTTTATAGCTTCGGAATATGCGAAAATATAGGGGGCGGGGGGGGGACAAAATGAATTTCATGCCAAGTGTCTTCAAAAATCTTAGTCGGGCCCTAGGGGGCCCTAAAGCACAAATGAGCCCCATGTCCAATATCAGAATGATCGGACTCTGTGTAAATATAATCTTTATGATAAGTGTGTGGGTGAAAATCAGCCGAAATATCTATATCTCTAATATCACATCCTAATTATTCTTTTTTTTTTTATCGATTATGCCTTGTCCCGGTAGCAGAAACAACGCGAAGCTGCGACTTACGTTGAAGAGTTCTTGAGAAAGTCTGCTGACTATTTCTTTATGGAAGACGGAAAAAAATTAAAATTATTACAAAAAAACATAATTTTAAATTTCAGCGAGCGAAGATGTGTACTATAGTTTCTGGGATATAATCCACAGGTAACTTACATGCACTTGTATTTTTTAAGTTCAGCATCTTATTTTTAGGCATTTCTAAGTGCGCATTTAAATTTTGCTATTAATCTAACGTCGGTTTATCTTGCATATTATTTTTGGGATTTTAAATTAGATGCAGACAGATAAACGAAATTCTGGTGCCGGTCTAGAAAATGTGTGAGAATTACTCCTCCATTTCCATTCCATTTGTAAGAATAAGAAACTCGTCGAGTAGGGTCCTATCCAGTAGCGTAACTAGGGTTCGGCAGGAGTGGCTGTCGCCGGGGACGCAGCAGCCAGAGCATTTCGACTGATTTATAAAAAAAATTAAGAGGATTTTTTAATTATACAATTTGAAAAATGCTTTTAAAAAATTCAAAAAAAGAAAAAGAAAACTCGCAAGAAAAAGAGCTAAACGGGATATATATATATATATATATATATATATATATATATATATATATATATATATATATATATATATATATATATATATATATATATATATATATATATATATAACATCTACTGAGAAGGAAAATCAGGCATCGTTGAAAACAATTCTAAAAAAGAAAACCAGAGAAAAAATTACAATGCTGCCTCCTATGAGTCGAATCAATTAATCAAAATGTTCCACAAAAAAAAACCTTTTTTTTTTGGAGGTCCCAATGAATTCCTGTGATTCCCCATTTGGGCGACCCGGGGGGGAGGGAGCGCAATTTTTTTAGCTCGCCAGGGGCGCTAGATCCCCTACTTACGCTACTGGTCCTATCACAATTCGTGATTGCGAAAACCGTGATTTGAATTCAAGATGTCAAAATTCAAATTAATGCCAAGGGCTGGGTGCTGGATGGGGCGGGGGAGGGGGGGGTCCAGTTTTTTATTGCAATACTTAGGTAGGACAACAACCCAAGACAGACAAAGTGTTTCAAAGAACTCTCTTAAATGGTTTAAACAACCCAGGAAACGTTACTATAACTCATACCTTTTTGTTGCGCACACACACACAAACACACAACAGGTTTTTGGGTGGGATACTTACTTATGCAACCACACACTTCAATTTTAAGAGAAAAATTACGTACATTTGGTTCGTTAAAATCGCACCTAGGTTGTTCGTTTGACGCCTATAAAGTTATACTAGGCACCATCATGACGCCTAGATGTTTTTATTTCTATCAGTTTATCAGGAGTAAAAATTAACTGTGAATGTCTTGTGCTGCGGATGGTTGCCTACTCTATAAACGGGTTCCTGTGGCATGTGTGTACTGTGGAAGTCGGGCTTAACATCGAACGACGGTACAGTTGTAAAAGCGAAGCAGCGCACCTCAAATTGCCAGCCTAGCTGGCACAAGACTATTGTCCGTTTTTCACGAGAAGGCACTTTGCCACACCTCCTCGAACGCAGAGATCCATTTTACTCGGGGGGTGATCGGTGCACAATCTACGCGCTTCTAAAAGAGACAACCAGACAGCCTTAACTTGGGCATGCATTTTAATGCGCAAAAAAAGTCTTAATGTCCTTTACATCACTTACTTCCCTTGTTGTGGAAAATCTCCATAAAATTCCTGAAATATACCTGTGCGCAAGAGGGCGCTTTTCGATATGCAAATTTCCCACCTGTCGGTTCAATTTAATTAGCTGTCTTTCTGTTAATGTATCGTGGATTCATGGCATTCGATAGCTTGGTTTTGTTGATGTTGGTCGTCTCGTGGCCAGTGGCGCCGACTCCATGGGGCCTGAGGGGGCCCGAGCCCCCTCAAAAAAAATTTTGAGGAGGAAAATTCCCCCCCCCCCCAATAATTTAAGAAAATTATTAGCTATTTAATGCTTTCTAAACTCAAATTTGTCTTAGTATTTTTTATTTTCCTTGTTTGGAGATAGTTACCTTGTAAAATACATTCCGTAATGAGTTAAAACAATTATTACAGTAAAAAGCAGGTTAACTGAAAAGCAGAAACGATTGAACAACTTGACTGTTCTTCATAACCACCGAGATATTTTGGATGAATTGAATATTTGACAAGTCGTCAACGACTTCAAATTCAGTAATCTAGTCAGGCGGTCGACATTTGCACCTTTCTAAAAACAGCCCTAATATTGGTGTTTAGAGCAATTTTAAAAATCACTGTAATAGAAAATTAAGTACACACACAATGTTAGATTAAAATTTCGAAATATTAGTACTTTTATTTTATTACCGTATTACTATAGTACTGCATTAGTTTTTTTCAAATAAATATTTTTAGGGTATAAGACCCTATAAAAACCGGCTATTTACATACTATATTAACTTTATTAACTAATATTAAACAAATTAACTTTGGGATATTACTTTTGTTGAATGAACTCTGAGCCTTATTCAAAGCAAGTTTAAATTAGCTATTTCACTTATTAATCAAAGTGCGACAGCAATATTTTATGATTTATTTTTTAATGATAGTTTAAGATTTATTTAAATATAATTTCAATCTTTTTATAGATATATATTCACTGTTCTGTAATAGTCTAAAAGCAAAATTATTATACTATAAATTAGATTAACTTTTACGAAAATACCGTACAAGTGCTTTTTTTTTTTTTTTTTTTCGTTTTTCAAAGCCAAAACGTTTGTCGAGTTAGCGAGAGTAAAGTTTTCGGGATTCTAATGTTGATAATGTATTGCTCTAAAATGCTTAAAAAACTGTAAAACTTCCTTTTTCCATTTCCAATTTAGAAAATTTCTCGGAGTTAGACCCCGCGGTATGTCCCCCACCCTACCAATTTTTTGTGCGTAGGTGCCACTGGAGTGCCCTTCCATGCAAGTCAAGTGCCCTACTTTATATCAATGCCTAGCCACGGCACTGCACGACGACTTCCCCGAAAATAGAACTAAAAATGTCCCTCACTGAAGACAAGTGATATGATCTAATTGAACCAGAAAATTTGCGTACCAATTCTTAGATTGACTTTGAAAACACTATGCCACATATTGTTTGTTTGTATAAATCAATTACATACCCCCTGGATCACCGGTGATGTTTAGCCCCCCCCCCCCCCAATAATTTTTGCAAGTCGGCGCCCCTGCTCGTGGCAGTTCGAATAGCAAGGGCAATTTGAACGCCCTTTCGTGTGTAGAATCCAAATAAAGTTAATTTATGTTTTTAGATAGTTGCCTTAGCATTTTCTTTTCTTGTCTGTTGTCATTTTGGTTATTCTTACATTTTAAAAACCGCTGCTTTTGCAACAAAATGCTATGATCCGAATGAACCTTCTACCGAAAGCAGCGAAACAGAATCACCGGGTACCACGTGACGAGGGAGGAGTCAAGTGCCTTCTTGTGAAAAACGGACATCAACAACATTGGTGGTATGCATCCCTTGCAAATGGATCTAATTCTTCCATTCTGTATCGTCTGCAACGACTACCGCTCCTGTATTACATCCATTTACAGACGAGCCTCTAATCTTGGCTTTATATGGCGAACAGGATACAGTGACATCCACCGCTAACAGGATCGTGGTCGCGTCAGATTAAGAGAGGAGGCGAGACCACCCCGCCAGAATCTCCCCTCCGCATCCACGCCGAGTCCACCCCCGTCTCCATCCACATCCTCCCGATGTCGTTTCCTCCAAGAAGAAAACGGAGAAAAAGATTTCCGATATCGTCTGCGGGGCGGCGATAAAAACCGGGTCTCCGTTTCCGGTCACGCTTGCTCTTGCACACCCTCCTCTTCTACAGCCTCTCATTAGCAAATTATGTGGTGGCCGGTCATGTGATTTGTCTCTTTGGAAGCGGAGCGATTTGATTGTCAACAGATTCGTTTTCAGAGGCAATGGGGCAGTAAAAGGGGGGGGGAGGTGAAAACACTCCCCAGAGCATTTGGTTTTGACATATGCAAATTCTAATACAGTAGTTTATGCATATCAAAGGGCTGTTTTTATCAAAAAACCCTTTCAGAAGGAATTTTTGATCGAAAAATCCCCTTCAGAAGGTGTTTTTGATTTAAAAAAAAACCCTCCAGAAGGTACTTTTGGTTTAAAAAAAAAAAACTTTTTTTTTTTTGGAGACTCAAATTTACTGCCAAAGCTACAAAATACTGTTTCAATGCCAGTTTTATTATAAAATACAATGTTCTTTCTTTATGTACAGTAATTTTAAAGTACAAAATTTTTAAAAACAAAAATCCGATTTATTCATTTTGAAAAAACTCCGTCATTCTAACCATTTCACTTTGTCCCACGTTCCCCTTCTTCCACCTAAAACAAGTGGATTAAAACTTGAATATTTCGGACATGTGTTCTTTTGAATTAAAGATTTTTCGTACTACAGATTCATCCAGGATATGTTCCCTTTTGTTCAAAATAAAAAGTGTACAGACGTATTTTTTACGTTTTGATCAAGATGTCAAACTTAACCCTTAAATAAACAAGGATTTGACCCGTTTGGACTTCTTGAGAGCAAGTGATTCGGTGAAGGGCATCTGTAAGATGCAGAAAATGCCATAAAATGAATTTTTCTAAAAAGTGGATATGTTACCTTTTGATAAATTACTCCTCATTTATGGTCTTGATTAAATTCGCGAAGTTTATGAACAGAGCCAAGGCGGGCCCCTTGTCAGTTATGTCACCGGGCCCCTCCCGCCCCCAAAAAAAAGAAAAGAGAGAAGGGAGGAAGAGAAGAAAAAAGGGAGGAGAAAAAAGTGGGGAAAAATGGAAAAAAAAATCAAAACTGCAAACTAGAAAACAATTAACTCTATTTTAAGTGCCATGAGAGTAAATATCAAAAGAGTAAATTTTACTTAATCTTTACGCTTTCTTTTATTCGTAGTACCCCCCCCCCCCTTTCTTTCTTCTTTTTTTCTTTATTTCTTTCCGTCTTTTCTTTCTTTTTTTGCTACAGTGTCGTCGTCCCCCCGGCCTCTAGTTTCCGACTAGGCTGGCATGACCTCTCGTCGGGCCTATTTATGAGTTCAGGGTAAATAAAAATTTGGGAATCGTTCGAAAGAATCAGGAGCTTTGACAGCTATGCAAGTGCTCTCACGTTAGATTTTTTTTTTTTTTTTCGAAAACATTGACATCAATTTTGCATCCTAGGGATAACCCTAAACATCCGGTATTAGCGGAATGGCTATGGCTGGTGTCAAGTTCGCTGAAACGAAAGTAGTTGAAGAAGCGAAAAGGCTTGAATGGTGAACTCAATTTAAGCTAGCGATTTAAAATAAACTTCCTGCTCAGAAAATAAAAACCGAAGCAATTATTTTCGAAAATTTCCGTAAGAAATAGGAACGCATTTACTGAAACCTGTTCGAACCTCAGTCCAGATTTTTTTTTTTTTTTAAATCAGAATCCGCAGACTATTTTTACTTCCTTTTACAAAAAAGGAAGTATTGTATTCGCGAAAAAATTTCACCCAAAAATCGGCCTTAATTTCCATTTTGCTCACCACCAAATGAATGTTGAGTTTTTTTTTTTCAACTCGACCACACGTGGATATGTGCCGAGGAACGTACAGACACCCGAAATATCCATTTTGACGATCCCCGAGTTAAATACAACGCGTTTTCTCGTGACGTCTGTATGTACGTATGCATGTGCGTATGTGTGTATGTATCTCGCATAATTCAAGAACGGAATGTCTAGAAAGTTGAAATTTGGTACATAGACTTCTAGTGGGGTCTAGTTGTGCACCTTCTTTTTTGGTTGCATTCGGATGCTCCAAAGGGGGTCTTTTGCCCCTTATTGGGGGGAAATCATTGTTAATTTCGATGTAAACTCAAGTGGTGTTATAATTTGGCGGACACTTGGCGATATATCGCCAGTCTTTTAGTCGCCAACTTGGCGACAAACTTGGCGATTTTTTTAATTTTTTTTTTTTAAATCTGGTTTCAATTTGGCCACTGTTGGTGATATTTAGAGAGTAAGCTATTGCATCACACTAAAATTGCCACTAATGAGAAAATGATATTAAATTGGAGTAAAAGGAAGTCATGTGATGCACACATCAGCTCGTTTATTTATAAAAGAACAAGGACCTTTTCACACAACATCAGGCCAGGAGGTGTTTTTATTTCTTCTTTTTTTGAAAGGTGTTCGGAAACTTTTCGTTTTGGAGGGAAACGGGATTTTGTTCCGCTAGTTACTACTAAATACTAGCGCAGCCATAATTTACCTTCTGTGTGAGAATTGGGGGGGGGGGGGGATATTGATCACTGTAATTACTTGCAGTGTTGCAGTTGTAAAAAAAAAAATAGTAAATGGGGTAACTCACTAAAAGAAACCAATTCTCATTACATTTGCATTATTTGTACAATATTTAAAATATAAAAAAAATTCTTTCGCTAAAGCGTATTTCTATTTGCTTGGTTCGCATGACAAAGTATGAAATAAAATAGGTAGTATATGATTTCTTGATTACAACACTCCAAAAATTGAAGTTCTAAATATTTAATTCAAAAAATGCGGTTCTAAATATTTAGGTCATCCTAAAGCATGCAATAAAATTTAAATTATGAATTTGAAACGAAAAAGGCGGTATACAACTTTGGACGAATTACTTTTAAAATAAATACATTTTTTTTTCTCAATTTTTAATTTAAATTTTATTGGCTTCTTTAGAATTTATCTAAATATAAAGATATTAAGATCAACTGCAATTTTTGAGAGTTGTAATAACGAAGTCATACCCTCACTTTATTATACTTTTTAGTGCGAACCAAGCATACAGAAATAATATTATTTAGAACTTAAAAACATTTTATATATTTCATTTATTGTACAAATAATGCAAATGTAAATATTTGGGGGGGGGGGGGGGGGGGGGGGGGCGGGGGGGGGGGTAAAACGTTTTGAAATTCCACAAATTTACTTGTTACCTATCCTTATTTACAAAAAAAGGGGGGGAGACTTTCGTTTTCATTTAAATTAGGGCCGTGTGCAAACAGGAGGTTTTTTGGGCTCAAACTCCTCCAAAAATTTTCAAAACTTTTCAAAACAGTATATATATATATATATATATATATATATATATACTACCATTTTCAATTTCACTTGAAAAATGAGATTATTGTCATTGAAAATTTGTACAAACTATTGCTTTTAGTGTAGCTTTTAGAGATATGTCAGTTGTTTCATCAGTCATTATGGGAGACATTATAGAGCATTTACTTCTTTTAGCTTCATCCATATTGACATTTTCGCAAATATAACTTAAATGTTTTTGAAATCAATACATTTGCATATTGTAAATTTTCTAAAGTGGACTAAAGATGTTTTTTTTTTAATTACTCAATCGTCAGAAAAAATTCTAAATTTTCAAAATGCACGAAAATTTCCATCGTTGCCATTTTTTTAATTCTTACTCTCATTTAACATTTTCCAAAATAATAAGTCTCTCCGAGTACAATTTCTTGAATTCCGCAAAGTATTTTTTACTTCCTTTTACAAAAAAGGAAGTATTGTATTCGCGAAAAAAATGTTCACTCAAAATTCGGCCTTAATTTCCATTTTGCTCACCCCCGAATGAATGTTGAGTTCTTTTTTCAACCCGACCACACGCGGATAAGTGCCTAAGAACGTAATAAACACTCGAAATATCCATTTTGACATTCCCCGAGTTAATTACAACGACTTTTCTCGTGACGTCCGTATGTACGTATGTGCTTATGTATGTCGTATAACTCAAGAACGGTACGTCCTAGGAAGTTGAAATTTGGTACGTAGTCTCCTAGTGAGGTCTAGTTGTGCACCTCCCGTTTTGGTTGCATTCGAGTATTTCTAAAGGGGTCTTTTGGCCCTTTTTGGGGGGGAAATCATTTTTAATTTCGATGGATACTCAAGTGGTGTTATCATTTGGCGGACACTTGGCGATATATCGCCAGTCTTTTGGTCGCCAAATTTTGTCGCCAACTTAACGACAAATTTGGCGATTTTTTTTTTTTTTTTTTTTTTTTTTTTTTTTTTTTAACATCTGGTTTCAATTTGGCCACTGTTGGTGATATTTAGAGAGTAAACCATTGAATCACATTAAAATTGCCAATAATGTGAAAATGGAGATTAAACTGGAGTAAAAGGAAGTCATGTGATGCACACATTAGCTCGTTTTTTCTAGATTCATTAAATACGTTGGGGAAAGTGTATAATGAGGCACATGTGAACATGGCATTAAGGATAACTTCAAGCAAAAAAACTTGAAAAATTTTCAAGCAATGGCAGTACCGGTTCTACTTCTTGGCCAGACTTTTAGAACCAATGAGCCAGTTTATGTTTCTGTGGTGGCAACTTCTGTGCTTTCGCAAGTGTTGTATGTAATTTTATCAATACCTTCTTTATGTGAAAGCATATTTTTAAGTAATTAATAAGCTAAACTTAATTATTTCAAACCATCATATGAACATTCAAGTAAATTTATGTCAAGGTTTAAATTTTTTAATTTAATTAAGAATTCTTTATTTTTAAAAATTAGTTCTCAGTTAGGTGACGGTGCCCTTGTGAACACAACATGTGAACAGTTTCCAAATCATCTCCGTAATATTAATATTAGTGTAGGGTAATTATAAGTGTTAAAAGAAGGTGTAAAAATTTCTAATTATTATTTTACTACAACCAGTTTGTAAATTTATTGTTAATTTCTATTAAATTATTATTAAATATTTGTTTTATTTTTTTTATTTTTTAAATTTTTTTGTTACTAAATAGTTGGACAACAATTTAGTGATACATAATATTTACAAGGGAAAAAAAAGCCAAAATATTTTCTTTTAACTGAAAACTCAAGTTAAAAAATTTTTTTTTTAATTTATAATCATATTCTGTGTGAAGCTTAAACGCACAGTATAACAAGAATAAACGTTACATTATAAAATATTGTTTGTAAGGTTTAGGCTTATTAGTTTTTTTCTTTTCGATTCAATGATCCAAAAGTCTGGTTACAGCAATGATATAAATGTATTGAGGATAAAGAGAGAATAGCTTATATTTACCGTTAATCTTCTCTAAATATTTCAAGTTTATATGCTCGAATTTAGAAGCAATTTTGAACAAGTATAAAGTTAAAAGGAGAAAAAAATCTTCTGTGTACGTTAATGGTGACTGGTGCACGTTAAATCACTTTTGTGTTGAAAAAATCCCCCGAGTTACCATCACAAATCAATCAAGAAGTAATCGATCAGAAGTTTTTCAGCATCTGATATAGATCAAAATTAGCAAAATGTCGATAAATAGTTCTGGTTCTTTTATTGTGTGTTGTCTGCGCTGAAGTCGAATTTTCATCTCTCTGGTGCTCGCTCGAAACGAAAGACGTTAAATCGAAAACAATCAACTTGTATCGGTGATCCAAGTATTTGAGGAGTAATTTATCAAAAGGGAACAAATCCCCTTTTTTGAAAAAACCATTTTATGGCATTTTCTATATCTTTCAGATGACCTTCATCGATTCCCTTATTCTCAAGAAGTCCAAATGGTGCAAATCCTACTTTTTTAAGGGCTAAGTTGGACTTTTTGATCAAAAAGTAGCAAATCCGTCCTCAACAATTGTCATTTCAAACAAAAAGGGGACACATCCTGAATGTATCTGTCGTACGAAAACTTTTTAATTCAAAAGAACACATGTCCAAAATCTAATCCACTAGTTCAGGTTCTTCGATACGAGAATATATGGTCGTAAAATATTAGGGTTTAGGTGAAATTAAAACTTTCAACATTTAGGTTTTCGCTCAAAAAGACACATATCTAAATTTAAGATGGCGATTTTTCCGTGATTTTTTATACAAAAATTTCTTTTCTTACTCTGGTATATAATTTGTTATGTTTTTGTGCTCAATTCTGTGCCCAGAAAAAATGATAAAGCTATTTTGCTGTTGCCTTAACTTGTTTTTTTTCAACCACCTCCTGAACATTTTTGAGAAATGATATGTTTTCTTTTGATAAATTAGTCCTCATTTGTAACAACAACAAAACAGAAATATGGCTAAAATCAAGCAACGATAAAATTAAAAATTAAAAAAAAAAAAAAAACCGACTGAGTCGCAACTGTAGAATCAAGAGGGAAAATTGAAAATAATTTTAAAAGCCTTATATTATTCAAAATCAATGTCAAGTATTTTATTTGCTATTAAATAGCAACTGGCAACAGATAAAAATTTTATATCATTGCGTTTTATTTCCTTGTCGGCCAACAATGAATTCAGTGATCAATCCGTGAATAAAAGCTTAGCCGTTATTAAAATCTGCTTTAAAAAACGTTATAATTCGAATTCTATGAAACATGGATGTTCCAAACACGTGGCAAAAGTCAGACGTGGCAAAAAATTCTCTACATTTTGGTATTAAATTTTAAAAATTTTAACTATGTTTTCACTGCAAAAATCGCAAAAAACCTTTTAGAGGTTTTTAATTAATATTTTCGTTAATTAATGTCACCCACAGATGTAACCTAGAACACTCTCGATCAACTCTCCTTTCGACATTTTTTTTTTTTTTTTTTTCAAAATCAGTCCATCCGTTTAGGCGCTAGAGTGCCACAGACAGACAAAAAGATACACAGACACGTCAAACTTATAACCCCCTTCCTTTGTGTGTCGGGGATTAAAAAAGGAGGATAGGAATCTTTGTTGGCAGGTGCGTCTCGATGAGAAGTCACGAGACTCGACGTTAAATCCCGGTTATCACAAATTTGCCATTTCAACTGCGCTTGCGCACGGACTTCGCCGATTTCAAAAATCTTGCTTATATTAATTACAAACATTTTAAATTTGTTAATAAATATGAGATGACAACAGATAAAAATTAGAAATCACAAAGCTAACTCTGGTTTAGTTTTTAGGCCTCGGTGAAGATTGAGTTTTGAGTCTTAATTATTAATGGATTCGGAGTCTGATTTTTCTATCAATGGCACTTTTCAGGGCCAAATTTTCAAATTCAGAAGAGCGTACTAGAATTGTAGCATCACTTCTAATACAAAGCCGAACCATCAACCTAAATAAAAATGTAAAATACTGCTATTTACGCCTAACGTTAAATATCCGCAAATGACGGTCATCTGTACTCATATTCCAATCATTTTTGAAGTACCCAACGAGTTTTACGCTTACGTTAAGAAAAAATTTTTCAAACCAATAAATATTGAAGTGTCATTTTTCCCTTTACATCATAAAGATTATTAAGTATTCATATCCCTAGTTTCATATAATATATCACGAATTCGTTGTGAAAACATTCTATTCGTATTCATTAATTTGTTGGGGATCTGGCTCAGCTTAAATATAAACAAGCAACACAAAACCTTAAAACAAAAAGCTCAAAAAGCAAAGTACGCGCGCAAGCGCAGTTGAAATGGTAAATTTGTGATAACCGGGATTTAACGTCTACTGTCACGAGAGGTCGTTGGATTACATCGCCAAAAATCAGAAGAAATTTTGAGTTCTATATCATATGTCTGACGCCGGAGGATGCTTTTGACTTTCATTTGAGAGGGAGATGGAGGAGGGGGAGGGGAAAAATCAAAGTTTGTAGTGTGTACAAAACGATCTTTCCAGTAATCCATTATCATTGGAGAAGCTCCCTGCACTGTCGGAATGGCTGCATAGGATCAGGGAGGATGCGTTGTCATGGCGAGAAGATGCGCGAGATGAAAGGGCGGAGTGAGGTGAAAGGGATTGGATGAAGGTGCGTTGCTATGACAACAGGATGCGCGAGAGCAATGAGCATCGACGCAAAAGATCATCCAATGGGATGTTAGAACATTCCCTCACACATGTAGGAAGGCCGACCTTTAAAATGAAGACGGGAGAATCCCAAAAAGTACAATTCTCCGGTTTTAAAATAATTTTTTGTTTTTAATCAAAATCAAGGAAATTTAGTTCTGCTTTTTATATGTTAACTAGAGGACCCGACAGACGTTGTTCTTTTTCAAACTTTGTAAATTGTAAAGTTAAAAAATTTCAATAAACTATCAAGTGTTTGAACCGTTTTGTTGAAAAAAATAAGTAAAAAGAATGTTTTAAGCTGCTTGGTGTCAGAATGTGTTCATTTATTACAACTTGATTTATCCAATTCCCCTATTGAGCAGTTATTTTATTAACCATTTTTTCTCCTGTACTTGATGGTTTGTTCCTTCAGCCATACTCAAAGGATAAAAAGCGTCCTCAGATATTAAGTGTAAAAAACTAACTACCCATCTAGAACAAACGGGAAATCCCGCTGCAACATCCCCCACATAAAAATGAATTAAACAATCGAAAGAAGATATCGTTTAAAAAAATGATAAAGGTAAAAACAGTTCTCTGAATAAGCGAAAATCACTCGTATCTCTCCCCCCCCCCCTTTCCTCACGACATAAAATAAACACATTCTTCAACTAAAATTGCTAAAAACTCTTTAAAAACGAAAAGCAATTCTTTGCAATTTGATATATTTAGCCAAATAATATACAATACAATATAAAATACAATGAATTACATTAACAGTAGCTGTAAACAAATGATCACGCAACTCTATTGTTTATAGCCAAAGTCGCCAAGCCACCACGTTATTGTAATCCAGCCGATCAGTGCGAGCGAAGCCAATAGCAGTCTGATCTTTTGAACGAAAACTTTTGAAACTTCATATATTGCCTAATTTGTTTTTTCCACCAAAGATAAAGATCTTCCACTGCACTGATCTTTTGTGTACAGGACTACCCTGTTGTAATTTATCTGGACGAAGATAAAATTTGTTTCGTCTTTAAATTCCATCATATTTTCCTTTAATAATGTACTGATTAGTTAGATAATCCTTAAAGTATTCTTGATATTGGTGCCAAAACTCAGATGGATTTCAGCCGAGAACCAAATGTTGCTAGGTACGGTACTGCTTGACCATGGATTGTATGGAATTGGCAAACATCCAATTAAGGCGAGTCCATCTGAATGAGGGGAAAAATAAAAATTTTATGCGCGTGTTCCGCTCATTTGAATGAGACTCTGCTTAATTTAGAGGTTAACATACATCCGCAAAATCTGACATCCCTGAAAACTAATAAATGCGTCCATTTCCGCGTGTAAACCGGATGTTTGCCTTTCCATACAATCCGTGGTTAGACAGTACATCCCTTTGCTTCTCAATTGCGAAGCATTCAAGAAGCAACACCGATAGATCAACAATGACTCACGATCATTTGTAATGAAATATTTTTAAATACCATCTCGAAAGAAGCTTGCGACAGAGAAGCACCATCTTCGGATTTCTCCAAAAACGTTGCGAAGCAAACGATAAAGAGAAAAAAATGAAAGAAGTGGTCTAAATTTAAATTTTGAGTCATAAAATTTCTCTTTTCTTTACGTTGTAGGGAAATGTTACACGGTTTTGTTTTCTTTTATTTGTGCCAGGTTGCTGAAAATGCGTCACTTGACACAACTTTTATTTTCGAGGCATCCTACCTGAGCATTACGAGAAGCACCGGATATGACAGCATGCCATCTTGGCCTCTGCTTGACCCAATGTGACCAAATGAGACAGTGAGAAACAAAGGGATGTAAGTGGCAAAATTAACAATTTGGAGATAACCAGTACACATGGTACGTGAACCTCTCCTCTGTCTTGGGGCAAGAGATAATTCTAGTAGCCCTGGTAATTGCTGCTATACAGCATGATTTAGAAAGAAAAATCAATGAAAGCCTATCTAGGATGTTATCTTTAAAAGCGTTTGACTCACAAACTTGACAATGTCCACGTACTGCTTGACCACGGATTGTATGGAATTGGCAAACATCCAGTTAAGGCGAGTCCATCTGAATGAGGGGAAAATAAAAATTTGATGCGCGTGTTCCGTTCATTTGAATGAGACTCTGCTTAATTTAGAGGCTAACATACATCTGCAAAATCTGACATCCCTTAAAACTAATAAATGCGTCCATTTCCGCGTGTAAACCGGATGTTTGCCTTTCCATACAATCCGTGGTTAGACAGTACTTTCTGATCATTTGGTTAGGAAAACCTAAAGCACCGATCCGGTCACATGGTTCAACTACGACGACAGAACACAAGTTTTGCGTGAACTTTCACAGTACTGTCTGACCACGGATTGTATGGAAAGACAAACATCCGTTTTACAGCCGGAAATGGACGAATCTATTATTTTTTAGCGATGCCAGCTTCTGAGTCCTAATCATATAAATCAACCTCTGTAAGTTGGCCACCTGTCTAAGTTGACCACTAAAGTAGTGCACCACAAGTGGTCAACTTACACAGGTTTCACTGTATTACATTATAGTGCATTCAGGGAGAAGTGATGGTGGAAGTAAACAAAGAGGGTTGCTGTTTGGAGCCAACATTTGCCACTTTTTTGAATTACTCGTTGGATTGGCGATTTTGTTCACGAACATTTCGCTTTTCTGTTTGGCGCTGTTTCCGACATTCCAGCACCAAGCAGACAACCGTATCGCCAAGTGTCACGTTGCTTTGTTTACTTCCGCTATCACTTATCGCTGAATGCACTATAGCTGTGATTGAATGTTTGTTACCTTGAAATCTTAAGAGTCATCCCGGAAGCAGCAGAGTGTTTTACAGTCTCGATGTTAAATCCCGGTTATCACAAATTTGCCATTTAAACTGCGCTTGCGCGCACTTTGCTGATTTCAAGAATCTTGCTAAAATTAATTACAAACATTTTAAATTTGTTAATAAATATGAGATGGCAACAGATAAAAATTAGAAATCACAAAGCTTTCTCTGATTTAGTTTTTAGGCCTCGGCAAAGATTGAGTTTTGAGTCTTAATTATTAATGGATTCGGAGTCTGATTTTTCTATCAATGGCACTTTTCAGGGCCAAATTTTCAAATTCAGAAGAGCGTACTAGAATTGTAGCATCACTTCTAATACAAAGCCGAACCATCAACCTAAATAAAAATGTAAAATACTGCTATTTACGCCTAACGTTAAATATCCGCAAAAGACGGACATCTGTACTCATATTCCAATCATTTTTGAAGTACCCAACGAGTTTTACGTTTACGTTAAGAAAAATTTTTTCAAACCAATAAATATTGAAGTGTCATTTTTCTCTTTACATTATAAAGATTATCAGTTATTCATATGGGTAGTTTTATATAATATACCAGGAAATAGCTGTGAAAATATTCAAATCGCATTCATTAATTAGTTGGGACTCTATTTCAGCCAAAATATAAGCAAGCAACACGAAATCTTAAAACAGAAAGCCCAAAAAGCTAAGTCTGCGCGCAAGCGCAATTGAAATGGCAAATTTGTGATAACCGGGATTTAACGTCTAGTGTTTTACAGACGTCTGCAACGCAGATTCAAATCTCATAAATAGCCTGCAAAATAATCAAACATTAATCGTGATTAATCGTGAAATCAAAATCAGCAATGAGAAATATATAAAATAAAAAATTTCAAAATTTTTGACGAGCATCGCAGCGTCATGCCGTTTTGCGGTACAAATTAGGGTTTACAATCCCGCAATCCCGATCCTAAATCCCGCATGCGCTCAAAAAACGACGAAAAAATTTCGCAAGCATAATCTGAATTTTGAATCACCTTCCTTGTATGTCTGCAAGAAGAGCAAACAAGAAAAACTTTGTGTCTCATATGATGAACGATGGATTTACCACTTAAGAACCGAATAAAAATACAGTAGGGGAATGTGGGGCAAAGTGAAATGGTGAAATATTTACACCGCTTTTAGCACCACTTAACATGAATTATTTTAACTATGTAGTAACATAGGTTAGACTATTTATTCCAGTCAAGAAAACATTATCCTGAAAATCAAAACATATGATAATACAAGCAATTTTCAAAAATTGATATTCGTGTTGTAATATTTTGTTGTAAGTGAAATATTATTTTGATATTATCAAATGATTAATTTCTTGTTATTAACATTTTAAATACTAATTGGGACTTTCTAATATTCGGCGCAGTATTTATTTAGTTATTATTTAGCGTATTTGTGTTTTTAATATTTTTCACAGTTAGTCAAGTGCATGCGGGACAAAGTGAATTTAGTTCACTCATTCAATCATTTACTAAATCACTTACTTATTCATTTATTAACTAATTCATCTACATTCCTTCATTAAATATTTCTCTTATTTTATTTCATTCACTCACTTATTTTCTCATCCATTCCCTATTTTAGTCATTCATTCATTTATTTTTCTTCGTGTAAAATTAATTAACTTTTTTTAGTTTATTATTTCATTATCTTTCCATTTATTTAATTACACTTTTATTTCCTGATTAATTTGTTCAAAAATATTTTTCACAATCGAATAAAAGCTATTTCATTCAAAAAATATTTCATTTTTCACTTTGCCCCATGAAAGAAAAAAACGAGCTGATTTGTGCATCACATGACTTCCTTTTACTCCAATTTAATGTCATTTTCCCATTATTGGCAACTTTAATGTGATTCAATAGTTTACTCTCTAAATATCACCAACAGTGGCCAAATCGATACCAGATTTAAAAAAAAAAAATCGCCAAATTTATCACCAAGTTGGCGACAAAACTTGGCGACCAAAAGATTGGCGATATACTGCCAAGTGTCCGCCAAATTATAACACCACTTGAGTTTACATCGAAATTAACAATGATTTCCCTCCAAAAAGGGGCAAAAGACCCCCTTAGAAACACCCGAATGCAACCAAAAGAGAAGGTGCACAACTAGACCCCACTAGGAGCTCACATACCAAATTTAAACTTTCTAGGGCATATGGTTTTTAAGTTATGCGAGACACATACACACATACGCACATACAAACGTCACGAGAAAACTCGTTGTAATTAACTCGGGGATAGTCAAAATGGATATTTCGGGTATCTGTACTTTCCTAGGCATATATCCACGTGTGGTCGAGTCGAAAAAAAAAACCCAGCATTCATTCAGGGGTGAGCAAAATGGAAATTAAGGCCGATTTTTGAGTGAAATTTTTTTCGCGAATACAATACTTCCTTTTTTGTAAAAGGAAGTGAAAAGTGAAATTTTTCCTTTTTATTTTGCGGTTGGAACAATTTTACTGCCAAAAATAAAAAATAATGCTTCAATGCAAGTTTTGTGATAAAATAGAATGTTCTTTTTTTATGTACTGCAATTTTCAAAACAAATTTCCAATTTGTTCATTTTCAAAAAGCTCAGTCATCTTAATCATTACACTTTGCCCCACATTCCCCTACATTTTTCTGAAATTTTAATTGGCGCTCTCATTCTATGTTTCAGTTTTCATGCCATTCAGTAATTAATAAAACGCTCAAAAGTTATAATCATTTTCGTAAACCATCACCAAAATTTAAAATCCTGAAAATTTGAAGTTCCTGAAAAATAGGGAAAGTGTGTTACAGATTGCAAAACCTGCTGGAGTAGCCTGAGGAGAACTTCTGTAAGATTAAGGATTACATTAAAAACCGTTAAGTGCTCAATATATTTCTCCTAAGAAGAAAGCAATGAAAAACCCCTGCCATCTTTTCTTTTTTATCTTTATCTTTCTTTACTAATAACTAGTGGTACCCGCACGGCTTTGCCCGTAATAGAAATATTAAAAGGTCTTTTGGTTCGCCTGTATATTTACAAATAATGTATGGTGAATTTTCTCGCCAATTGGCTTGTACCCACGTTCCGGTTCCACGTTATGATAATTTCGTATCTCGCCAATTGGCTTGTGCCTATGTTACGGTTCCACGTTATGATAATTTCGTAATTTACTCGTCCATCTTATGATAGTTTTGTTCTTAAAATTGGAATAGAAAAATAATCACATCGAATTTTCGAAAAATCGCTTCGAGGTGCACACCTTCATGCTACAAACTAACTTTGTGCCAAATTTCATGAAAATCTGCCGAACGGTCTAGGCGCTATGCGCGTCACAGAGATCCAAACATTTAGACATCCTACAGACATCCTCCGGACAGAAGAGACTTTCAACTTGATTATTAGTAAAGATAAAGATAAAGCTGAAAGTCTCTCTGTCCGGAGGATGTCTGTAGGATGTCTAAATGTTTGGATCTCTGTGACGCGCATAGCGCCTAGACCGTTCGGCAGATTTTCATGAAATTTGGCACAAAGTTAGTTTGTAGCATGAAGGTGTGCACCTCGAAGCGATTTTTCGAAAATTCGATGTGATTATTTTTCTATTCCAATTTTAAGAACAAAACTATCATAAGATGGACGAGTAAATTACGAAATTATCATAACGTGGAACCGTAACATAGGCACAAGCCAATTGGCGAGATACGAAATTATCATAACGTGGAACCGGAACGTGGGTACAAGCCAATTGGCGAGAAAATTCACCATACATTATTTGTAAATATACAGGCGAACCAAAAGACCTTTTAATATTTCGATTACAGGCAAAGCCGTGCGGGTACCACTAGTTACTAATAATACAGCAGAAAGTCTGGATGTCTGTGACGCGCATAGCGCCTAGACCGTTCCTCCGATTTTCATGAAATTTGGCACAGAATTAGTTTGTAGCATGGGGGTGTGCACCTCGAAGCGATTTTCCGAAAATTTGATTTTGTTCTTTTTCTATTCCAATTTTAAGAAAATTTTACCGAGCAAATTATCATAACGTGGACGAGCAAATTACCATAATGTGGAACATGGGCGAGCAACTATACTTAGCAAATTAGCGAGAATTTCATCATCCATTATATGTAAATAAACAGGCTAACCAAATGGCGTATAATTTTCTGCTACGGGCAAAGCCGTGCGGGAACCGCTGTTCATTAATATATTCGGCACGACCCTATTAGAAGAGGCGACAGAAACTTGGATGATACACAGGATGACAGTGCTGTAAGTTGAGCTGCTCAAGTTTTTGAATGTCTCTTTAAAGTGAGAAGTAAAAATCGCGAAGTTAACCAAAAAAAAAAAATTCTGAGACTGATGCGACTATGCTCCTTACAATTCCGAAACCCCGCGGGACTAAAAATTGGCGCGGGATTGAAAACCCTAGACTTTAGCAATTTACTGAACGAAATTCTATAAAAACTAAGAAAACAAGAGCAGATGACTTTTTCTTAACAGTTAAAATATTTTTATTTTAATCCTTTTCAATAAAAGGGAGTAAAAGATGTAACCAAGGTAACATACAAATTTAATTTCCGCTTCGAAAATAATTTTCATTCATCTCTAATTTTTGTTTTTATTCTCGAGCTTAATCATTTAGAATCGTTTGACTTGCATAGACCTTGAGGTATGCATTGGATGTTGGTTTTCTCTAAACGATTCCTACAGCTCTCCTAATCCTCGTAGAAACTTCAAACTTCAACTTCAGCAGAAAATTCCAAGCTTTCGATCGACTTACTGACTTAAAACATAAAAACGTGAATGACATATTTCTCCCCCATATTATCAAATGTATGTGAAAAATGGGCTTAAAACTAGAATAAAAAAGAACAAAATCGAATTTTTGAAAAATCGCTTCGAGGTGTAAGATGATTAAGATAAAAATTCCCAGCCATTAACGATAAAGTATGATCAAAAGCTTTTTTAATTTTTTTTTTAATTTGTTGACGGTATCCTAAATGCAAAGGTGATTTATTTTTCATTGTAAAATGACAGCTGGTTCATACCATTTTTTGAAAAAAGTTAGAAAACAATTGGTCTCTTATTTTTTTAGAAACCCGTATAAATATGAACTTTTGAATGTGTCCAAATACTATAGTGTACAGTAGCGAATTTTAGGGGGGGGGGGGAGGCAGGGGGACCGTGCCCCCCCCCAAAAAGATTGAATTAATTTCACTATTTTATTTATTACTTTTTAATTGACTTTTCTTTTGCATTTTTTACGTAGTTTTTTAAAAGGAACACAAAACACACAGTATATTTTAAATAAAAGCATTTTTGTTTGCTAAAGAATTATTACTGGAATCAGAGGCCCACAGTTGCAGAATACATTTAACTCACTGCGAATTCAAGGGACCGTATTATCGCGATTCGTCCACTAATTCTTCTTTGATGGAATCAATAGTTTTTTTTTTTTTTTTTATGTGTAGGCGCACCTAAATGAGTCATTTTGATCCAGGTACCTATTTGCAAAATAATAGATTTCTTTTTCAGCTTATAAAAAATGCAAAATGAAAAAAATCATATGGTAGTTTCTTGAAAAAAAACCATGATTTTTAATGGAAACGGCATGTAGTATCAATATGTTATCTCAACTGTATCATGGTTTTATAAACAAATCAGCACCTGTTTTGAAATTCACACAGAAATTGTTTCTGAATTCTTCAGTAAAACTAATGTGTTATGAAGTTATGATTTTCTTTTTAAATTAATTAAAAAAACTCAAGTGAGGTATGGGTTTATTTAATAACCTTGCCCTCGTGTTATAATCATCATGACAATGTTCCTCAGTAAAGCCAATCATTGTCTAGCATCTCGGTGACACTATATTGAGTTTAGTATTTAAATGACTTAACACGTTTAAGATGTTTTCCGTCCACATTAAAAGTATATGAGTGCATAATATTCATGTACTTAGAAGTAGATTCATTGACCTTAAGAAATCCTTAAAAAAAAAAAAATAATAATAATAATAAAAAACAAGCATATTTAAAAATAAAGTCATTAAAACCTTGTTATGAAGCATCGGAGGCTTCGGGGGGGGGGGGGAGGCGATTCAATTTCCCGCGCCCCCTCCAAAAGATTTTTTTGTATCGTCCCTGATAGTGTATTTCCCTTTGAAATCCAACAACCATAATGGGGTCGTTTCCGAAGTAGTAAAAGTATTTTTTTTCTGAAAGAGAATGTTTTAAAACATGGGATCTGACCATTTTTAAATAATTTGTTTAAGTTGAATATTTTTAAAAAATTACTTAAATCGGTGCGCTTTCATTGTTTATGTTTCAGCCCGATGAGACCACAAATGAGGAAATGCCATTTAGTGTTGCCATTCACAGATCAAAATATTTAATTCGCATCTTTACTCTCACGTGTATTGGCAACGATAGGGTTGATAGCAAGCGTGGAGCGCAATTTTAATTCGCTTGTTGATTATCATAACGTGGAACTGCGGTAGAAAGATGGGCCAAAATGCATCATTTGTGACGTCATCAAGACCACGCCTTGTTTGAAAAATCGGAAATTTAAAAAATTAATTAAAAAACAACTGTTGGGAAAATAAAAATATTTTCTGGGACTATGCTTTTTTTTTTTCTTCTTATTCTATCAATTTCAGTGACTAAAAGTAGACTGAAGGAAACAACCCCATTGCTTCCAAACGCAATGAGTTCTTTCAAAATGGCGAACACAATCCAACATGTGTGGCCATACTCACTTGCTCCCAAACAGACAGCGTGCTATCCGACTAGCGTCGCGAGATTCGATTCCAAAAATAGAACGTTTCCCCACGCGCTGACGAAGAATAAATGAGGAGATAAAGGGGTGGATGTCGCACATGCCAGCAGAATTCGCCTCGAGATAACGCGACCGCGTATCAACAGTGGGAAAAGTCATCTTTCGACTTGTTGACGAATATTTATAGGAATGTACGCGTTGAGTTTCGAAAACTGAGGAATAGAAATCGAAATCCACGTGATATTTGGGAAATTCCACGGCAACGGATGTATCAATCGCTGCAAAAAAAAAAAAAAAAAAACACCCTAGAAATACCCCAAATATATGTCATACAATTCTTCAAAGGCGCCCATATAGGGGGGCAAGGGGGGGCTCGAGCCCCCCCCCCTTTGAAATTAGAACTTCCTTGCTTTTAGTACTTTTTTCTTTGCAAAAATGAAAAAACATTTGTTCTCCAGCCGTTAATGAATAAGTAATTAACAATGTCAAATTTTAATGACTCTAATCGGTCCTGAAATCTGTTTCCATGGGGAAAATATCCTGCTAAACCATGTTTAAAATATCTGAGCCCCCCCCCCCCTTACAATTTCTGCATATGGGCGCCCATGATTCTTGTTTCATTGCATGAGCTACGTGCTACATGTAGAATATGTACTCTACTGGTATGAAATGCAATTAAATGCTGAAGATTTCTAAAAACAATAGTTAAATAATTTATTTTGATTAGTAAAAGTAGGCTTGCCAGATTTCTGAAATGTTCAACCGGGACACTGGAATGCCCCCCCCCCCCCGAGGCATTACTAGTATTCAAATGGGTACACATCCGTGGTAGATTTTTAGAGCGTTTTATTGGGGTTTATTCTCAACTAGTGGTACCCGCACGGCTTTGCCCGTAATAGAAAATTAAAAGGTCTTTTGGTTCGCCTGTACATTTACAAATAATGTATGGTGAATTTCTTCGCCAATTGGCTTGTGCCCATGTTACGGTTCCACGTTATGATAATTTCGTAATTTACTCGTCCATCTTATGGTAATTTTGTTCTTAGAATTGGAATAGAAAAAGAACCACATCGAATTTTCTAAAAATCGCTCCGAGGTGCACACCCCCATGTTACAAACTTTGTGCCAAATTTCATGAAAATCGGCCGAGCGGTCTAGGCGCTATGCGCGTCACAGAGATTCGGACAGAGATCCTGACAGACAGAGAGACTTTCAGCTTTATTATTAGTAAAGAAGATAAAGAAAGGTAAAGATAAAGAAGATAAAGATGTTGTGAATAAATGGTTACTAATTATGAACCATAAACAGGGGTAATAAAAAATGACATAAGCAGATAAAATTTTAACATTTCAGTTCCGAGATGTAAATATTTACAATTTATTTTATCTATAAAAAACGCTTTGAATGAGGAATAAAAAATTGAACAATATTTAGATATACTTTTTATATTATAGGACTTTTTTAGACAGTCGTTTTTGGTTTTAATCTTGTTTTAAAAATCGTCACAAGCTAATTCGGTATTAATTTTACAAGTCAATGTTATAAATGATAAAGTAGTTATCCTAAATAATGCTTCATAATTAGGGATTGCAATACTGGACCAAAAATTCAATACCGTATTCGGTATTTTTAAAACGTGATACCGGAATACCGGTATTAATACCGGTATTTGAAATTTCTCAGAAATTGCTTGAATATTGTTACATATAAAACATATTGTTTCGTTGCCACATTTCATAATTTTGTAAAAAAAAATTGTATTAGTATGAAAACTTATTGTGAACAAATATAAAACAAAGAAACAAATGTCATAATAAAAAAAAACAATATACTAGTAAAAAACATAATGCATCTATTGAATTGTCTCTAAGCCTGGAACTCATTTTAGTACTCAACTTATTACATTTGAAACTATTCTTTCTGAATTCACGCAGGTCAGTGGTACTGTTAACAATGCGTGATACACCTCCTCTAATTTAACTGCCCTGTTTGTCTTTTATCTTCAAAAAAAGTCGGTCTGTTGCATGTCATTTTTGGATAAGCCCTTTTGTATGTGTGTGTTTCTTTCGTATTGTGTGTATTTCTATTATTTTTTTAATTTAAAGCTAGTTGAAAGTTCTTTCCTGAGAGACGATACTTTTCCATTATTAACATAATTTTCTCTGGAACAGGAGGGGTTTGTATTTACTTTTTATCAGCCCTTTGGTTTGAAATATACGATAAACTTGACTAAATTTGATCTTGTTGGTTTCTCTTATTCGTTTTAGCTTTCCTTTCAAAATTCTTTGCAATTATAATTATGTAAATATCTGAAAATATCTTTCGATTCATAGAACATATTTATGCCTTTCCTCTATGCAAATTTTCAAGGCAATATATAATTTCTAAATATTATCTTGCCAAATATGAAGCCAAATAGCGAGGCAGCACAACAAACCAATACTGGTGCCAACAAATTACCATTTGTAATGCTAGAAACAGTTTTTGTCAAAATTCAGTACAGTTGAGGCAAATATAAAAGAAGAAAAAAAATCATAAAGCATTCCTGCAATTGATGGTTTGAATAAATTGTTTAGCGGACAAATGGGGGGGGGTGGACATTCAAAATTACACTCGAAATTAACTTTCCCAAAAGGGAAAATGAGTGATCAGGAAAATGGATAAAACAAATACACGGTGCTCAAAATACTTCTGTTTATTGATTTCTATTCCTACTTTTGAAGCTAAATTTTTACATCAATAGATTGATTTTGGTTCTGTATCATGGGAAAATAAATGTACATTTAAAATATAAATGGATATTTAATAAGTTAAATTATATAAAATTCTTGAATTAAAACTATTTATTATTTTCAGCTAAAACCGAAAATACCGATACTTTCCCAGGTATAATTATGTAACCTGGGAAACATAATTATACCTTCTATAATTATGTTGTCGTAAATCAGTGTTGATTTACGACAGGGCATTCGGGGCCCGGGGCACCAAAGGAAAGAGGGCACCAAATTTCTGTCATCAATTTTTTTTTTAGGGAACAGTGTTCGGGGCTTCTAACTAAAGGGAACAAAAAAATTTTGTCATTTGACATTTTTTTAAATTAAACTAACTGCGTTGCCCGGCTTTGCCCGGTCTATTTTGAAAACAAAAATTGTGTTAAGTGACGTATATTCAACAATCAGGCATAAATAAAAGAAAAAAAAAAACATCATGCGAAATTTCCCTTCCTAACAATGACGACAGATATTAAAATACTTTTAAGAAATTAAAATAAAAAGAGAAAGATAGATTTAAAAGGCGTAACCATGGAAACACGAAATAAAATAAGTTTTAGAATTGAAAACGTGAAAGATGGAAATAATGGATTCAAAAAGCGTTACCGTGGAAACGCAAAATAAAATGGTTAAAAACTTGAATAGAGAACAGATTTTTGAACTTCATTTCATTCGCTTGTAACTTTTTTTCTAATGGAGATAGAGGGTTAAACTTCCGACCGTAGGTCGAGTTAGATCTGGAGTAAAAAAGGAAGCTCTTTTCAATGGTGTCAAAACGAAAACTGTAGGACAATTCCTTCACTTTTTATTGATGGATTTAATGAAGAAAGTATTGCCTAAATTTCAGCTAAGCCTATACAAATTCGAGCTAAAAACGTAAATAACTCCCGCCGCAATTAAATTAGAGCGTTGGAACAAATTGCGTAGAACGCGGAAAATTCTTCCCTTTCCAACGATATATAATATTACTAATTGCGAGTAATTTTTCACCCCCATATTCGGGAATTTATGTGAAAATTGGGCCTAAATTGGAATAAAAAAAGAACTATTCATCGAATTGTTTTCGAACTGGTCTGCAAACCTTCTCAGGACTTAAAGGAACAAATTGTGAAAATTTCAGCGAAATCGGCCGGGTAGTTCTCGAGTTTTGCGAGTTCAAACAAACAGACGCTTTTCGGAGACTTCATTTTATACTATGTAGAGATGAAAGCATATTAGCCAATTGCTGTGGAGGAATATCATTTTCGTTATTGAAGAGAATTAAGTGTCCTTTGCGTACTCTCATTTCTGATGGTAAGTTATCTTTATTAGCTTTATTATCAATAGAAAGAAGTTTGACCTAAAACTTGATTATGAGGACATTATAGATGAATTGACTACAAGAAAACAAAGGAGAAAATATATAAAGAATCATTGATGCGCAGAAAGCACATTATGATTTACCTTTACCATTTGTGTCATAGTTTTTCCATCTGCAACTGTAAAAAAAATTTTAACATGAAAACCATAAATTTATTTTAGATTTATATTAAATGATTTCTTTGCAAAACATCTTAATTATTAACTTTTTTCGTATGAAATCGGTATTTTAAAGTTTTCTTTCTATCAAAATAATATCCAACACTTACCATCATATTTTGTGTGTGGGGGGGGGGGGGGCACCATATTTGTCAGTGCCCGGGGCACAGAGGTGTGTAAATCGGTCCCTGTACTTTCCTCAGCAAATACCGGTATTAAGAAATTGCAAATATCGGTATCTCGAAATACCGGTATTCGGTATACCGGTATTGCAATTCCTATTCATAACTAATTATTTTTAGACCTTTTTGGTCATTTGTAATCAAATTTATCCTTTTTCGGGACATGAGGTAAACCGGCCGGGACACCGGAGTTTTGTTTGAAAACCGGGACGTCTGACAATCCTAAGTGAAAGAAGTACAGTCGGACCTCCATATATCGAAGTAGCAAATTGCCGGAAAAAAATTCGATATATAGATATTTCGATATATAGAAACAATCTGTTTTTATCATAAAAATCTCCTAAAACATTAAAATTAAAGTTAATTTTCGTGTATGAAACCCAATTTCTAATTTATACGAGCATCAGATTAAAAGTTAAGAATTAAAAAATTAATAGAAATTACACTTTTGCGTCTTCACACATCTTCATTTTTCGTCAATTCAACTTGATCCGCAACATTAGGGTATTTCGTTTTGACAATGTGATCGAGAGAAAAAGAAAAACCTGAATAATTTTTACTGAAGTTAAAAGACTAAAAATGACAATCAACAGACAAAAGGGATAACTTGAAACTAATTTTACGGTGTTACTGGTAATAAGATTCGAAATGAACTTGACGGAATTTAAGAGCTCCAGATGGAACAACGACCTATTTACACACCTCTCAGCCCCAGATTCCATATGAGTTTCATAGCAACCTTTAGTGAACATAATATTCTCCCTAACCTTCATTTTTCAGGAAACAAACATTCTACAGTGGAAAAAAAAAAACCTACGAATGTATCGAGAAAAATTTCGATATATAGAGATTTTTTCGATATATAGAAACAATTTTTCTATGTAATGAACATTGAAATTTGCTGAGATTTCGATATATAGAAAATTTCGATATGTGGAAGTTCGATGTATGGAGGTCCGACTGTATATCATAAGTACATGAAATACACCGCCAGCTCAGTCATTTCCAGCCGAGGACTGCAGTTTCGTGCTTATTAGCACTCATCAGCCCGGCATAGGAAAGTGACCGAGCTGGAGATGGAAAACCTCTTAAGGAAGCCAAGAGTGCCAAACAAACTGGTAGCTAGTATAAGAATTAGCGCAGACCAGACGAGTGACCGAAACAATGGTTCGGTTCAACTCGAATATTGAAGGCAAGGCATTGTATGGTATATTCAGTAGGTTACCGCCCATTAGCCAGGGGTAAAACAGAAATACATGAAATACACCGCCAGCTCAGTCATTTCCAGCAGAGGACTGCAGTTTCGGGCTTATTAGCACTCTCTGCGCTAATTCTATATTAGCTACCAGTTTATACATGAAATACACCGCCAGCTCAGTCAATTCCAGCCGAGGACAGCAGTTTCGTGCTTATTAGCACTCATCAGCCCGGCATAGGACTAACTGAGCTGGAGGTGGAAAACCTCTTAAGGAAGAAAGCTGGCGGTGTATTTCATGTATTTCTGCCTTAGCCCTGGCTATAGGGCGGTAACTTACTGAATAGCTACCAGTTTGTTTGGCACTCTTGGCTTCCTTAAGAGGTTTTCCATCTCCAGCTCGGTCACTTTCCTATGCCGGGCTGATGAGTGCCAATAAGCACGAAACTGCAGTCCTCGGTTTGAAATGACTGAGCTGGCGGTGTATTTCATGTATTTCTGCTTTAGCCCTGGCTATTGGGCGGTAATTTACTGAATGTATATTATAAGTATCAGGAGAACCGGCGAGTTATGTCGTGTTTTTCAACCAAATAAAGTTTTAAAAGTTTTTATTTTTGATCAACGATGTAATTACCCTCGTCCCGGTAAGCCTCCCTCCCACAAAAGTCTGAAATGACGACTAGTTTCGTTTTATTTAGCACTTTCAGCCAAGAACGGACGCAAGGGACCCTATATCAGTGTTGCCAGATGGTCAAATCCAGATTTCCCCAATTCCCTTCCAACTTTTCCCCAAAAAGCTATGTTTTCTATCAAAATTCCCCAAACTCAAAAATTAATTTTCTACTAATATTTTCATAAAATGAGTCGACTTCCTCTGATATTTTTGTCTCTTGAAAAAAATTTTTCTTCCCCAAATAGCTAAATTTTCTTATAAAATTCCCCAACTTTTTTTTTTCTTAGCATTTTCGCTTTTTTTTTTGGTCTTCCTTATCTTTATCCTTTTTTTTTTATTTTTACTAATAATAAAGCTGAAAGAAGTCTCTCTGTCCGGATCTATCTCTCTCTGTCAGGATCTCTGTGACGTGCATAGCACCTGGACCGTTCGACCGATTTTCATGAAATTCGTCAAAGAATTAGTTTGTAGCACGGGGGTGTGCCCCTTTAAGCGATTTTTCGATTCCAATTTTACGAACATTCTCCCGAGCAAAATTTTCATAAGATGGACGACTAAATTACCAAGTTATCATAATGCGGAACCGTGACGTGGGCAAACCAATTGAGGAGAAATTCATCATGCATTATTTGTAAATATACAGGGGAACCAAAATACCTTTGAATTTTCTACTACGGGCAAAGCCGTGCGGGTGCCACTAGTCATAAATACAAGCGCTGACCGAAAGATAAGAAATAACCAAATATTTTCTTTCTACTCGCATTTACTTATACTCTGCTTCTGTATGTACATTTAAACTATGATTTTTGTATATATTTATCTAAGAAAATTCTTCATCACACTTATTTTTGCCTGTTTCTTACTCACGCAGAACTATTAATGCGAATTTCGTAGCATAATATTCCACATAATGCGAAATGCGAATTCCATAAAGTTGAGCAAAGCTAAACCAACGCTGTTTGATACAATGTAACTACCAGATGTCAAGACGAGAATTTAAATACGAAAAAAATATTTTTTCCCCAGGTTTTCCCCAAGAAAAATTTTTTTCCCCAAGGAAAAAATTTTTCCCCAAAGAATTCCCCTAAAAACCCATTTCCCCAAAATTTACCCAAAGAGCACCAGATTTCCCCAAAATGGGAAATTTCCCCCAATCTGGCAACACTGCCCTATATCGGTGGTTTTCCCGGATTTAAGTCCTAAATCGCAAGTGTATGCCTTCTTTGAAGCAGTGAAAGAAAGAAATGGGATTTGAATCTCCCTTCTGGGATAATTTTCAGAATTGAAGTGTCTGAAAGGCTATTTCAGACGATCTCTGATGATATTAGGAGGAGTCTGGGGGCCTTCTCCTGCCCCAGGTATTTCGCAAAACGTAAGTCTTAAAGATGCCCGATTGTAGACATCTCAGGTAAAGTTTGAGAAGGAATGGGTTCAGTAACCTTCCACCTGTAACTTTTCGATACCGAAGTTCTAAAAAGCGCAATTTTAGACGACCTTCAGTCATGTTGAGGGAAGGGGGTTCAAAATATCCTCCCGGAATTATTGCGAAATTGAAGTTCTAAAGAGCAATTTTAGAATACCTCTATCAAAGGGAAAGGATAGGTTCGGGTACCTCCTCGGATAAACTTCTATATTTCAGTTGTTTTAGAATTTTGACAAAAATGATGTGGAAGCTCATCTCTCCCCCCCCCCCCCCAAACATGGGTAAATCAGATACGTAGTAAGAGGTAAGTTTAAAAAAAACAAAAAAAAAAACTGCCCTCAGTGTTGCCAGATTGGGGGAAATTTCCCCATTTTGGGGAAATCTGGTGCTCTCTGGGGAAACTTTGGGGAAATGAATTTTGAGGGGAATTCTTTGGGGAAAAATTTTTTTCTTGGGGAAAACCTGGGGGAAAAAAAAACTTCGGGGAAAAAAGAATTTTTTTCGCATTTAGATTCGCGTCAAGAAGTAGTAGTTACATTGTTTTGTATCAAACAGCGTTGGTTTAGCTTTGCTCAACTTTATGGAATTCGCATTTCGCATTATGTGGAATATTTTGCTACGGAATTCGCATTAATGTTCTGCGTGAGTAACTAGTTGATACGTGAAACAGGTAAAAAAAAAGTGTGTTGAAGAACGTTCTTGGATAAATATATACAACAATTATATTTTAAATATACATACAGAAGCAGAGTAGTAAATTCAAGTAGGGAAAAAAAAACATTTGGCTTTTTCTTATCTCTCGGTCAGGCGCTTGAATTTATGACTAGTGGCACCCGCACGGCTTTGCCCGTAGTAGAAAATTAAAAGGTCTTTTGGTTCCCTTGTATATTTACAAATAATGCATGATGAATTTCTCGCCAATTGGCTCCCACGTTACGGTTCCACGTCAGATCGTAATTTACTCGTCCATCTTATGATAATTTTGCTAGAGATCCTGACAGACAGAGTGATATCCAGACAGAGAGACTTTCAGCTTTATTATTAGTAAAAATAAAGAAAGATAAAGAAAAAAAAAGCGAAAATGGGAAGAAAAAAAAAAGTTGGGGAATTTTATAGGAAAATTTGGCTATTTGGGGAGAAAAAATTTTTTGAAGAGACAAATTTTTGAGGAAGTCGATTCATTTTATGAAAATATTAGTAGAAAAATAATTTTTGAATCTGGGGAATTTTGTTAGAAAACATCGCTTTTTGGGGAAAAGTTGGAAGGGAATTGGGGAAATCTGGATTTAACCCTCTGGCAACACTGACTGCCCTGCCCCCCCCCCCTTGAAAAATTTCTGGATCCGCTCTCGCTTACTAGCTATTTGCACATACCATTGATGAAAGCTGAAGCCTTGAAACAATTGTTCTTCTCATTCATCAATTTAATGGCTCACAGCTATATTTGTTTGCATAAAATTTTTACGTCACACAGGTCTAATGCAATGGCTAATTTGATTTGAAACCTGGAAAATAAACCTCGCTAATTGAGTCACCATGCTTTTAACGACACAAATTCTGCGCACGGATGGTCACAGCGGAGGTCGACTGCACTTTCTTAATGCAACGGCTTGATTACATAAAAGGCTCAGCAAACTTGAGCTTCCTTTCAGAATTTTCAGGGGGCCCAAAAATGTCTGAAAACACTTCATCTGACAAACCTGCGGCCTGTGAGAAGAAATAGAAAACACAAAGTGTCAAAGTTCTCAGATCAGGTATAATTATTGATAATGATTGGCTAAGCAGGGATGCCCGCCTGGGGGGGGGGGCGCATGGCGCAGACTGTGCATTGAAATGTTTAGGGGGAGGGGTGTTTTGAGGGGTATTTTTCTGATTGGGGGGGGGGCTCTTGCTTTTGGAGGGGTCTCTACGATATTGAGGGGGTGCGCCCTTGTCCTTGGGGAGGGGGTACCCCTGGGCTAAGTGTACTTTTTATGTGTGCATGGGCGCCGCGATAGGAGGTCACTGGGGCCTCTCAACATTTTTTCTTATTCAGCGAATTTTGATGATGATTCGGTGAATTTAGGGTGGAGATAATATTGAAACTTCGAAATTTCTTTTCTTTTTTAAAATTATTTTTTAATAATGCCTAATGTTTCTTCTCATTTGATGTTATGTATGTATGAAATGTGTGCGTGCAAAAATTTTATCATTCAGTTAAATTCTAAATTTCATTCAGCAAATTGCAAATTCACCTGCCCCCCCCCCCCCCCCCCAGGAGTGGACTGGGTCTCTACAGAGGGCACCAATCGTGAAAAAAAAAAAACAAGGTGCAAAAAAAAAAAAAAAGGTGCTCAGGCTTGAGGGCGAAATTTGAATAGGCGGCGGGAGGGCGCATCGGTCCGCCGAGCCAGTCCACCCCTCCCCCCCCCCCCCCCCCAAAAAAAATAAAAGTTTTAGATCGGAACATCCCTGCATGTGTCTATTGAAATCTGAGGTAACATTTTTCTTTTTAATCTGTTCATTTCTTTCATTCTTTGCAATAAACACATCGTTAGAAAATGTAATATTAAGCATACTGTTGCCAAAAATTCTAAAGCGTCCCGTTTTGAGGGGAAAAAAACTCTGGTCTGAGTGCGTAGAATGTTTCGAAAATTTCCCCTGAACAAAAAGTGGAGGACCCCGAATTGAGTCCCCTAGCTTCAGAAGTTAATCGAGTCATTTTTATTGCCACAAAAGGAATATTTGAAAGTCGACAAACATGAAATTCATAAAGTAAACCCTTTCATTCCAAACTCCACGTACTCCATCTTGTGCTCAATAATGATTCAGAAAGCAACAGGCTTCCGTTCCGTTCCCACTTTCCCCGTGATCCACTTTCAGGCTCGATCGGGTTAGGGTTGCTCCAAAAATAGAACTTTCGGTTTCTTTTATTTTTCTTTCCCTTTCCGATTTTCGTCGAATGAAGAGGAAGATGTTGGCAAAACACTCGAGAGGCTATCTAGCATATCTAAAAAGTGTTTGTGTGGTGAAAGTCACAGTTGATATATTTCGGTTTTAGTTTTAGTGGAAGAGGGTTCATTCTTCATGGATAAACAAGTTGTGTTTCAAAAGGCGCCAGGGGTGCCCATCCCCTCCAAGTTCAATGCCGCAAATCCCCTCTCCCCCCCCCCCAAAAAAATACGAACCCTTTTTTATTTCTTAGCTCTCGTTTTTTATTTTATTTATTATTTTTTTTAAATATTTTTGTAAAGTTATTTATTTTTAATTATTATAATTATTAGTACTTTATTAGAAAAGTTCTGTACTGCGCCAATGACATGCCACATGCGCACAAAATAAATAAATAAAAGAAATAAATTACAAACAGGACAAGATAAAATAAATAATATAAATTTAAAATAAAGCAAAAAATAAATTTAAATAAATAAAAATAAATTCAAATAAATAAATAGGAATAATTCCCCCCTCCCCAATTTGGATGGCACAATTTGCGCCATAATCCCCCCCCCCCCCCTGTGGGCACCCCTGAAAGAAGCATCATTTTGAGGCGATAATCTAATAGAACAATGGTGCCAACCTACTGCCTGCAGGGCAGATGTGGTCCGCGAAACCGACCCATTCCATGTGGCCCCGTTGTTATGTTTAATGTTACAAATCAAAAAATACAGGATCAGCATAAAAGAATATCTCGGTTTTAAAAATTTATATTTCATAAACTATTACACTTAGCACTATAAATGATACACAAAAATAAAAGATTAACTGCGAAAGTTTTTTTTTTTTTTTTTTTTTCACTCACAAATGATCAATGTGTGCGCCTTTCGTAACGCGACGCACATCTATAAAATACATTTTGGAGTGTTTTACTGTCAATTTTTCGCACTGCTACACACATGCGATTTTTCATTTCTTGCAATGTTGTAGGCAAAGAACAATGTTGTAGGCAAAGTGGTGTATAAACACAAGAGATGAGACGGGCTCGGGCTCTAGAACCGAAAATAGGTTTCGGACTCGAGCTCAAGCACAGATATTCAATCGCCAATTTCCATACAAATTCAAAGCAAATAAACATTTTCCTACTGTGGGAAAATGAAAGGAACATTTAAATCAGTTCAATCAATGTCACATATACCCCGCTCCCCCCTCCCCAAAAAAATTAATTAATTAACGCTTATTTATAGTGTTTTTTGCGATTACTATTGCAATATGTCATACAGTAATGCATTTGAAGTGGAGCATTTTAAGAAAATTTAGAAACTTCTGTTAATGAAGAACATTTTACGTAACATTTTTCATTAACAGAGAGATCATGTCAGACTGTAGAAGGCTCAGTTTTTGATACAAGAAAGTTTCCTTCGGGCTTGAGCGGGCTCAGATTTTGGTCCGAGACCATATCACTCGGGTTCGGGCGGGCTCGGTTACAAATTTTCGGGCTCGGGTGGGCCCGGGCTACCAAAAATAAGCCCGAACTCATCTCTAATAAACACTGCCTTGGACGAAATCTCATTTTAAAACAAATCACATGGGGTTGGGTTTGGGAATCTGGCTTGCCAACGCATAAAGGGTAAGTCATCATCACTCGCATAGCCAATCGAGTTTTGCGGAACATCAGTGGCGCAGCGAAATGGAAGAAGGGGTGATTTTACCCCCCTTCTTCCACTTTAGGTAAAAGCAACCCCGAAACGTCTTGATCTTAGATCAAGGCCTAAGGTCTTGATCTTATCACCATGACCCCCTCCCCCCAGGTGAGCACCTCTGCTTTCAATGCTTTAGTCGATATTTTAACCAGTGCTGTGGAGTTGGAGAAAAAATGACCGGCTCCGATTCCGAGAATTTTAGAGCCTCCGACTCCGACTCTTAACTCAAAATCAGCCCGATTCCGTAAGCAATGTCATAGTTGCGGACTTGAGGGAAAAGGACAAACTCCCAGGGGCGTAGCTAAGGGGGGGGGTTTTGGGGACAAAACCCCCCCCGAAAAGTTAGTCCCAAAAAAAAAGAGAAAAAGAAGAGAGAAGAGAAAGAAAAAAAAAGAAGAAAAGGAAAAAATTCCAAGCGATTATACATATATATATATATATATATATATAAAAGAAGTAACCCCCCCCCCCCCCCGAAAGTCGGGTCTAGCTACGCCACTGCAAACTCCGACTGTTGAAATTTTAAACCTTCGAGTCTCGACTCCGACTCCTTTACCCCAAAATCAGTCCGACTCCGAATCCGCAGCCCTGATTTTAACCTCATGTATGAGCTTTCAAAAAAATCGACAAGAGAGAGAGGGGGGGGGGACCGAAAGAAACACACTTTCATTCCAAAACTTTTTCGCCAAGTAAGCGATAAAAAGAAAGTCTTGGCATCCCAACCACCTGACTAATAACTTGACATCTCATTTTCGACCTTGGAATGCGTTATTATTTATCTTTCTTCCTGCTCTTTGCTAATCTTCCGGCAAATTTTCATCCCATTTGAAGCATGTTTCATGACAACCTTGCGAGTTGTGAAAATAATTCCCTTTTCATCCTTAATTTATTTTGCAACAGCAGTTTTCAGGAAAAAAATTTGGTAAGAGAAAGAAACTGAAATTGCTCGATCGATTTGATGTTGAGTTCATTACGACTCAGTGGCGAATCCAGAGGGGCGGCTATGAGGCTGCAGTCGCCCCCCAGACCAGAAATAAATTCCTATTTTCTTTAGTCTTTTTTAAAATGCCTATAAATTCTTAAATTATTTTCTCTTTTCTAGCTGTTATTAACCATTAGTTTACGATTTTTCATTCAGCTTTTCTTTTTCTATTTCGTTTACACCAACTGAAACTGCCATGCGCAGTTTTTTTGCATCCTTAACAAAAAATTAAAATCTTACCTTTACATTGCTTAGCAATAATGTCCAATATGCACGATCTTTTTTTTTTTTTTTTTTTTTGATATACACTGATAGTTAAGTTTTAAAATTTTACCTTTGAATACTAAATTTTGGATTGTTTCAATTGTTTCACGAGTGACCCAGAAACATACCCCTTAGATAAAACAAACGATGAAAATATAGTTTTTAAAAAACGCGTTAGTTTATATTAATGAATTTTGGTGATATCTAGGATTTTACAATTTAATGACTTCAGCCGCCCTCAGAACAAAATCTTGGATTCGCCACTGCTACGACTTCTACTTCAACTTCAAAAACTCGATTTGATGTTGAGTTCATTACGACTTCTACTTCAACTTCAAAAACTATTTCCTTCTTTTTTTTTTTTTGAAATCCTTTCTTAGCTTTATAATTTTACACCAAAAACTTGAATGATTTTCAGGAAAAACTAATATCAAACTAAAAATTGAAGAAAAAACCCGACTCAAGCAAATCATAGCTAAGAACAGAGGAGCTCAGCCTCTTTTACCTGAGAGAGTCAATATTGCAGGGTTGTGGGGCGGGAAGGGGAGGGGGTAGATCCATTCACCAAGTTTTGCCGAATGATCCAAATTTTACCCAGCAGAACTTCAAATTTTGCCGAATCGTCAGACAAAATTGCCAAACAAGGAAATTTTTGGGAGGTCACCAGTGATCTCCCGTCTCCCATCGGAGTGCACCTGACGGCACCAGGGCCCGATTAAGATGTTTAGAGGATCTTTGACCAAACACTTGTTTGGGTCCCTTCTACCCTTCTGTAATCAAACCTTGCAATTTCAGCCATTGGGGGGCTCCTAAAAGAAAAATGCAATTCTGCCAAAAATTTCATTCATATTTCAAATCAGCACCAAGTGTAATTTTTAAATGTAGCTTTGCTTCCGTGCATCAATTCTTCGCTTTTCAGTGTGCATTTCTGTATTTATCTGTCATAAACTATATTTAAAAAAAAAAACATTTAAAAGATACATACAGATATATACTGCAGATGCCTAACATTGGTAAATGTGCCGTTGTAAAGAAAAATAAATGGTTACCTCAAGTACGATCTAGCTTAGGTAACATTCATTCGTTTGACCATATTTCTTCTTAAGATGGAAAGATTTAATTACAATGGGGTTGTTTCCTTCAGTCAAGAGTACTACTTTTAGTCAGTGAAATTGATAAAATAAGCAAAAAAAAAATGTATGTAGGCGTGTGTGTTTGTGTGTGGGAGGTACGTGTGTTTGTGTGGGAGGTACGTGTGTTTGTGTGTGGGAGGTACGTGTGTTTGTGCGCAGGGGTAAGTGTATGAGTGTGTAGGCATGTGTATTTGTGTCTGTGTGCTGGCATAAGTGTGTGGGTAGTTGTGTGTATGAATGTGTGTGGGGGGTATGCGTATGTGTGTGTAGGCATATGTGTTTGTGTCTGTGTGCAGGCATGAATGTGTGGGTAGTTGTGTGTATGTGTGTGTCTGTATGTATGCGTGTGTGTGTGTATGTGTGTGTCTGTATGTATGCGTGTATGTGTATGTGTATAGGTGTATGTGTGTAGGTGTATGTGTATGTGTGTAGGTGTATGTATGCGTGTGTGTGTAGGACATGGATGCAACCTGGAGACGGCTTTCGCTATAGGAGCAGCATCGTGAGGAGCCGCACAGTGAGGCATAGTGAGCAAAAATCCACCGAACTCGCGGGTTTTGAGCTAGAATCTTCTATTATGGCTCAAAATGCAGCAAAAGTCTTCGACTATTTCGTAGTGGTGCTACAATTTTGAATTTCTTAACCCCCTAAGCCCCGCAGAGCTCAGAATGGACCCAAATCGCAATTTTGAAAACTAAAAAGTATGACCATATTTTTTCCCTGACACACGGCTCAATGTTTATTACAAATCGAGGAATTGGATGATAAAACACAACTTTTGATCGCTGCCGCGTGTTTAGAAATGCTTTTTTTCCACCGTATAAGTCATTAAAAACATGATTTCTCAGGTTTTTCCGTTAAAAAAATCGGTTTTAACGGTCTTCACACATCTCTCGCGCAAGAACAACTATATATTTTAATTCTAAACTACTACTTTACAATCGTTTTTCAAAGTTCAAAAGGTAAAATCCTCCCTACGACACCGAAAAATCGCTCAAAGTCCGAATTTCAGCTCGAGATCCTACCATTGTCAATGTGCAATAGTGGCAAACAGTTTATTTTGTATGTATACATTTATATGTATACATTTCGAGCATAAATCGTCTGCGTTCAACTAAAGATCTTTACATTTAGAATTTTGAAATACTTTAATGTTTTTTAGAACATTTAATGTATTAAAGTAACAGTTGAGCAAATGTGTAGACGCAAAATTAGAATGTTTGTCTGTTTCCTTGGAATAATCGAATTGTAACAGGTATTTTCACTCTTTTACGTAAGTGTTTTTGTTGAAATTCTAACTTAAAATGTAAAAGCACATGTTAAAATTTTTATGTTTTAAACTAAACAATTAATGCTCAGATGAACCTTTTTAGCCTCAGTGTTGTTCCTAACAACATCATTTATAGATTATAACACAGCTAAATTTTAGGTAAGACTGAAAGGATAAATGAAATTATGATAATTACTTCACTTTATTTAATTTAAAAAACGAATATTTACAAACTTATGTCCATTAGCTTTCACTTTAGAAGTATGAAAAACAGTCAAGACATGTTATTTTAACTTTATTATAAAGTTTGATTGAATTTATATTCAAGTTTTGTTGTTTTGTTGGTCTAACACGCAGATACTAATTTTAAAAAATGTAATTTACATAATTTGTTTAAATAATTATTTATGTAACAGAGGTCAAAGTTTTCCATTTTGTATACTTATGTAAAAGAGTAAACATACCTGTTACATTTCTAATATTACGATTAATCCAAGGAAACAGACAAACATACCAATTTTGCGTTCACACATTTGCTCAACTGTTACTTTAATACATTAAATTTTCGAGATACACACATGTTAAAATTAATAGACGGGTCTCAGTTCAAAAAAATTGGTACGAAGCGAACCAAATCAATCAAATAAAGTCAATCGAAGCCAGACAAAACCTCCATGTGCGGCGTCACCTTGGCGTGGGGTTTTTCATTTTGGTTCCTAAAAATTTGGTTGCGCCCCTGGTCGGCAATGAACAGGCAAGACGAGAGGCCATGTCAGCCTTGTCGGAAACTAGGGCACTAGGGGCCCGGGCCTTGGGGGGGGGGGGCGTCGACACTGACGCAAAAAAAGAAAGAATGAATGAAAAGAAAAGGGAGAAAGAAGAAAGAAAGAAAAGAAAGAATGAAAGGAAAAAGAAGAAAGAAAAAAGAAGGAAAAAAAAGAAAGGAAGAAAGAAAAGGGGGGGGGGGAGGGTGACTCCGAATAAGCGGAAACGTAAAGATTAAGTAAAATTTACTCTTATGGTATTTACTATTGTGGTACTTTTATACAGTTAATTGTTTTCTAGTAAGCAGTTTTGATTTTTTCCCTTTTTTTTTCTTCTTCTTTTCCTTCCTTTCTTTTTCTTTTCTTCTTTTTTCTCTTTTTTTCGGGGCGGGAAGCCTAGGGACAGAACTGACCAGGGGCCCGCCTTGCCTCTCTGCGGCCCTGACTATGAACCTATTAGAAATTATCTGCAGAGAGTTCTTTGCAGGCAATCAATGGGAGTACTACTCACGCAAGCGGATGCTTTTGTTTTGCCAGCGAGAGCACACATCCTTATCGTCGTGTTACCACCAGTGCTCTTCAGCAGCATCGCTCCAGATAAGGAAGAAAACTGGGAAGATAGATAATAATTGGGAAAGAGAACGCCTTTTGTGCAAAGGGCACGGCTGCCCCACAGACAATGTTATCCTCTGTGGAAATGCTAGGATGCGTCATTAGACAAGCGAATGCGGTTTTCCGAACTGGCTGGAAATCTTATTTTCGTAATGGTTGGATTTAGAGGTGCGACATCGATGGCAAAACATCGATATTTCAAAACATCGATGTTAGAAATTAAAACATCGATGGTGTTGATACATCGACCAAAAAACATCGATGTTTTAAAACATTGATCTTTTTATCAATGTATAACATGCATTTTTGAATATACTACACTAATTTAAGAACCTCAAATCATGAATATAATTTAATAAGAATAATTTCGCAACATCTTGGTATTATAGTAAGACAAAAATTGATAATATATATAAGACAAGCACCGATTAATACAAACTACTTATAGTAATAAGGAAATATTTTCAAAGTGAATGAAACTAAAAGTAAATTTACATCAAAAAAGAATCTAAGAAAAAATGTATCATAGTACTTACCGTCAGTCAGAAAAAGTTGTGCTAATTATTTTAAAAATACAAAATTAATTCTAACAATTATTTTTAAAAACAAGAAATATGTGTTGTTTGTTCGTTAATAATTAAGCACAAATTGTAAGTAATAGAGGGACGACTTGTTGGGAGAAATCGATAAGTAACTCCGAATATTGGTGTTGACACTTTGGAAAAAAAGAAGTTTGTTTACATTGTCCCCCAGAAGCCCATTTCTGTAGTCGCAGACTATCCCACCAGTCAGAGAAACATCTCTTTCCGACGTAACAGAAGTTGCCATCACTATTAAATACTTTAAAGCAAGTTTTACAGCTCTGAATTTTTAAAGTTATAATTTAGACCGTAGTAACGCATAGGACTTTCCTTTAGTTTAAAAACTGCAGCCTTGAAATAAACTGCAAGTTCTGGCACCAGACTACCATTGTCAAGTTCTTCCAATAGTTTTGACCTCTTCCTCACTCTCTAGTTAATCTTCTACTATCTTGTAGTGATCTTCCCAAAAAATCATCCTCTACACAGAAAAATTGATCTCATAAAATGGGTGCAAAAAAAAAAATCATTTTTTTTGGCAACTCCATAAGTAAACTTAGTTACCTAGCGAGAAAATTGGAGCAAATTTTATGATAATTTTCAATTAAAATGAAAAAACATCAACATCGAAAAAACATCGATGGTCCAAAAACATTGAAAGTAAAACATCGATGTTTCCAAAACATCGACTTCGATTTTGCACCCCTAGTTGGATTTCAAATCATGAGAATATTTGTTGCTCATCGGCCTTTGACATGGTCGTCTATATGTAAAATTTTAAAAGGGGCTCAGATACTTTCTCCATGGTTTAGCAGGATATTTTCAACTTAGAAACCAATTTCAGCACAGATTAGGGATATTAGAATTTGACATTTTCAATAACTTATTCATTAACTAGAAAGTCACCCGTCAAGGTATGACGGGTGAAAATTGCTTCAACATTTTAAAGAAGCCGTTGCCTGTTTGGTGATATTTTGATAGTTGAAATTATAACCCTAACTCCAGTGGCTGAACCCTCAACTCCAGTAGGTAGCGTTCATTGTTGACCACTTTTTCGTTTCTTCATTCCCCTGAAATGACACAGTCTTACCAGTAAAACAATTAAGTGACTGGATCGAGTTCAGCCTTGTCACAATAAAGCCTTTCCCTGCATGTTAAACATTACCAACACAGATTAACAAATTATCGTGTCGTGGCACGAGTTTCATTGTTGAAACAAGCGGGTTACTCGATCATCGGCTATTATTTATGTGAGGATATCCCGCTTTGAAGAAAAATAAATGATTACCTCAAGTACGATCTAGTTGAGGTAACATTCCTTCGTTTGACCACATTTTCTTCTTTAGATGGAAATATTTAATTACAATTACGTTTAACATGTGTAATTTTGCAATGCTTTATTTATTTATTTATCTTAATATATAAAAATCTTCTGTGCGGACGTTTGTCACCATAAGGCTTTTAAACGGCTGGACCGATATTGATCAAATTTTTTGTATATAATTAAGTTGTGGCAAGCATGGTTTCGAAGCGCGATGGATCGAATCGGAAACGTTTTTGTTAATTAATTAATTAATTTAAACATTGGATGATTATATCTCCCAAATGACTAATATTTATTTTAACCTATTGTTGAGCGGGAACTGAAATAAATATTTAACCCGTTGCCAAAGGACAATAAGAAAGCCAGTTCTGCTTTTTGTAATGAAATTTCCTACTGTGATATGTCGATTGAGAATAGATAAAACGTAGAGAGAGAGTGAGTGAAGCCTTCATTTCTCTTGAAAGCAACGATTTTAGGTCCCGAGATATATTTTAATGTAAAGGTTCATGTAAAACGTGTTTTCTGCCGTCGTAGTTGAACTATGTGACCAGATCGGTGCTTTAGGTTTTCCTAACCAAATGATCAGAAAGTACCGTACCTAGCAACATTTGTTTCTCGGCTCAAATCCATCTGAATTTTTGCACCAATGTCAAGAATACTTTAAGGATTATCAAACTAATCCGTACGTTATTAAAGGAAAAGGTGATGGAATTTAAAGACGAAACAAATTTTATTCTCGTCCAGATAAATTACAACAGGGTAGTTCTGTACACAAAAGATCAGTGCAGTGGAAGATCTTTATCTTTGGTGGAAAGAACAAGTTAGGCAATATATGAAATTTTAAAAGTTTTCGTTCAAAAGATCGGACTACTAATCCGTCGGAGTTGGCATAGCTCACTGGTCGGCTGGATTACAGTAACGTGGTGACTTGGCGACTTTGGTTATAAACAAAAGAGTTGCGTGATCATTTCTTTACATTTTAAAGCTACTGTTAATGTGATTTATTGCTTTTTTGTTTATTTGGCGAAATATTTCAAATTGCAAAGAATTGCTTTTCATTTTTAAAGAGTTTTTAGTCATTTTAATTTAAGAATGTTTATTTTATATCGGGAGGAGGGATGAGTGATTTTCGCTTATTCAGAGAACTGTTTTTACCTTTATCATTTTTTTAAACGATATCCTTTCTATTGTTTTATTCTTTTTCATATGGAGGATGTTCAAGCGGGATTTCCCGTTTGTTCTAGGTGGACAGTTAGTTTTTTTACACTTAATGTCTGAGGATGCTTTTTATCCTTTGAGAATGGCTGAAGGAACAAACCATCAAGAACTGGAGAAAAAACAGTTAATAAAACAACTGCTCAGTGGGCATTACATAAATCAAGTTGTAATAAATACATGCATTCTGACACCAAGCAACTTATAACATTTCTTTTCACTTATTTTTTTAATGAAACGGTTCAAACACTTGATAGTTTATTGAAATTTTTTAACTTTTCAATTTACAAAGTTTGAACAGAACAACGTCTGTCGGGTCCTCTAGTTTATTTATAATTATAAACCGAGATAAACATTTGTTAAAATTAATAAAAGAGACTCAGTTTTAAAATATTCGTACGGGGGGGGAAGCAAAATAAAAAACAATCAAATAAAATCAATGGAAGTCAGACAAAACCTCCAAGTGCAGTGCCACCTTGGCGTGGGATTTTTGTTCCTAAAAATTTGGTTGCGCCCCTGGGGGGAGGGGGGAGGTTATGAACCTATTCCAAATTATCCCCAGAGAGCTCTTTACGGGCAATCATTGGGAGCAATCACGCAAGCGGATGCTTTTGTTTTTCCAGCGAGAGCACATAGCCTTATCGTCGTGTTTCCAGGTTACCACCAGTGCTCTTCAGCATCGTTCCAGATAAGGAAGAAAACTGGGAAGATAGACAATGACTGGGAAAGAGACGCCTTTTGTGCAAAGGGCACGGTTGCCCCTCAATGTTACCCTCTGTGGAAATGATAGGATGCGTCATTAGACAAGCCAATGCGGTTTTCCGAACTGACTGGGAATCTTATTTTCGTTAATGGTTCGATTTCGAATCATGAGAATACAGTAGACCCTCGTTTTACGCGGGGGTTACGTTTTACGGAAATGCCGCGTGAATCGAAACCGCGTAAATGGAGACCTAATACTAGTGTTAAAATAGGGGTTTGGTTCCGTAGATAACAAAATATTTCATTCTAGTGATGACTAATTATAATAAGTTAAATGTGTGCTAATATCGCCTTTTATGCACTACATGCATAAAGAAAACAGAAATTAATTTCGTGTTCCGTTTATAAAGAGGAGCTGGCTATGATAGTCTTTTGGCAGTCATTAAGAATTTTTCTCTGCAATTCTTTGCAGAGCATTAACGCATCCATGATCACTTGCGTCATTACCATGATAGAACCTTCCTTCACTAACATATCAGAAAGAACATTACTATTGTTTAGGAATGGCTCAACATTTTGAATGTGAACGTTTCTGGTTGTGCGTCACCGACGTCGGTATCCTCGATGGTTTTGGCGTCTTCTGTCACTCCTAAAAACTCTTCTTCCAGTGAGTTCTGAACTGTGTGAGTTTAATAACTTTGCTTCTGGAAAGAGCTTTGGAACCAATCGCATAAAATGTCTCCAGTGGCCCAAGTTCGGTTATTAGCACCCCAAAATGCAGTTTATTAAGTGTAATCTGCAATCTTTAGGAGTTTGGATTTTGCAAGAGCGGAAAATTTTATCTGTTTGCATTGCCGCATCCGCGTAAAACCGAAACTCATCCGCGTAAAATAGAATAAAGGTGTCAAATCTTAAACCGCGTATAATCGAAACCGCGTAAAATAAACCCGCGTAAAACGAAGGTCTACTGTATTTGTTGCTCATCGGGCCTTTGAGCTTTGCGGCAAGAAGCAAATTTATTCAAAGTGACTGCGGCACGGAGTAGGACGAATTTTAGGTTAAAGGCAGGGATGCTCCGAACTTAAAAAATTTTTGGGAGGGCGGAAATTATCAACTTGACCGATGGAAATATCCTAAATTTTGTCAAATGAGGACAGTTTTCTCAAATGGAACTCCAAATTTAGCAGAATGATGATTATTTTACCGAACAGAACTCCAAAATTTGCCGAATGATGATTATTTTGCCGAACAGAACACCAAAATTTGCCGAATGAGGATAATTTTGCCGAATCGTTAGACAAAATTCGCCAAATAATGAAATTTTTGGGAGGTCACATATATATCTATAAATTAGTTAATTCTTACTTAGATCAACAAAGTATAATTTTATTTTATTTACTTTTATTAAATAATTACGATAATATGAATATACATTTGACAGCACCACAATCTTAAATGGCAAAAATGAAAGCGAATTTCCTTGCAATTTTCAGAGATTAATGAATTAAATTAGCTCCATTAATCTGAAAAATGCAAAGCAAATTGATTAATTAAAATATTTAAATATTAATTAGTTTAAATTAATTAACGGATTAATATTTGAAAAAAAATCATTAACATCAAGATTTTAAAAATGTATTTGAGTTTAAGAGGATGAATAAAAAGTTGCGAAGCCATTCCGCTGAAAACGGTAATTTTGTCCCGCACGTGACGCTTCATATATTTAAAAAAAAAAAAAATCATAATTTAAAAGGATGTTGAACAAAATTTTGTTGCTTAAAAGAAATCACGAGCGCATGTGTGACTTCTTAAGCAAAAACTTTCTTCAAAAATTATTTCTTTTTATGAAATATAGGAACTGTCTCGTGCGGGACAAAATGACCATTTTCAATGGAATGGGCATATACATATTTTTTTTCAATGGTTTAAATAATTATTTCTAAACTACTGAGATATGTTTCCTTTACGTTGAACCATAGCTTTCAAAATCTACAATTTGTTTCGTCATTGCTGTATTACTAGAGCAAAAATATTAGCTTATTCATAAGCAAGTTACTAGAGGTTGACTTTGGATATCTCGCATGTGATGCATTTAAATAAATTTCATCTTCTTTACTAATAATAAAGCTGAAAGTCTCTCTGTCCGGAGGATGTCTGGATGTCTGTAGGATGTTTGTGACGCGCATAGCGCCTAGACCGTTCGGCCGATTTTCATGAAATTTGGCACGAAGTTAATTTGTAGCATGGGGGTGTGCACCTCGAAGCGATTTTTCGAAAATTCGATTTTGTTCTTTTTCTATTCCAATTTTAAGAACAAAATTATCATAAGATCGACGAGTAAATTACGAAATTATCATAACGTAGAACCGTTACATGGGCACAAGCCAATTGGCGAGATAAGAAATTATCATAACGTGGAACTGGGGTACAAGCCAATTGGCGAGAAAATTCAACATACATTATTTGTAAATATACAGGCGAACCAAAAAAACCTTTTAATTTTTCTATAACGGGCAAAGCCGTGCGGGTACCACTAGTTACTAATAACAAAGCGGAAAGTCTCTCTGTCTGGATGTCTGTGACGCGCATAGCGCCTAGACCGTTCGGCCGATTTTCATGAAATTTGGCACAAAGTTATTTTGTAGCGTGGGGGTGTGCACCTCGAAGCGATTTTTCGAAAATTCGATTTTGTTCTTTTTCTATTCCAATTTTAAGAACAGTTTCCGGAGCAAAATTATCATAAGATGGACGAGTAAATTACGAAATTATCATGACGTGGAATGGGAGAGCGAATGAACATAGCCAATGGGCGAGAAATTCGTCATCCATTATATGTAAATGTACAGGCGAACCGAATGACCTTTTAATTTTTAACTACGGGCAAAGCCGTGCGGGTACCACTAGTTTTAAATAACAGAATTGTTTAATAAAAATATAATTGTGTCAGGAGTATCTTTCATCATATGTAAAGATCAAAAAAATTGTTTACCCCTGTTTCATTAAAATATTAAGAGATCTGACGAGATGTTAATGAAATTTAAGCGTATTTTTGTCCCGCACGTGACGGTAATCAAACCCAAAAAATTGCCAAAGATATGAGTGTTTAGAACTTTTAAGTGTTTCATATTTTGGAGCACCCATTTCTGTTTCTCTCTTTCTGGTAGAAGAACTGTCTAAAGGCAGTAGACATTCCGTACTCGGCAAGAAACAATGACCGAGGTAAATCAAGGCAAAGAATCGACTCGTAAAGAACACCATCGTGCTGCAGACGATGGCTCCCAGCCATTGTCTTTGCCAGGGGGGCGAGATGTTCCTTTGTGCTGCCGCGAAGATGAGGGCGATCACACTTGGCCAATCTTAGGAATGAAACTGAAGAAGAGAAAATTAAGGATCGGAGAAAGATCGATATAGAGGTGTTCTCAATGGGGTCGTTTCCAAAATTCTAAAAGTATTTTTTTCTGAAAGAGCATGCTTAAAAACATAGGATCTGACCATTTTTTAAATAATTTGTTTAAGTTTAATAATTTAAAAAAAAAAAATTTTAATCGGCGAGCTTTCATTGTTTATGCTTCTGTCCGATGACATTACAAATGATGAAATGCCATAATGTGTTGCCATTCACAGAGCGAAATATTTAATTCGCATCTTTACTCACGTGTATTGGCAACGGCATGGTTGATAGCAAGCGTAAAGCGCAATTTTAATTCGCTCCTTGATTATCATAACGTGGAAACGCGGAAGAAAGATGCGTCAATATGCATCATTTGTGACGTCATCAAGACCACGCCTTGTTTGAAAAATCGGACATTTTGAAAGATTAATTAAAATAACTGTTGGGAAAATGAAAGTATTTTCTGGGTCCATGTTATTATTATTTATTTATCTTTTTTTTTTTTTTTGCTTATCCTATCAATTTCAGTGACAAAAAGTACTTCTTTTGACTAAAGGGAACAACCCCATTGCGGCTTTGATCCACAACTTCTCTGTCTGGAACTGTTCCATTCATATTTAAATACAGTACAACCAGTTACGCCCCGATGAGAGGTCACTAGGGTGGTTCGAAAATACATGTAAAAAAAAAGTTTCTCCTAGATACCGGGACACTCCTCAATATTTTTAGACTTGTGGATAGCAAAATACTGGAAGAATTTTAGCTTCCTATTTCAACTGAAAGAGGGTGCTCAACCCCCTCCCCCAAACTTCATCAGTATGGGGAGGGGGGGGGGTAAAAAATACTTCGAACTGAAAAAACAGTGCTACATATTATAATATACACTAGAAATATGCATATGCATTGCAATAAAACGATTATTTACAAAAAAAAACAGCTGGGGAAATTAAATATTTTCCAATGTGTGTCATTTTCTATGATGCGGCTAATGTTAAATGAAGGGGTCATTGAGCACTGTCTCAAAATTTGAGTAAGAAGCTAAAACTTTTACAGCATAATACTATTAGTAAGTGTAAAAAAAATAGGGGGTATACTGGACTCTAGCTGAAAAAAGTTCTTTTGAACTGGAGGACACTGGAGGTCACTGTGACCTCCCAAAAATGTCTTTATTCGGCACATTTCGTCTGACGATTTGGCACAAGTAGTGTTTCGTCTGAAAATACGGAAGTCTTTAAAATGCTGCTCCTTCGAAGCCCTCCCCCACCCACCCACACACCCAAAGCATTATGGAGCATTTGAAATTTCGCTTCCAGATCTTCAATTTCGCAAAATTTTCAGTTGAAAACCCTCAAATACTCAACAAAGCCGAAAATAGTTTGAAATTGCGTTTTTGCAGCTTTAACTTCGGAAAATTACTGGCCCCAATATTACAGAATATGGTCTAACTATCACGTTTTTAAGACTTGAATTTCAGAAAATATTTGAGAAAAGGTCCCCATACCGCCTCCCTGCAATATCATAAACAATTAGGTTTTTTAAACTATGCTTACAAAAAAATTAAGTGGAACAGCTCCTGAACGTTGCTTAAGTTTTTAGAAACATATTTTTGAAAAAAATTCCAAAAAAAAAAAGAGTTCCAGAACCTTTTTCCCGAAAAATTTTCAAAGTTTGTCTACAACTGCGTTTCTGAAACTTCAATTTCAAACACTTGCAGAGGGCGGGGGGAGGAATTGATTTCGATCTATTAAAAAAAAAATCGATTGGGGACAGTCCTTGAACCTTCAGCTCCATCCCTTACCCTTACATCAATAAATGTGGCCCATAATCGCGTTTTTAAGGTTCCAATTTCTTAAATTGAGAATTTCGTTCTTCTTCTTTTTTTTCCAATGCACCCCTCCCCCTTCCCCCCACACACAAAGCAAAAAAAAAAATCTTTTTTCTTGTTGCGCCACCGTGTTGTTGAAGAACCCCTTGAATAGGACAGGCCGATTTATCCGCCATTTTGGTTCCAAGACAGTTTTGAATCCAATCATGTTTCTTCTTTTGCAAATACTTTATAATATTCGCTGGTTCCTATGTCGTAAAACAATTGGTGATAAGTTGTGTAAAATGTCACTTAAGGTAAATCTCGAAAGATAACTTAGTTCACAGATTCAAGAAAAATGTATCGGGAAATGTTTAATGGAATGAACCTCATTTTCACACCTTATTTGTTTTTAATTTGTGTTAATGAAATATTTTTCATTCACAGAAGAAAATAATCAAACATCAGTCAGGCAACACATATAAATCTTGGGCACCAGTTTTCTGCAACGAGGCTTTTGTGCAAGTACTAATTTTTTCGCCCGACAGTTTTGGGACCAAAATGCCGGATCAGTCAACTCCCCTTATATAGTGGCCTTATGTTGTTGTGAATTGAATTGTTGTATGTATTGATATAAGCACTATTCCTCCTTTTTTTTTTTTTTTCACGAGCAGAACTTTCCCGAAAAAAAAATGGTGTCCCTCATCTTGTTCATTCTTTCCCTCTATTTTTTTTCTATTATTTACGCATGAAGTCCCATTGAATAGCCATCTTGGAAATTCAATCTTAAATCGTTTCGGATTTTTTTTTTTAAATGTGCCTCAGATTTGAATGCGATAACCATTATGCCACATCGAACAGTCTTTCAATGAATGCCAAGTGATCATAATAATGCCATTTTTATATTCTTGTAGAAAATAAACATTGATTATATTACCGACGAAAAAAAAATTATTTTGCAAATTTATATTTACACAAAATGGAGGCCTCCCTCGCCTTGCCCGTCCTTTCCATTTTTTCTGCAATTTACCTATGAGGCAGTGAGAAGCAAAGGGATGTAAGTGCCAAAATTTTACTAGTAGTCTTGGTAGGTGCTGATATACAGCATAATTTGGGGGAAAAAAGATCAATGAGAGCCTACTTAAAATCTGAACTTTAAACGCGTTTTATTCGTTTTGTTTAAAACTTTATAAAGTTTACTTACATCCCGTTGCTTCCTCTGTCTCATATAAAATTCCATCAAATAGCCATCTTGGAAATTTAATCTCGAATCATTTCAGTATAAGTTATTTCAGTGGCGAAGCGAAGGGGAGTTTTTGGGGGTGAAAACACACCCCAGACCCTCCCATTGGTTTTAACATAAATGCAAATTTTAATGCAGTAGTTGATGCATGTGAAAGGGCTGTTTTGATCAAAAAATCCCTTTCAGAACGTATTTTTGATCAAAACATCCCCTTCAGAAGGTATTTTGGATCAAAAAACAACTCTCCAGAAAGTATTTCGATCAAAAAAAAAACTTTTAAAAAAAGTATTTTTGATTAAAAAAAAACAACCTCAAAAAGGTATTTTTAATCAAAAAATCTCCTCCAAAAGGTATTTTTGGTCAAAAAATCTCCTCCAAAAGGTATTTTTGATCAAAAAAATCTCCTCCAAAAGGCATTTTTGGTCAAAAAACCTCCTCCAAAAGGTATTTTTGATCAAAAAAACCTCCTCCAAAAGGTATTTTTGATCAAAAAACCTGCTCCCAAAGGAATTTTTGATCAAAAAATCTCCTCCAAAAGTGTTTTTGACCAAAAAAACTCCTCCAAAAGTGTTTTTGATCAAAAAAAACTCCTCCAAAAGGTTTTTTTTGATTAAAAAATCTCCTCCAACAGGTATTTTTGATCAAAAAACCCTTCAAAAAGATATTTTTGATCAAAAATACCTCTTTAGAAGGTATTTCTGACTGCACTATGTGAGGCATTTAATAAAACGAGTTTTTTCTGTCTTTTTTTAACGAGCCCTATATTGGAATAGAACAACCACCATACCATTATAAAACAGTAACATCTTTCGACGAGTGCCAAGTGATTAGAGTCATTCCATCTTCGAACTCCGCGCATCGATCAACCTGAATCAACCCACTCCCAGCTAATAATAGCACTTATCGCGAAAGTACAACGAACTGGACCACTGGACAACGCATCGGAGTGATCACAAGGAGGTATTGGGAGGAAAAGGGGAGGGCAGGGGATGTTCGATTGTGCGGTTCGGCATTCCATTTTGGAATGCGTCCAACCGGACACTTCCTCGCTTCTTCCGCGTTATAGGAAGCGAAGTGCACCGTAGTATGAAATTAGAAAACAACAGTGTAAACACGTAGTCGCGTGACTCTTCATTTTGTAATCAAAATGTAGTTGGCATTTTCGTTTTAACTTTTGTCTAAAGCGGTGGCGCACACAAGGTTGAGGGGGTCCGGACCCCTTTTCCTCGATTGAAATATTCTTTGTATTTTGAAAGTAAAATAATTTCAAATAAAGGTAACAGTACTTTCGAATTTTGATAAGTGAGAAAATAAAATCCTCATGTGAAAAGATTTTTTTAAATATCAGGGGTGCCCACCTAGGGGGGGGGGGGAGGTTCATGGCCTCAGACTGCGGCATTAAAATTTTTAGGGGGCTGCTTTGAGGGGTATTTTTTAATTTTTTTGGGGGGGGGAAGGGCTCTTACGTTTGGGGGGTCTTTGCAATATTAAGGGGAGGTGCGCCCTTGCTCTTGGGGGGATGGGCACCCCTGAAAATATTGTGCACTTTTCCTACAATGAATTGCCTATGAGAAGCAGAATGGTGATTATAAATGAAAACACTGTAATAACCATGTTTTAGTTTTGTAATTACATATTAAAAATAAATTCTGTAATTTTCAATCCTTTTTTAATTTTAAGGAAAGTAAAAACGCAAATTACTTGGCTTCATGGTTATTTATTTAAGTATATTCCATTAAGTGATATCAATTATTTATTCAATAGTTTATTCTTTTATTGTTTTTTCGTTCTTGGGAATCGATAAAATCAATGCAGTATGTTTGACGGCGTATAGGGGTATGATATTAGTGATGTTCCGGATAACCGTATCCGTATCCGCGGATATCCGAGGGAAAATAAAGATCTGTATCCGTATCCGCTACTTTTTTGACGGATCTAAAACGGATATTTTCTATTCTAAAAATTCTTAAATATTTGAATAAGACTCTTAAATTTCGTTTAAATTAGGTTTTATTCCCTATTTAAATTATAAGGTATCATTTCAGAAGTCAATTTGTACCCCCCGTTCCAAAAGGAAACGGGTAATAAGTTTTAAAATTGTATCTGTGTGTCTACTGGTGGCATTGTGCCTAACAGATGAACCGATTTTGATAGTCCTTTTTTCGTTCAAACGGTGACTGGTTCGAAAGTGTTCTTAGCTTGGTCTCGTTTTTGCAGAACTTGAATGACCGGAAATATTAATAAAAACCGACTTAACGTATTTCCAGGGCCGCGCCAAGCCTGATCGGCGCCGTCGTGCAAATGTTTTTTGAGCGCCTTTATGCTCTGGCGCTCGAGAAAATATATTTAACACCTGGTAGGAGGTTTTGTAGACAAATATAAAACGAAAAAAAAAATACGTTTGGCATTTAGTTTATACAAAAAAAAAAAGTGTGAATATTTAATTTCGCAATATGGTGTACGTTTTTACTTCATATCTCGAAATTATTTTGAGTTCAGCAGCTCCTCTGATATGCTAATGCGTTTTGGAAGGAGAAAATATATTAATATCTAAGTTAAAGTCACTTTGAATATCTATACTTAATCTCTAAGTGATAAATAATTAATGAAACTTTTATGCCTGTCCAAACATGACAACAAAAAATGACATGATGCAACTAAAAAATAGGTTTAGGGGGCACAAATTGAAACAAAAAAACAAACAAACAAAAAAAAAAACTCTTAATAAGAGGGGTCCGGGGATTCCCCCGGAAAATTTGAAATATGTGGTTTGAAAAACGCAATTTTAGACGGTCTTTGGTGGTGTTATGGGGAAAAAGGGTACAAGGCGGTCTGTTGAAATTTATAGAAGATGGAAGCTTTAAAACATGATTGTATACTTCATATCTATAGACGTTAGAATAAGGAATGGAACTCTGAGATTCTACCCGATCGTTTTTTTCTTTGAAAAATAGATAGAAATCAATTCTCCTTTTCTCCCCACCAATTTTTCGAAATGGAACAAAAACGCAATTAAAGACACTTTGAAGATTTTTACAAGAAGGGAATTCTGGAGCTCCACCCCCCCCCCCTGATTTTTTTCTCCAAAATTCAAGTCCTAAAAACCTAAGCAGTATTTTATGATATTAGGAGAAGTGGTTCAGAGGCTATTCTAACTTAGGTTTTTCAAAAGACTTATGAAAAATTTAAGTTTTTATGATATTTAAGAAAAGGGGTTCGGAGGCCTTTGCCCGAATATTTTCTGAAAACGAAGTCTTAAAAACATGACTGTAAGACCATATTTGGTGACATTAGACCCGGCATTCTTTCGAAATTGAAGCTCAAAAAACGCAATTTAAGTGATTTTCAAACGGAGTTTCAAGCGATGTTGTTTCGGATTCGGGGGCTTTCTCGAAATTTTGTGAAATTGAAGATCTGGAAACGAAATTTGAGATGCTCCGTAATGCTTTTAGCGGGGGGGGGGGGGGGGAGTGATTCGGCAGAGTAGCATTTTGAAAATTTTCTTACTTTCAGGCGAACTAGAAAAAAGAAAAGAAATAGGACGGAGGGGGAGTAGATGACCAATTGTGGATACTAAAGTTTAAACCCAACATCATTATTTTTTCCTTATTAAAATCACTTTGTTGGACGCATTCTCCCCCCCCCCCTTCAGAAGTAAATATTTTTGAAAAACATTCAACTAAGCATTCTGGAGGGGAGGGGGCACGGGGCGGTGCAACCAAAGGGGTGTCCTCTGGACAATTCTGGTTGCGCCACGAAACAGGAGGTGACGGATTATATTTCTGAATTAAAGGATAATATTGCAGGAGTTATTCCGCTTGAAAATCTGAAACTGAAACTTGCCGTTAAAACGAATACTTCCAACTTACGAATTCGTTAAAAAGGCATTGAATTTAATGTCAAAAACAAACACATTATCCAAAGCTCTTTCTTAAATTTAATACACAAATAGTTGAAGAAAAGGGGAATGAAAGAATTGAATAATCATGGTCAAGTCGTTACTTTTCGGAACTAAAAGTTAATCTAAATCATTGTCTACAAAAAATTCATCTTACGCACAAGTAAATAATATGCAATTGTGCTTACCGTATTTTTTAATGTATGATAACATGATGCAGTGAAATTACCAAGCACGGTAGTTAAAATCACAAAAAGACATATTGCACAAATTATAACATGTTCACCGCAAGAACAAAAATGGGCAAATTTCTTGCGCTGCTTCGTATGCACAATCTTGTGAAATTATAGATATACCGAAATAACATTCATGGCTCCACATATGAAGAAAAATACCGATGTATGCATTAATTAGCATCACGTGTTTTTAGTGTAAAAGATTGCGCTTCTGAATAGCATATTCAGACACAAGACATTCCCCCCCCCCTTATGGATAGGCAGTAAGGAGGATTGTTTGTTTTAATGAGCAGTATGATTTCACAGGTACTTTAATAGAAAAATGTAACAGTTCAATTTTATTTTTTTGGTTGGAGATTTTTTCTTTCATTTGGAGCATTGATTCGTAGAGCTCGGCGCCTTTTTAGCTCTGGCGCCGTCGTGCGCCGCACGACCTTGCACATAGGGACGGCGCGGCCCTACGTATTTCAGAAATATTGGCCCCAAATTGAAAGAACTAAGTTTTCTGCGTTTGATATTTGTTTGGAACTTCCAAGTTATATACAGTAAAAGCTATAATCGTATTAAAGAAATTTTAAATGCAATTCGAAGCCTTTATACGCGTGATCGGTAGCTATTTCATAGTCGGATAAGGAGAAAAGCTCAATGATTTAAAATTTCTATCCGCTGTCAGTTCATATTTGTTAACAATGAATGTTCTAACCCGCGAAATCCATCTCAATATCAGGTCGGCCCTTTGGGACAAGTTTTTTTTTTTTTTTTTTTTAATTTTTAGTTTAATATTAGTTTTTGTTATTGATTTGGGGTTTCTGTTATTCTTCATTTTGGTTTTTCTCGGAATTCTTCAAAATAAATGAGACTAAATTCTCTATTTATTGTTTGTAAAGGTGTTCCCGGCTCTGTTATTCTGTCGGTCGGAGTAAGTTGGGTGGAATGGGTCAGCGCTGCATTTAAGTTGAAATAAATTGCGAAAAATATTTCTAGCTTGTCCAGTAGCAGCTTTGCACTCGTGCTCTTGTATTCTACATCTACAGAGCAAGCTAGAAATAATTTATCACATTCTATCTAAGCATTAATGCAGCGTTGACCCGTTCCTTCCAACTCTCCCTCAATTTTAACGGAGATTTCTTTCAAGACCAAATCATAGTCTTGATTATATTTTCGCCGTAGATGACATTTTTTGAAGAAGCAGTGTTATTATTCTGACGGAAATACCTTCCATAACAAATTAAACACTTGGATAGTTGAATTGGGTTAAAAAAAATGAGATCCGTATCCGCGGATCTTGACACTAATGATCCGAATCCGCGGATCTACTTTTTTGACGATCCGGCACATCACTATAATGATATGAGAATGCGGCTTTCTACCTTGGAGTCTTCCCTTGCAAAATTCCTGTGTGCGCCACTGTCTCAAAGCATACATTGAAAAGCTAAAGTAAGAAACAGTTTATTATTCGTGTAACATTCACTTTTTTCTAATTCATTTAATCCTTCATGAGGCAGTGAAAAATAAGTTTTCAGTAAGTTCAGACAGTTCAAATGTATCCGTAAGAAATTTTTTAATCATCTCTGATTTTTGTGAAAGCTCGTATTTTCGCGAAAAGAAAGATATTGGTGGTTTTGAGAGCTGAAAATTTCGCGAATTTTATATGAACGGGAAACATCTGTTGGAAAATATGTTTGACGAGGTTCAAATTTTCACAAGTATGACGGGCTCGCGAAAATTAGCAGGGCAAAGTAAAATGGTTAAGATGACTTACTTTTTTCAAAATGAACAAATTGGAAATTTGCTTTGAAAATTGCGGTACAGAAAGAAAGACGCACTATATTTTTTACAAAACTTGCACTGAAATATCATTTTTTACTTTTGACAGTAGATTTGTACCTTTGAAAAAAAGGGGAAATTTTTCCATTTTTTTTTCAAGGGGCAAAGTGAAAAATAAATTTTTTTCTAATGAAATATTTTCTACTGGATTGTTAAAGA